>NW_016107362.1:1547392-1624043 GCF_001604975.1 Cebus imitator
AAAAAAAAAAAAAAAAAAAAAAGTGATGCTGTGTGAGTTCTGGGTCCAGGCCTTAGGAAGCCTTACAGCCTTCTTAGAACACTACCTATAGTTTTTTCACACATCTTCCTTCCCATACATTTTGGGATCAAATGTCTGCTTCATTTTTATTGCCCTTGTCTCTTTTAGTTCATGCTAAAGATAGTTTGCTAATACTATTCTCTTAAAATTTTGTGGATCTCCTTTAAATAATATTGATGCTTACTACATTAGTCAAAGGCTACATTTACAAATTTCTTTGAGATAAGCATTTCTAAGCCTTGAACTTTTGCTGGGACTGCTCAGGGATATCACACATAAGCTTGTTAGAAACCCTGGCGTTTGACTCAACAATTCTCTAAGGAGACACTGCCTTGGATTTTTCTGAGTCCTTAACAGAGTATTTGACAGTCACATTGTATGCTTCATCTTTATACCATGCTTTCCTGAGAAAATAAAGGGTTTCATCTTTGCCCAGAAGTCATTTCTAAATATTAGTATCAGTTGACATCCAGAAAAGCTAGAAATTTTCAAATCCTGGGTTTTACTTTAAGAGCTATTATTTTACCTTATTTGTCTTCACTCACATTTTACAGCAAGACTTAACCAGGGGGCACCATCAATACTCTGCCTGGAAATCTCCTTAGTTAGATTCACCAATTCAATAGGTGAATTTCCTTCTTTTAATATTACCACAGGTGATAGCACTGCTAACATTTTTCCCACCACATAACAAGGATTCCCTTTTCCTTCATGTCCAACAAACATTTTTCTTACTTTTCGTTAAGCTCCTAATGGCAGCCTCCTCAAAGGACATTCAGTTTCTGCTAACAGACTCTTCAAAGTCCTTTAGTTTTTCACTTAATAGTCTCCTTAAAATTCTACTGGATGCTAAGAATTCCAAAGTGTCTTCCACATTTTGATTTTTGTTACAGCACTCCAGGTATAAAATTTACGTACAAAAATCCATATCAATTAATATTTCTGTATAACAAATTAGTCAAAATTAGTGGCTTAGAGCCACAGTAAACTTCCTTTTAATCTCATACAGTTTCTGTGGTTAGGAATTTGGGAACAGCTTATCCTGGTGATCCTAGCTTGGAGTCTTGTGTTAATTTGTAGTCAAGATGTTGGCTAGATCTGTAACCATCTGAAGGCTTTACTGGGGCTGCTAAATCCATTTCCAGCACGACTCGCTCACATGGCTGGCAAATGGTATTGTTTGGACAGAAGCCTTAGTTGCATGCCACATGACCCACTCCATAGGGCTGCTGAGTGTCCCCATTGTCACCACCTTCCCTCGGAGTCAGTGATCCAAGAAAGCAAGGTAGAAGCTGTACTATATTTTACAATCTAGTGTCAGAGGTCACACAACATCACATAATCTGTTGGCTACACAAATTAACCCTGATACAATGAGGAGGAGGAGGACTACATTACTCCTTTAGCAGGAGGTAAACATCATTGGAGAACAGCTTAGAGATGGATACCACAGTATTTATATTTGGCTCATGTGCCTATGTATTTTTATTGTGATACACTGTTTTTTTTTTAAACAAGGATTTATTGAGTATCTGCCATATACACTGTTCTTATTGCTAAAGAAATACTAATTTCCAAAGCCTACAAAACCCCTGCTCTCATGAACCCTAGTTCCTAATGTGATGAGACAGAAAATGACAAAATATATAAACAAACTCTGTCAGTTGATGATAACAGCTACAAAGGAAAACCAAAGCAGGGCAGAGGCACTGAGACTGCAAGGGGTGGAGTAGAGAATTGTACTTTAAATAGCATGGTTGGAGAAAACTTTGGGAACAAGGTGACATTGGATCAAAAATCTGCAGGCAGAGACAAAATGGCATTTGGGGAAGAGCTTTCCAGGACAAGGAGGCAGAATATGCAAAGACCTTCAGGTGACAAAATCTTTGTGATTTTTGAAGAATAGCAGAGGAAATTGTAGGGCTGTAGATGAATAAGTGTAAGAGTGTTGGTATTGTAAGAGTATTAGTAATGAAGTATCAGTATTAGTAATAAGTGTAAGAGTATTAGTAATGAGGTTAGAGATGGTAGGTGGGGGGAGGGTTTTATAAGTAATGGAAGGGACTTTGGTTTTTGTGCTGAATGATTTGGGAAGCCGTTGGAGGGTTTTGAGCAGAAACGTGACATGTTTGAACTTAAATTTTAAGAGGATCACTGTGGAGGTTGTGCTGAGAAAAGTCTAAGACAGTTAAGAGATAGGAAGTCCAGTAATTAGGCCATGGCAATAAATGGGAGAGAGATTATAGAGCCTTGAAACAGGAAGGTGAAGAAGGTAGTGAGGCTGGCAGATTATATTTCAAAGGAAGAGCCAATGAGATTTGCTTACAGATTGAATATGGAGTATGAGAAAAGAAGAACATTCAAATATGACTTTGAGGATTTTGCCTAAGCAAGGAGAATAAAGAAATTGCCTTTTATTATGATGGGAAAAAGACTAGGAGTGGTGAGGTTGGGGCAAGGGGCTGTACATTAGGAGTTCTGTCTTGGAAACTCTCAGCAGGGGATGTTTGTTAGACATCCAAATGGAAAGTTAACTAGGTAATTGGATATACAAGTCTGAAATTTTAGGAAGTGAGTATAGCTACATATAAGGTCCAAAGAGTAATCCCTAATGACTCTGATGATCAGAGGTTGGTCAAAAGAGAAGGAACAAGCAAAGGTGACTAACAGATGGTGCAGTCCCACAGGCAGAAGGAAAGCCAACTGCATGTAATGTTCTGACAGCAAAATGAAAGGATTCATCAGTTGTATCTAGTGTTCTACTGAAAAGTCCGGTGTGGTAAGAACTGAGAATTGACCACTCTTTTCACCCCTAAAATTAGAACTTAAGTTAAAATTTTTTAAATGGTATAGTGGTTTTTGCATTACTATATGGATGAATATTTTTATATTTAATTTAAATTCTATGTATGCTTAAAAATAAATGTAACTATATATACAAACACATCCAGACATATAATTATTTATAAATACTTCCCCAGCCTATTCAGTGAATCAAAATTACATGCTTCTTATTATAAGCTAAAGTGGTGCTTCTCAACCGTAAACCCCAGCCCACCCTGTCATCATTCAACCCTAAGCAAACTGCAATTTATAACATTCTTCGAAAGAATAAAACAATCAACTTGAGTGCACCATCAGGAAATGAATCAGCAGAGTACCATCTGTAGGAAACCAAGCTAAAGATATGGCCAAGAAAGTTAAAGGCATCTTTTTGCTGGAGTATTGGGAATATTAAATTTCCAACCTTATGCATACTTTGGAAGTGAGTGCTTGCAACAGTAGACACAGAGCATGGAGATTTTGTGCTTATAAAAGTTAATACCTGGAATCATTGTAGGACAAATATTAACCTGGCTTAAAGTAGATTTTCACTTAGAATGTGAGTGAAAGTCCATATGACTTATGTCATTTGCAAAGATTGACTATTAGTTCACGAGATTAGATTTTTAAGAAACATTCTGAATTGAGATATTCACAGGAGTTTTGTCTTTCAGCAAAAAAAAAATTATATATTAATTCCAGTAGTACAACTATTTAACAACTGGCATAGCAGAGTATCAATGAATCAATGAGACACTCAACTAACAAAAATGGCTGCCCAACCGATTAGAGCAACAGCAAGTTGTAAGCAACCATTGAGTTCATTCAGAGCAGCCTGGCTGTGATATCCACCATCATTGCAGAGTATATTTTTGAAACTCTCCATCTGATGCCACAGATGCATTTATGACCCAAGCCAGAATGTCGGCTGTGATGTTTGTTATAGTTATATGTAGCTTGATCCCGAACAGCAATTCTCCCACTTGATCATAAACCAGATTTACCAGAACTGGCCCCAAATGACCTGGGTTTTTTCTAAATCTATTCTAAAAAAATATTCACAGGCAATGCAGTGAGCCTAGAAGGAAGGACCCACTGGTGGGCATACTCTGCTGGGGGTCTGCCCTTCTCCAGCCTCCTTTTGTTCCCCCTGCCAGAGGCAAGGGGAGTGGAGGCAGGTCCTGGGAGTCAGGCTGAGTGAGGAGGGGCATCTACCCAGCTATCCCAGGAGTGAGTCACTTAAATAAAGAGATAAAGTCTGTCATTCAGAGGCTTCTTTCCAGCTCCTTTGGATGGTAAGAAAATGCAGGCAGATCAGAGTTTCTCAAGGGTGCTTCTAAAATGCCTAAAACTGAAAGGCAGTGTTTCTTAAAAATGTAGATTCCTTTGTCCTGCCCACCTCCAACGAATCAGAATCTCTGCAAGAGAGTCTAGGTTCTGCATTTTCTACCAGTTTACCAGGAGATCTCACACAGGCTAAAGTTTGAGAACCATTGAGAATACAGAGTGTGACTTGGAACAGGAATGAGACAGACAGATGTAGTGGCTGTGTCAGGTAAGGATGCATACCTGGCACCACGCAACAGGGCCAGTGTAAGGGACTGAAAGGTTTCCTAAGGAATAGAATATACCTTTTCCTTCACTTATCATAGGTTGCATAGAACCTACGTAGTTTCATTATAAAAGTGACTTCATCCAGCTATACTTTCCAAATCACTTCTGAAAGCAGAAAGCAGGAATGAAAAGACAACATTTTATAGCAACTCTTCAAGGGAGAATAAAAATGCTTTTAATAATATTCTTACTTTACTCTTACTCTGATTTTTTAATCTGAAATATAAAGTTAAAAGATGATTATGCATAAGAATGAACTTGAAGGAATATTACAGAGCCACCCAAACAGATCGACTTGGCCAGTATAGAGAATGAAAATATTAACTGCTCTTCCCTAAGAATTCACCAGGAGTGGGGTCCAGGTTTTCTACACCTGCTAGGAGATGAATAGCACGGTTCTGGGTTCCTATGACAGCACTACAGATGTGCAACACAGAATGTTCTACTTTTAAAAAAAGTCACTATTTATAAAAGCCAAAAGTTGTAAGATAATGTAACATCATGAAAGCTTCAACCTGATTGTGTCAACTGAAATCACTTATGAAAGTGACATGCTACAATGAGAGCTTATAGAGCAGTGAATGAGAGCCTGGAGAGTTTTCGAGAAGCCCGAACTGCTTCTATTTTTGCAGATTTTAGAATATTTAAAAAAAAATGAAGAGACAATGAAAAAATTTTAAATGCCAAAACAACAGAAACTGTGATATATTTTAAATATATACATCTAACAAATTATCTTTTCATAGCAACAACAAAAATGTAAATGACATAATATAATTGTTCACAAAATAATTTATTTTTAAAGTGTTAATTTATAATGCTTCAAAGATGGTGTGGTCTGGTTAGACAGTCATGGGATATAGGTTAAAAGTTACATTAAAGACAATCTAAATCTGTCAGTTTATTGCTTTGATCATGTATGTCATAGACTGTCAGTGTGTTGCTTTGACCATCTACATACGTCATTTGAGGATAAAGGGAAAAAAAATCACTAGAATAGAAGCCTTTGTAATAAGAGGTCCAAGTCAAATACCCCACCACTCACCTGGGCCTGGTAGTGATGAGTTCTCTGGGCTGAACTGATTCTCAGGACACCGACTAGAAGCAGAACCTTAGGCAATTCATCCATGCACTGTGTTACCTGGGTATCCCAATCTGTAAAATAGGGGAAGATGATTATAGAGGTTCCTTCTAGCTCTACGTGTCTATTATGTTTTCATCCATTCTGGCTTGTTTCCTCTGCCTTTCTACAGTACGTCTCCTCCTGCACCAGAAGAGTAAGTTGCTAGAATTTCCTTGGTGCCAGTGAACTGTGTAAAAGCTTATTCGTTCCTTTTATTACCCTTCAATTTAGTCTCTTGCTCTGGGTTCTTTTCTTTGCCACTGGACCAGCTCTTTAATAAACATTTCACGAGTTGTCCCAATAATTAACAACCAATTAACAAGAAGGCCTTGCTGCTAGGGGTTAGTGCTTTCAAAAAGAAATGAGCAGGAAGGTTGCTTTGCTTTCTATATTCACAAGGTCCCGCCATTGTCATTGTACTCTGCTGGAGATGGTGGTGCCTGAATAGTGTGAACAATCTCATTAAAGATCTCTGCTGGAACAATCAATTCACTGTCATCAGACCATATCGATCCTCGAGAACTGTCATTGAGTTCCAGGGTGTTTGTAAAAAATTGACAACCGGAAGTGTGCTTCCATTTGGGCTATTTATTTCTCTGAGAAACACATTATAATCAGATGGTATCTAAGTGGCTCTCTCAGTTGCTTCTGCATGCTGAAAATGCTGATGAGAAGTTTCCTGACTAACGTTTTCGCAGGATGCCCTTTCCAGACACACCAGACCAGCATGCAAAGCACCTGCTGATTACTCTGCCCTCTCCTGAGATGCCGCTGAATGCCCAGCATGGCGTCCTGTTTGAAATTCCTTAGGTTTCAAGCCTTATCTCACACGGTCTTGCTCCTTCGGTCACAGCTGACTGGACCAGGGATGAGCACATGATCCAAAGGGACCATCTATCCAGTGACCTAGGAGAGAAAAAATACAGCCTCTCTGGAGGTGGTAAAGGTAGAGGAAGCAGAAACGAGGTCATGAAGAAGTCTCCACAGTGGTGAATCACTAAACTGGGTAGTAATAAACCTGTATCAAGACAATTGGTTACCTGAGCAGTGCTGTGCCTGGAGCCATAAGCTTGTTCTCTATAGGGGCCTGTACATTGCAGGGAAGCAAGCATTTCGTGTCCCTATCATGATGGTGGTAACTTGGGCATGCTGCTCTCCTGTGTGACGATCACTGAGAGAACCCACTGCCGCGACGCCACCACCAACTCAAAGACCGCTCTCCCGCAGTTTTGAGGATGAAGCGTTGTGAGTTTCAACTTTATTCTCTGAAATGATGATACCAAAAATAGGCCCATGCCTACACACATTGATTAACACATTGAATTTGCCTTACTCTACCTATAGTATGGTACTTTTTGATTGAGAAAAATATAAGTTGATGGCTGCATGTGGTGGCTCAGCCTGCAATCCTAGCACTTTGGGAGGTCAAAGTGGGAGAGTGGGAGGAGCACTTAAGCTCAGGAGTTCAAGACCACACTAGGTATGTGACCTTGATGTGGCCAAGGTCAACACCCTGATTCAGCCTGATGGAGAGAAGAAGGCATATGTTCCACTGGCTCCTGGTTACGATGCTTTGGATGTTGCCAACAAAATTGGGATCATCTAAACGGAGTCCAGCTCGCTAAGTATAAAGCCAGCAAACTTGACCACCACAGCAGACCA
Organism: Cebus imitator; assembly: GCF_001604975.1. NCBI lineage: Eukaryota > Metazoa > Chordata > Mammalia > Primates > Cebidae > Cebus > Cebus imitator. The sequence continues at coordinate 1,554,675 of NW_016107362.1, forward strand.
CATCTCAAAAAAAAAAAAGAGAAAGAAAATAAAATTTAAAAAAATAAATTAAGTTGAAAACTCTGCCATTCCAGGGGTACTGATTGAGTGGGGAAAATGAAGAATAATGACCAACATTAAACAGAAGCTCAGCTTCTGGCAATGGGGCTCCTGAAAGCATTGCTTTCATGTTTATAGGTAGTCAAAGGACAGACATGGAATGTCATCACTTTTCACATTAGGTTCTTATGAAGCATACGTGTCTGCAATGCTTGAACTGCTGTACAAGGAGATGTAAGCAAGGATGTCACCATTTATAAAAGCCAAAAGTTGTAAGATAATGTAACATCATGAAAATGGTTGAATGAATAACGGTCCATCCATACTACAGATTACTACGCATCAGTTTTTAAAAGTGAGGTTGACCAATACCTCCTGATACGGAATGAGTTACAAAACATATTGTTAAGTAAAAGAAGATGATGTATTCTTTTTATTTATTTTTTTATAGAAGACTATAAAGAAATAAAAGCCAAACTATACCTTTGTTTAGTTTTCACATACGTATGTATATAAACATGTAGAAAATGTTCTGAAAGGGTATACCCTCAAGTGTTCATAGTGGGTATATCTGGAGGGAAAAATATGATGACAGGATGGGGTGTAAGGCAACACAGAGTTTTTCTTTTTACTCTATATGTTTGTGTTGTTGAAGATTTGTAATTAGAACATGTTCTTCTGTTTTTATTTTAAATTTTGTTAATACCTATGCAACAATCCTGCATGATCTGCACATGTACCCCAGAACCTAAAGTACAATAAAAAAAATATATAAAAATTTTAAAAAATTAAAAAATAAAGAATAAATTCATTAATATACTGATCTCTCTCAAGGTTCTCCCATAGACATCTATTTGTCTCAGGTTGAAGATAATCAGCATGAATTCAAAGGAAAGAACATGCAATTTTTGACATTCAAAATAGATTTAGTGGCCTGCTTTTTCACAAGATGGCGCCGAAAGCGAAGAAGGAAGCTCCTGCCCCTCCTAAAGCCGAAGCCAAAGCGAAGGCTGTCAAGGCCAAGAAGGCAGTGTTGAAAGTGTCCACGGCCACAAAAAAAAGAAGATCCCCACGTCACCTACCTTCCAGCGGCCCAAGACATTGCAACTCCAGAGGCAGGCAGCCCAAATATTCTTGGAACAGCACCCCCAGGAGAAACGAACTTGACCACTATGCTATCATCACGTTTCCACTGACCACTGAGTCCGCCGTGAAGAAGACAGAAGACAACAGCACACTTGTGTTCATTATGGCTGTTAAAGCCAACAAGCACCAGATCAGACAGGCGGTGAAGCAGCTCTTGGACACTGATGTGGCCAAGGCCAACACCCTGATTCGGCCTGATGGAGAGAAGAAGGCCTATGTGCCACTGGCTCCTGATTACAACATTTTGGATGTTGCCAACAAAACTGGGATCATCTAAACTGAGTCCAGCTGGCTAATTCTAAACGTATATATGTCTTTTCACTATATATATATATACACGTATATACGTATATATATGTATACATGTATACATATATGTATGTACATATATATGTATATACATATATATATACACATATATATACACATACATATATATGTGTGTGTTTGTGTGTGTGTGTGTATATATATATATATATATATACACATATAAAAGAAATTTAATTGGTCAAGACAGTAATCTTGAAGGCCAGTCTGAATTTCCTTAACTCCCAATACATATCACATTCAAGCTTAGAAGACTCTGGTCTAGTTTCTTTCCCAGTGCAGAGAAAATACCCCATTCACTTATGATGGTGGTAAAGAAAGTAGGTCAGAGCCAACAGCTCAGGGAAGAAAACTCAAGATGAGGGTGGGATGCTTTAGGAACATCCAGTCTTGGAGGAAGATAAAAGATACTGGGAGACGACAGTGGATGACAATTTCTCCAGGACTCATGCAAGGAGGGTGTAGGCTTTAGTTGAGGACGTGTTTAACACCATTGAAGAATAATGATGTGGAAGCGGTGGAAGGCAATGAATGAGTTTAAGGCCATCTTTCCTGCTCCTCACACTCCTCTCTCAGGAGTGTGAGGGAGGAGCCCTCACACTCCGGAGAGAGGACCCAGAGCTTCTGAGGAAACAAGTGGATCAGCAAAGACTTGGGAGTGGCAAGAGAGGCCACAGTGAGCCAGGACAAATGATCAGGACCATGGGCCTCAGCAGTGGTGTCAGCACATGTGGCTTCTCAAGAAGCCAGACAGAACCAGGCCCATTCAGCAGTTACCAGTTCAAGGAGCTGGTCTGGCCAGACAAAGCATGAGGGAAGAGAGAGTTTCCCTCTTCCCCCATGGTGTAGAGACAGCACCCTGGGAAGGGAAGGAAAAAGGCATGCTCTGAAAGGTTATTTATCTCAAAAGACTTCTTATATCCCACCAGCTGATGCCCAGTTGAATAGACTGAATGGTTCAATGGAAAGGAGACTTTAAATCAGAAGACACTGGAATATTGTTTCTTGGCAATTCTACGTTTTCCTGGATTCCCCAGGGAATGAGGCTTACACGAAGCTCAGAGCAGTTTTGAAGAAAACAAAACCTTTTTTTTTTTTTTTTGGCATATCTTGGTTGTGGTGAGAGAATGTTGTTGACTCACTGTATTTATATGTTTTTAAAATCTGCTTTTACACTAAGTCACAGCCAGTCTTTGAAGGATAGTCCAATAGGTAGCCTTACTTTTTCTTTTATTTTTTGGAGACCCTATCCCATCTTTTAAAGGAAGCCAACCTGCTTGTAACTCTTCTCTTTTCAATTCATCTGTGTTTCCCTCTACCACCCCCCTCCCTGTGGTGCACCCCCCCATCCCCTTTCCATTTCCATTGTTCTTGGAAGAGGTCATTTATCTCTACGGGAAAACTGTGTCTATTCTGAGAAGTAGAATGAGTCCCAAATAGCACAGAAATTAAATTTCAACACAACCCCTCTCTCCCCCAAAATTGAGCAAGCTCATTTGGGATTTTAAATGGAATGCATTTATTTTTCATTTGAGTTGAATGTATTTTGGGGCTGTTGGATAGAGCTTTTGAAAGAAAAAGATATATATGCACGTGGATACACACATACATGTATATGTATGTATACATGCTTGGAGATTTCTGGTTGTTACCATAGAATTTGATGTATAGTAAAATAAATGAATATGATAGCATTGGTGTTAAAAAATACTTCTTGAAAGAAGTAGATATTCTGTAAGGAAGTGAAAACATGAGAGTGAAATTACATATATGTTAAATATTCAGAAATAAGAATCATTATTTTATGCCTGACAACATGAAGTGGTAGAAAGACTCTCTGGACCTAGAGTCATGGGATGCATTCAGCTCTTTTCCATCCCCTGATTAGCAGTGTGAATGTGGGCTAGTTATCTGACCTCTTTGAATTTCAATTTCCTCACCAGACAACAACATGTAATCCACCATCCCACAGAGCTGCTATGGCTGAGAATGAAATGAGACAACACATATGTAGGAACATGGTAAGTGATGACAGGATGGTGACCATCATCATCATCTGAGACGTTGACTTAAGATGCCGCAGGGAGCTGGAGGGTGGGGCCAGGTCTGGCTGCCTTTGCAGCAAGTTTCCCATTTTTTCCTTCAAAACTCTGTGACGCTTCTGTAACAATTAAGCTGTCTGTAACCAATTTTGGAACACATGTAAGATGATGACAATATGGTCAGTGAATAAAAGACTTGGCTAAGTGAAGCCATATCAACAGCTTCTACCCATATTTTTCACCAAATTGGCCCATGACATTGTTTTCACAAATCGACTAGCCAGGGTCAGTAGAAATAATAAGCTTTTCTTTTTTTGACATAGAATCTTGCTCTGTTGCCCGGGCTAGAGTGCAGTGGTGTGATCTTGGCTCACTGCAGCCTCCCTCTCCTCGTGAGTTCAAGCAATTCTCCTGTCTCAGCCTCCTGAGAAGCTGGGATTACAGACACATGCTACCATGCCTGGCTTTTTTTTTTTTTTTTTTTTTTTTTCTCCAGTAGAGACAGGGTTTTGCCATCTTGGCCAGGCTGGTCATGAACTCCTGACCTCAGGTAATCCACCCGCCTTGGGTTCTCAAAGTGCTGGCATTACAGGCATGAGCCACCATGCCCAGCCATAAGTTAGTTTTTCTTGAGTGTTTTCTGTGTGCCAAGCATTTTACATACACAATTTCATTTATTGAATAATAGTCACAATAAGATGGGTATTCTCTCCATTTTACAGATGGGGAAACTGAGGCTTAGAGAAACTGGGTCAAGATCACAGAGGTAGCGAGCAGAGGTGTCATTATTCACACCTGGAACTGCCATAACAGCTGTATCTTTCTTCTACAATATTGCCTGCCCAAATACCCAGCAGCTGACATAAAGGCAAATCTTAATTTTCCACAGAAACAGAAGGCTGCAAATATGGCTGATTGAAATCACAGATGCATATTGGTCAGTACTTTCACTCTTCTTTCAACCTTAATTAATAACAAATAATACATTTGATGCATTCATTCTCTTTTTCCATCTTCTGATGTTCAAAATCCCCATTGAATTTTGGTGGAAAATTTCCACTGCCTATTAATGTCCTGGCCAGGACCCTGAGGAAGCGCCCTGCCCTCTGGCTGAATAGGGATAGACTGTAGAGCTGGAAAGGCCTAAGGAATCACACAGACCAATGAACTCCTTTTATAAGGAGATGGTTAGAGGCCTAGTGAGGCAGGAGCATCTACTTAAGATTACTTAATTAAGTAGAGCCATAGCCCAAAGCGGAATACAATTGTCCTTCTCTGGGTCAAACACCTGCTGGCAATAATGACTTGCAATGAGACAGGCTTACTCAAAAACTCAAAAGGAGAGTGTTAAGAATATTGGTAAGGGCTGCATTCGGTCGTAAATCTCAAAAATAAAACTTTTCTGCCTGGCCAGGTGCAGTGGCTCAAGCTTGTAATACCAGCATTTTGAGAGGCTGGTGAAACCCTGTCTCTACTAAAAATACAAAAATTAGCCAGGTGTGGTAGTCCATGCCTGTAATCCCAGCTACTCAGGGGGCTGAGGCAAAAGAATCTCTTGAGCCTGAGAGGCGGAGGTTGCAGTGAGCCGAGATTGCTCCACTGTACTCCTAGGTGACAAGGTGAGACTCTGCCCAAAAAACAAAACAAAACAAAAAATCTTCTGCCCTAAAATAAAAATATCAAATGCACAAGCGTTGCAGTTCTAAGGATAATCTCAAGATTCACTTCCCACCTTCATGCCCTAATTTTACAGAACGCCAGCATGTGTAGGCACATGCTGCATAGTAGAAATAATCAGTGAACAAGAGAGAGGAGAGAGGATGAGAGAGGAAGAAAGGAAGCAGGAGAAAGGAAGAGAAGGAAGAGGGGTAGGAAAAGAAGGAGAAGGAGGAGAATGAAGAGGAGGAGAAGGAGGAGGAAGAGGAGAGGAAAGAAGGAGACCAGGAAAGGAGAGAGAGAAGGGGGAGGGAAGAGAGTAAACTAATAGTGATATAAACAATGAAGTGCATTGAAGAGAAGATATAGGCTGCTAGGAAACCATGTAACAGGCAGATTAGAGGACAGAGCCGTTTGCTTTTGGCTTTCTTCCCAACCCCAGATGAATTCTCAAGGGTAGAACATTCTCTTACAATAATGTTTGTCACCACTGTGAATACCACACCTTGGAAGCCAGAGACCTACTGAATCCTTGGGGTATTACCTGAAGGATAGACTGCTAGAATCCTTAGGGAAAACTCTGACAACTTTTCAGAGACACAGGCCACATCTCCGGAGCAACCCACAGCTCACTTTTAAAGGAAATGCAGTTGCTAATGCTAGGAAAATGTTACTTACTGGGAACACATTCCTCTGTTCTTTGAACACAAACACAGGGACATACAGTAGAATGTAAGCCCCAGGAGGCTGGAGTTTTGACTGTTGCTGGCTCTGTCCTTAGCCCGTGGGGTCTGCCTGGGACACAGTAGCTGCTAAAGCGCCAGTTTGTACAGCGAATCACCTGTCATGAAGAATTCCCCCGTTCTGACCAGACCGTGTCAGGAAACCTGAAACCAGGAATGAAAGCACTCACTATGTGCCCAGGAACCAAAAGAAAGCAGGGGACATCCAATGGGACTTCAGCAATGGAGACCAATGTATAAAACAGCCACGTGGAAACTCCCCTGCAGCTCTTTCATCATTCACCCACACAGGCCAGGTCTTACCTCTGGCAAGTCAGGTCAGTAAGCCCAGCAAACAGGGTGACCTGGCAGGGGGCTGCCGCTGTCCCCAAGGGAAATAGCGCTAGGTATACCCACTCTGTTGAACGGGTTTCCATCCATGTGTAGGCCAGAGCATTTCCCTGATCCTAGCCACAAGCCGAGAGAGGGGCAGGCTGCCGCCACGGCTCGGTGTCTCCCACTCTATCTCTTTGGGATTCTGCGCAGTATCATGTTTGAATAAGCTGCAGCTGCGCACCACTTTTTTTCCTCTCCGAATAAGGCTCAGGTCTTTTTTTCTCTGAGTGGCTTAGCTGAGGCCCTTGGAATCGGTTTCCGAATTGACTCGGGCTCTTGGCTCTGCCAGCTTGGGAGAAATCAGGTCAGTTTAATCACCGCTGATGTCATAAAACCAGCTTACTTAATGGGAGCCTTAATGGAGGGTGGGGCAGGGAGGGGAGCTGAGATCACCCTGGAGGAGAGCTCCACCGCTGGGCTGGCGGCTAACAGGGGTTTGGAGAAAGGTGGGCCCATGGGTGGTGGCTGCCTTGTGGCCTTTGAAGTTTCATTTGCAGAGTTTTATGGCCCCATGCTGGAGTAAATTGTACCTGCAAGCTGCTGCACTTCGCCCTCCCCAGCCGAAAGAGGTGAAATTCACACTAACAAGGTCTGGTAGGAGGCGGGAGCTTGGGATCCAGAAAGCAAGGAAGCCATAGAATTTGGCTCCCACGGCAGGTGGGAGCTCAGCATCCCTCTGCTCAGCCCCGCAGGGCTCTCTCTGCGACCAAGCCACCCTCTCTGGGTGGCTCTCTCAGGCTTTGGAGTGCCTGAGGTCCTACTAAGATGAGGAGGAGGGAGAAGCGGTCAGGATAAGCATTTCATGTTTCAGATAAGGGCACTGATTCTGTACGAAATCAGAATGGAGGTGCAGGTGATATGTTGAGGAGTTGTTTGCTTTTGTGGTTTCAAGCAGTTGTGTCCAAACACCTGTGCATAAACCATAGGCCTCAGAATGGAGGCATCCCAGACGTGCAGATTGCTGGTTCTGCAGGCCTGGGGTGGAGTCCACCCTTTGTTGACAAGCACCCAGGTGAGGCTGATGACCCATCAGATTTTGAAAGCCCTCGCCTAGAGCCCTAAATGCAGAGGGACCCTAAGCAAGTGGTGGTCTCTGATGAGTGGGCATCCACGGCTTGCTATGTGCGTGCTCCCTGCCAGCCAATAACATCACCTGGTGAGAGCTTGTTAGAAATGAAGAATGCCAGGCCTTCTGAAGCGGAACCTACATTCTAATCAGCTTGCCAGGTGATTTGTATGCACATCACAGCTCGAGACCCACTGGTCTAGACTCTGTGTCATTGAAACGGCTATTACCTGTTGGCTTCCTTGTTGGAAAAGGCTAAGTTGGCCTCCGTGGGTGGTGGGTCTTTGAACTATTAATAGCTTTCTGATTCAGCAGTGGAGAGGTCTGGTTGCCAGGAACAAGGCTGCTGCCAGCATTAGCTTTTGCAGCTTGAAGTTGGATATTTGCTAAAATTGAAACACATTCACCAATCAGATACATTGTATTTATTTCCTGTTGCTGCTGTAACAAATGAATACATTACCACACATATAGTAGATTAAAATAACACATTTATTATCTTACAGTTCCAGAGGTCAGAGGTCCAAAATGGGTTTCACTGGGATGAAACCAAGGTGTTGGCAGCTCTCCCTCTGGAGGCTCTAGAATGCGTTTTCTTGCCTTTCCCAACTTCCAGAGGCTGTCTGCATTCCCGGGCTCCTGGCTCCTACTTCCGTCTTCAAGGCCACTATGTAGCATCCTCACATTCTCTAACTGACCCTCCTGCCGACCTCTTTCCTTTCTAAAGACCTTGAAATTTTGCTAGCCCCCACTTAGAGAACCCAAGATAATCTCGCCATCTCAAGATCTTTAATCACATCTGCAAAGATGCTCTTACCATGTAAGGAAACACCTTCGTTGTTCTGGGGATTAGGATTTGGACCTTTTGGGGATGCCATTTTCTGCCTACCACAATCATGTAAAACAGCCACAATGAAGGCAATCAGCCATGTGCCTGGCACTCATTTACCTAATAAATATCAATCTGCCTGCTCTCAGGCTTGGCCCAATTCATGGGTTCCAGAACTCTGGCCACAGTCCCCTTCTGCTGCTGTAGCAGTTTTTGGTTCAGTATGTGTGAGGTGGGGCCTGAGGGTTTGCATTACTCACAAGTTACCAGGTGATTCTGGTATCACTGGTTCCAGGATAACGGTTTGGGGACTACCGGGCTAGGGAACAGGGAGTGGGCTTTAAAGCCAGGCAGACCAGGGCTTGAAATCTGCTCCACCATTTGAGAAATTAAACACCCTGGGACTCATTTTCTCATTTGCAAAGGGTTCTCGTAAAGTTTAAATGATTACAGAGTGAAGGTTTAATCATTTATTGAGCCATGTGTTATCGATTTTTTTCTGTTTATTGCAGTCATAAGATTTTCGTGTTACTGTGTGACACAGGCCTTGCAATGAGAGAGCTCCCGCTCTGGGTTAAATCGCGCCCCCGCCTTTGAAATTCACATGTTGAACTTCTAGTCTCTAGTCCCTCAGAATGTGACCTTATTTGGAAACAGAATCATTACAAGTGTAATTAGTTAAGGTAAAGTATTTAGGGTAGGCTCTAATCCAACATGACTGTCCTTACAAAAAGGGGAAAATTTGGACACAGAGACAAACACAGAGGGAAGACAATGGAAAGAAACAAAGAAAACATCATCTGTAAACCAAGGAACTACCAGAAGCCAGGAGAAAGGCCTGGAGCAGATTTTTCCCTAGCGCTATCAGAGGAAGCATGGCCTACATCTTGATTTTTGGGCTTTTGGCCTCCAGAACTGTGAGATAATAACTAACCTACCTTCCTTCCTTCCCTCCTTCCTTCCTTTCTCTCTTTCTGTTTTTGAGATGGAGTCTCGGTCTGTTGCCCAGGCTGGAGTGCAGTAGCACTATCTCGTCTCACTGCAACCTCCAGATCCTGGGTTCAAGGAATTCTGCCTCAACCTCCCAAGTAGCTGGGACTGCAGGCATGCACCACCACACCCGGCTAATTTTGTATTTTTATAGAGGCTGGGTTACACCATGTTAGCAAGGCTGATCTCAAACTCCTGACCTCAGATGATCTGCCTGCCTTGGCCTCCCAAAGTGCTGGGATTACAGGTGCGAGCCACCACACCCAGCTGAGATGATAAATTCCTTTTGTTTAGGTCACTCTGTTTGTGGTCCTTTGTTACAGCAGTCCTAGAAAATTTATATAGCACCAATCGAAATAATTTGTTTCTTCATTACTTACTAGAACCCCCCAGATGATTAATCCAGTGAGGGTCAACAGCAGAGAGGAGCTGCCCAGCAAAACCACCACAACCACCTTCCCATCTTCCTGAGCCTTCTGTGAAAGCATTGGTTTTCCAGCCTCTGAAGGGCCATGGGCCCAGCACCAGGTACTGTCAGCTCTGAGGCCGGGCCATCACCTGCATTCAAGATGGATGCCGGCTCGAGAAAGTGTGTCCACAGTGCTGGTCAGCAGGAAAAGGGTTGTGTTTCTGGAAGGGTGAATCTAACCCAGGGATTGGCGAGCATTTTCTTAACCCAGGGCCAGATAGAAAATATTTTTGGCTTTGCCAATCATAGTCTCTGTCACAGCCACTAAACTCTACTGCTTTAGCACAAAAGCAGCCATAGGCAATACATTTGAAAAATGAGCGTGCCTGTGTTCCAATAAAATTTTATTTATGAAAAACAGGCAGCAGGCTGGATTTGGCCTGTGGGCTATAGTTTGCTAACCTTGCTGAGTAACATCCCCTGACCCTCACTGGTGGGGCCTGCATTTTTGCTTTCACATTTATTTCACATGGCATTCAAGGTAGCCACCATCCACCCCATGCAAATGACAGTCCATATTGGTTCAGACTTAGTTCCAGATGAAAGTCATTACCAGATAGTTTCCATGCTCAGGGATGTCAAATGGGATCCAGCAGGCAGCTACTTCCCACTGATAAGCAAGGATTCCTGGTCTGAAGGGCAAATGATGAAAGAGAGCCTTCAGTCTGCAGAGAAAAATCAGAATCCTTGGCTTCCAATAGGGAGGTCTTGCAACATCTCAGCCCTTAAACACAGATCCCAGGGTCTCCATGGTTGGGTGAATCACCAATGGGTTAACAGCTGAGCTCCCTCCTGAAGTTTGGCTCCAGTGCACCTTTAGAATAACAACCTGGGTCTGGATTAACATTCAAGAAAATAACCCCTCAGGAAAATGTTCTGTAATAAAGGGATCCTATTTCCTCTCTGCCAGCCCACCTTTTTTTTTCTTAAAGTCGAGTCTGAAGCAGCCTCAGAAACCTGTCAAGCTATGAATGATGAGTCAGACATTTAACCAAACAAATTTGCTCTCCTGGTGCTACTTGACACCGGCATGAGCCTGCAGTGGTGAAGGTGGTGTTTGTGAAGAGGCAGCGACCTCCATGGATGAGGTCTTGCACAGACGCTCAGCTACATTAAGGAAGTAGTATGGCCAGCCACAGCTTCAGCACTGGCATGGGCATTGTGTTCTTAAATCTTTGACCTGAAATATGTAATTGCTGAAATTCCTTAAAGCAACTACTTACATCTGTAAAACATTCATTGCCACCCATGGATGCTTAGACAGAGGGAGGCCCTGGCCCCTGTGTCTTGAGAGGTCTGAGACGCTTGAGGTCAGAGGATTTACTCTACTTCTCCCACTTCTGTTGCCAGCTAGGAGTTGTCCTCAAATATTAAATCTGGGAGTAAAGGGAAGGGATTCTTTTACTGTATTACATTACACCATATTACATCAAATCCTCACCTTGACTCCATGAGGTAGGGATCATTCTTTCAATTCTACAGATGAGAAAACTGAGGCTCAGAAAGATGATGATTCTCTATGACACAAAGCTAGTGTATTAATCCATTCTCATACTGTTATAAAGACATACCTGAGATTGGGTAATTTATGGAGAAAAGAGGTTTAGTTGACTCACAGTTCTGCGTGCTATACAGGAGGCATGGCTGGGGCAGCCTCAGGAAACTTACAATCATGGTGGAAGGCAAAGGGGAAGTAGGCACAATCTTCATGTGGTGGGGAAGGAGAGAGAATGAAAGAGAGCAAAGCGGGATGGTGCTACATACTTTCAAACAACCGATCTCCTAAGAACTCTGTCACAAGAACAGCAAGGGGGACGTCCACCCCCATGATTCAATCACCTTCCACCAGGTCCTTCTCCCAACATTGGGGATTACAATTGAATATGAGATTTGGGTGGGGACACAGAGCCAAACCATATCAGCTAGTAAGTAGCAGAGAGAGGGTAAATAAAACCCACTCCCCTGTCTCCCAGGACACTGTTGCCTCTGCTCTACCAGCTGGGGAGTCCTTCCACTCTCATCTGGATCACTCCATGAAGATCTAGAAGATTCTAGAGAAGGTGGGGGGGCTATGAATATTGGGACATAACCTGGAGTAGTTCCAGAGTAATTCCAATTTAATTCAAATCAAATCCAAATACTGATACCACCTTCCCAGAAATAGGGTCTACCAGATTGGGCCGTGAGCAAAATGGAATCCTCATGCCCACGTTAGGCAACCAGGTTGAATTTGTTGAGGTTGAATTTGTTGAGCTATGCATTGCATCAATTCACCTCATAGGCACTACAGGCAAGTGAGGCTTCAAGAGCATATTTCTTATAATTTTGTTAATACTCATGATTGCCCCTGGGGATTTATGCCCAGATGGAAATGGAGGACAGCCTATTTATACGGAGTGAAATTCTGTCATATGGGGAAAAAGAGGAAGAAAGAATGAAGGCTTGGCATAGTGCCTCATACCTCTAATCCCAACACTTTGGAAGGCTGAGGTGGGATAATTTCTTGAGCCTAAGGAGTTCAAGATCAACGTGGGCAATGTAGTAAAGCCTTGTCTTTTTGAAAAATAAAAAAATCAGCCAGGAATGATGGCATGTGTACCCATAGTCCCAGCTACTCAGGAAGCTGAGGTGGGAGGATAACCTGAGCCCAGGAGGTCAAGGCTGCAGTAAGCTAGACTCCAGTCTGAGTGACAGACTGAGACCCTGACTTTAAAACAAAATGAATAAATAAAAAGAAAAAACAAAAAAGAATGGAAGCCCTCCAGTACATACTAGTAGCTTATAAAGGTTCGTATTCTTTGACTTGAAGTTGCAGATTGCTTTCAAAACTGGCCCGCTTCTCTGCCTCTCCATGTCCTTTACGGTGTCACTTTATAGCTCTTCTTATCAAAGGATCTATTTCCCCACTCCTTGAGTCTGGGCTGGCCTTGTGACTTGCTTAGACAATAGAATGCACCAGAAATGAGGATGTGCCCATTTTAAGCCTTACACACTTCTGCTTGCTCTCTTGGAAACTTGCCCACCTCTAATGTGACAAGCCAGTGCTAGCCTGCTGAAAGATGAGACCACGTGAAGCAGGAACAAGCTGTCCCAGCTGCCGCCAGCTTAAACAAGCGAGCCCTTGCCCCATCTAGCCCCTAACTACAAATGCATGGCTCAACCCTGTCTAGATTGTAAGACCCTCCTACATGAAGCCAACCTAAATTGCTGACCCCAGAACTGTGAGGTAAACAATGATGGCTATTTTAAGTCAGTATGTTTTGGCCTAGTTTGTTTTGCAATAGCTGTGTGATGTACTCAGTAACTTTTTAGATAGGAACCCATTCTAGTAATATAGTCAGAAATTCACGTAGAATGTGTATATGTTTAAAAGCTCAGCCGGGCACGGTGGCTGATGTCTGTAATCCCAGCACTTTGGGAGGCTGAGGCAGGTGGATCACGAGGTCAGGAGATCGAGACCAACATGGTGAAACCCTGTCTCTACCAAAAATAAAAAAAATTAGCCAGGCATGGTGGGCACCTATAGTCCTAGCTACTCAAGAGGCTGAGGCAGGGGACTCGCTTGAACCCGGGAGCAGAGGTTGCATTGAGCCAAGATTGCACCACTGCACTCTAACCTGGGCAACAGAGTGAGACTCCATCTCAAAAAAGAAAAAAATCTCATTTCAGTGTTGACTATGATAGCAAAAGCAATTTTTGTAAAAACCCAAATAACCTATAATAAGGGAGTGGCAAAATAAACCTTGTATCCCTATAATGCAATTGTATAGCATACCAGTTACATGCACAGGGATGGAGTCCTCTACTGCCACACACTACACACGCTGCAGAGGACTTTAAGTATAAAAAGAAATGAGGAAGGTATCAATACCCTGCAGTGATCTCCAGGTTGTTGGGTTTTTAAAAAAAGGTTTAGAAAGTATGCATAGCTGAGTTAGAGAGAGAGAAGAATGAATATTTGGAACACAGAGGATTTTTAGGGCAGTGAAATTATTCTGTATGATACTATAGTGGTAGATATCTGTCATTATACTTTTTTTCAGATCCATAGAATGTACAACATCAAGAGTGAACCCTAACGTAAACTATGAACTTTGGATGATCATGATGTGTCAGTGTTGGTTCATCCATTGTAGTGAATGGACCACGCTGGTGGTGGATGTTCATAGTAAGAGCTGTGCATGTGTGGGGGGCGGGGGTAGAGGGCATATAGGAACTCTCTCGTAAACCTAAAACCTGCTCTAAAAAATAAAGTTTATTTTTTAAGGAATGTTTGCATAACTTATCTAGAAAAGAGGAAGAGAGCAAATATATATCTGTTTATATTTTTAAATGGAAGGGGAAAGACTGGGATAAAGAATATAGAAATAGAAGCTGGACTTTTCTAAATACATTGTGGTTTATAGATTTGGGTTAGGGACCATGTAAATATTTTATTAATTTTGAAATTAAAATGTTTTAAATTCCTAAAGGTAAAAACCGAAATGAAATAGAAGATTTGATAGTGTATGGAACTGGTGGCATAACCAGAGAGACGACTGTCGCTCTGTCACTCAGACTGAAGTGTAGTAGTGTGATCTCGGCTCACTGCAACCTCTGACTCCTGGGTTCAAGTGATTCTTGTGCCTCAGCCTCCAGAGTAGCTGGGACCACAGGCGTGTGCCGCCACACCTGGCTAAGTTTTATATTTTTCATAGAGACGGGGTTTCATCATTTTGGCCAGGCTGGTCTCGAACTCCTGACCTCAAGTGATGCGTCCGCCTTGGCCTCCCAAAGTGCTGGGATTATAGGTGTGAGCCACTAGGCCTGGCCAAGAGCTATTTCAAATGGCTTTGAAATACAGTATGTGTGCTAGGTTGTTCTTGCGTTGCTTTAAAGAAATACCTGAGACTGGATAATTTATAAAGAAAAGAGGTTTAACTGGCTCATGATTCTGCAAGCTGTACAAGCATGGCACTGGCATCTGCTCAGCTTCCGGGGAGGCATCAGGGTACTTATACTCTTGGCAGAAGGCAAAGCAGGGGCAGGCACATCACGTGGGAAGGCAGAAGCAAGAGAGTGAGAGGGCCACATGCTTTTCAACAGCAGGTGTCACAAGAGCTCACTCACTATTGTGAGGACAGCACCAAGAGGCTGGTGCTGCACCATTCATGAGAAGTCCACCCCACAGTCCAGTCGCCTTTCACCAGACCCACCTCCAATAATGGCGACTGCAATCCAATATGATATTTGGGCAGCAAAAAATAAACTACATCAGCAAGTTGCTAGACACCCAAGCAAGGTATAAACTAAGACCAAAAAAAAAGAGAGAGAGAGCTGCAAAACATCTCAAATTGTCTGTTACTCATCATATTGTTGATAGTAATGCTGGTGTAGGTATTTTGAGACTGGGGTGTGTGTGTGTGTGTGTGTGTGTGTGTGTGCGCGCGCGCGCGCGCGCCCGCACGCACATGTGCTATGGAATATAGCCTCATAGTAAGTTTGTTGGTGTTACTAAGATTTAGGACTTTTGGCCTAGAAGGAATGAGATACAGATGTAAAATTAATGAGGTTAGTTAGGTTAAACACTGTCTTGCATTGCATTGCAAGTATCAGTATGAACTTCTGATGTATTTTTATCTTTAATTTTTAAAAAGTCTGAATATCTTATTAGAAAAACAAGGAAACTACCAGATTACAAGGGTCACGTCAGTGGGCCCAGAAGCCAATCTGAACAGAATCCCTCTTGTTTTCCCAGCTTTTCCCACAGATGGGAAAATCTGAGCATAAGGATTTTTACTGCAAGGAAATAGACTCATAAGTTCACAAAAATAATGATTTTTGAAAATTCATTGTTCCTGTTTAAATACTAGGAAACCAGCTCATTTAAAAATAATTGGTAAATAAAGATACAGAACCAAGCATTTATCTTGCCTTTTCCTTTTCTTCATTTTACCATTTTACCATGGAGTGTAACACATTCACACGTTCTGAGAAGTAGGGCATTTTTCAGCCCCTGCAGTAGATCATTCCCTAATCCGCTCTGCACACACGTGTCGCAGGGCACTGTGCATTCCTGTGTGATGTTTTCTAGCTACAGTGGCTAAAACCTCTGAAACAAAGTCTTAGCCAAATGAGAAAAATGAATCATGGGAAAAAAAGTACACTTTGTAGAAGGGCAGAGGACAGATGATTAGCCAACGAGCATCCCAGAGAAGTGTGGAGTCTTGGGAGGTCCCATCCAGTGTACAGAGTCGGGGCTTCCTGGGAAGCAGTGAGAATGAGGCCGTGAATAGGCACAGAATTCACAAGAGAAGGCCAGCTTCCGTCAGGCACTTGGAAGCCCTGCCCAGGTCAGCTAGCACTTTGCCAAACAAACAAAAGCAGTCCTCCTGCAACTGCAAGTATCACAACATAAAGCGCTTTTGGAGTCAGGAGTGTCAGCAGAAGCAAGGGTTTTCTCACTGATGGGAACATGACGGGAGACTCTTGGTGCTTGAGGCTTGGAAAGTGGGTGTCTTGGAGCCAGGAATTCCTCTGGAATAATCGTACCACCGTGATGGCCGAACCGAAAGACATGTAGCAGTTACCCAAATGTTAAACTACTTGGCTGTTTGGAGAGCCCACGCCACTGTTTGGCACCATCCCATGTGATTGGTAGCATTTGTGCCTCTACATCTTCCTGGGGTCAGGAAGGGGATCTCTGGGTCTTCTCTTCTTCCCTATCACTTCTATCTTGAAGCACATGATCCCTGAATTAGTCCAGTGAATGGGTTGCCTTGCTGTACTTCTCGGGCTGCATCCACCAGAAGCATGCAGCTGCTTTCCATTGATTTCCTCCAAAACACCCTTTACCCAGGCTCAAATCAGGTTCTGAAAACAATTACAAAGCCCAACTCTAAACATTTCCAATCAATCTGTGGACCTTCCTTCCGTCATATTCCCAGTGACGCCCCCTGCCATGCCTTTGACACCTCCATCTTGATTGAGATCTTCTTATTCTGTTTTCTACCCGCTTACCCTTGGCTTCCTTTCACCCCAAATTCAATTCATTTTTTAATGCAGATGAATTTGTCTCCACCTCCCCTACATGGTTCTCAACAAACCACTGCACAACTGACGATTTATTACTGTGCCGTGCCAAGCCCTGGACAGGACAGGCCAGCTGCTATCCTTTTATCAGCAACAGAGAACTAGAACTAGGCTTGAAAATGTGAACTCCCTTTTCTCTCTCCCTCTGGTATCTGCAAGAGAAAGGGAGCACTAGACAGGTAGATTCCTTGTTTGAGTTTATGCCATACCCCTTAAAGCAGTGTAAGTCTCAGAGAACAGTTCTTCTCCTCATGTTCCATAGCCAACAAGATAGAGAAAGCATCAATTTATGAACCAAAATACTCAGTGTCCAGTCCCAGTGTTCCCAAGTGTCATTGGGTAAGTCACTTTACTTCCCTGAGACTCAGTTTCCCTATTGGTAAAGGGCCACAAGTAACATCTCACAGAGCTGTTATGAGGCAAAAATGAGAAAACAGCACAGAAATCTTTCAGAATGGTAAAAGATTGTATATAAATAGGGGATTGTTAGTCATCATTACCTAGGAAACTATTGTTTATGCAATCGATGATCAATCAATGGGTAAGCTGTTGGTTGGTTAATTGGTTTTCCCACACTGTGTCTCAGAGATCTAAGTGACAAGGAAAACCCAGATGGGTTGACTCAATGGCCAGTTCCACTCTCCTGAAAGTCAGGCTTTCCTGCTGCCAGGGGCAGGCAGGCCACACACGTGCAGAGGGTAATGGGGCAACTGGGGGTGGTCTTGAGAGGAAACCAGCATTTTCCACAGTCTTAGGAAAAAAGGAGAGGGATGTCAGCCACGTGGCAGCTGACATCATGGGAACTGGCAAAGCCTTCTGCATGTGAGCCTCTTACTCCTGCATGTCAAACCAAACACAGGCAGGTGAAGTAAAAGGTGGCTTTCCCTTTTGGTTTGGGGGTCACTTTCCATTGACTGCTAAAAATTATATTATTGTCTATAACTTAGCAACACCCATTTCCAGGATCTCCTGATTTGTCATTATTATTTCAGTCTGTTTCTTTGGATACTTTTGCTTTAATCAATGAGTTTTAAACTAAAGCAAGTTCTTAGTGATGCAGGACCCCAAGATGTTTCTTGAATAAAGGATTGCATGAACCACTAAGTTTGAGAAATAGACCATTTCCATTAAAGGCCCACAACACACATTTGCATTTGAGAGCTTCCAAGAAATACCGAAGAGACCTGATTAACTATTTATTTATGTATTTATTTAAAGACTCAGTCTCACTCTTTTCTGCCAGGCTGGAGTACGATGGCATGATCTTGGCTCGCTGCAATCTCCCCCTCCAGAGTTCAAGCAATTCTCCTGCCTCAGCCTCCCGAGTAGCTGGAATTACAGGCGCTTGCCACCACGACCAGCTAATTTTTGTATTTTTAGTAGAGATGGGGCTGTCGCCATGTTGGCCAGGCTGGTCTTGAACTCCTGGCCTCAGGTGATCTGCCCGCCTCGGTCTCCCAAAGTGCTAGGATCTGTTTAACTTTATTTCACTGTGATTCTTCCAAATGGAATCTCCTCCTACATCTCTATTTTTCTTAAAGAACATTTGTTAACAGTCAACAGAAATAGTTTCCAAACAAGAATATTTGAGAAAAGCCACTTTGCTGGACATTTCCATCTACCTGCAGATTCTCTTCACCTTAATTCACACTGCCCTGTGCCCAGAGCGGCTGACTCGTACGGAATGGATCACGAGTCACTTGCCTTCTGGCTTCTATGTGTCCAGCCAATAGAGAGCGGGGTCAAGGAGTTTATTTCCCTAGCTTCTTCCTTTCAAGGTGAATTTCTGTTTCTACCCCAAGACCACAGTGGCTCTCTGTGTGCAGTTATTTTCTCCAGGTTCCAGTAACCAATCCTTCTTGTCCCTTCAGGCCAAGGTGGTACATGCGCCCTGGTGCAGCTAACCCCAGGTTTCTGCTCTGTCCATGGTCAGTTTCCCTTGATTCTGCCCATTCCCTGGTAAATCATACTTTTAAAATCACTCTTCTGGCCAAGCATGGCTGCACATGCCTTCAGTCCCAGCTACATGGGAGGCTGAGGCAAAAGGATTGCTTAAGCTCAGGAATTCTGGGCTGTAATGTGCTATGTCGATCAGGTGTCCACACTAATGTTCCAGTCGTCGGGATCAATATAGCAACCTCCCGGGAGCAGGGACCACCACACTACCTAAAGATGAAAGAACTCATTCACTGGACTAATTCGGGAGCATGTGCTTCAAGATGGAAGTGATGGGGAAGAAGAGAAGACCCAGATTGGAAATGGAACAGGTCAAACTCCTACAGTGATCAATAGCAGGATTGTGCCAGGAAGAGACACTACACTCCTCGGTAGCATCCCAGTCTCTAAAAAGAAAAAAATATATATATTTTAAAACACTCTTCTTATTTGTCCCATTAGCATACACTCCAATTTTCCCACCAGGACCCTGACTAACACACTGCTTTAAATCCATGAGGGGATTGCAAAAAATCTAACATGGCAACATAAGAGAAATAGTTTTAAAATCTAGTTAATTACCAATTGCAGTTAGAATCCTGTAAGATATGCAAAACGGGGCGCAGACTGCCAGTGTCATATTTAGATCCCTGCAGTGTTTCAGCCTGATGTCACTGGACCATTAGTCCCCATCCTGACTCATCATGCATTATGATCTCATAGCCGTGAAAAGGGCTTCACAAGGCCAGAGCCCTAAAAGCCCAGCCATACCCTTAGCTGTCGACAAAGACTTCCAGTTCCTTTTAGTAGATTCAGAATTCTAAGCTGGAACATGGGTTGTGAAACTTAATTTTTTAAAAAGCAGTTTTGATGCCAAATGGCAATCTAATGAAAGGTGTTGGCAGTGGGTTCTCCTTTACGAATGGGAAACCCTCTCATGGGCTTCCTTGCCAGGATTTTTGAAGATTGTGGAAAAGCAATTTCAATAGCTAAGTTTGATGTCCCTGGTCAGTTTTGAAACGTGTACTGAATGGCTACTGATGCACAAACTGGATGTGCTAGGGCCTGGGGACTGGTGAGAGGAGAAACAGAAATGAATGAAAATGCAGTCCCTTGCCTTGACGAATTGACAATATCATTAAAAGAAAATATCTAATCCCAATATTGGAGCCCAACCATATAGAGCACAAAAATAGTCATTATAAATCTTTTGGATAGCTAATACAGATTTAAATAAAAATCTTTATACATAGTTCAGTGTTGAGAACAGCTTTGGGGTGTCTGTCTGCCTGTGCTTGTGTCTGTGTGTCTATCTATGTGCATGCCAAAAAAACGGAAGGTTTGTTTTGTTTTGAGATGTAGTCTCACTCTTCATTCAGGCTGGAGTGCAGTGGTGCAATCTCAGCTTACTGCCACTTGCGCCTCCAGGTTCAAGCAATTCTCCTACCTTATCTCCTGAGTATCTGGGATTACAGGTGCCCACCACTGTGCACAGCTAATTTTTGTATTTTTAGTAGAGACGGAGTTTCACCATGTTGGCCAGGCTGGTCTTGAACTCCTGACAAGAGATCCACCCACCTCTGCCTCCCAAAGAGCTGAGGCAGGTGTGAGCCACTACAGGTGTGAGCCACTGCGCCCAGCCTCAAAGAAATGGAGTTTAGAAATAGCATGGACAGAGGAAAAGAGTACAATTGTATAAGTTTGGAGTTAATAGCAGCATGAGCAGAGGGTAAATTACTTAATCTTTGTAAAATTTCCTTACCTGAAAAGATAGGCATAAATGAAGGATACCAGTAAGTAGCAAACAAGCACCATTCTCATAAAATTCAGTAGAATAAGATAAACAAAGGAAAACTAGACCAAGCTGCCACTTAGGAGGAACTCATAAATGTCAATTCTCCTCCCTTCCTTCTGACAAAAAGGGGTTCTGAAATCTATTTCTAGTTTGTTTGTAAAGGCTTTCGAAAGAAGGTGACTTTTAAAGGATATGATGACTAAAAGCAAAGGGCCAACAGAAATCATGCCCATTTCAGGTCCTGTGCCAGAGAATGGGGAACAGAGAATTGAACAAAAACTAAAATCAGAGTCCATATAAAGGTCATGCAATCCATTCTGTTGCCTCTAGAGAGAATTAAACTTAAGCCAGTATAGAAAATTCTCTCTTTTATAATGGAATTTCTAGAAAAGTAGTTCAACAGTGTACATAGGGAATGTCTCCCAGGGCCACTCCAATTTTTTATATCAAAACTTTTACATTCAAACACTTGTCTCCACTTTTTTTTTTTGAGACAAAGTCTTGCTCTGTCACCCAGGCCAGAGTACAGTCACGCAGTCTTGGCTCACTGCAACCTCTGCCTTCCAAGTTCAAGAGATTCTCCTGTCTCAGCCTCCTGAGTAGCTGGGTAGCTGGGATTATAGGCACGCGCCACCATGCCAAGCTTTTTTTTTTTTTTTTTTATTTTTAGTAGAGACAGAGTTTCACATGTTGGTCAGGCTGGTCTCGAACTCCTAACCTCGTGACCTGCTGGCCTCAGCCTCCCAAAGTGCCAGGATTACAGGTGTGAGCCACTGCGCCCAGCCATCTCCACTTTTAAATAGCTTCTTTTTTTTTTAATGCATTTTAGGTTTTGCGGTACATGTGAAGAACATGCAAGATTGTTGCATAGGTACACACATGGCAGTGTGATTTGCTGCCTTCCCCCCCTTCACCTATATCTGGCATTTCTCCCCCTGCTATCGCTCCCTAACTCCCCACCCCCCACTGTCCCTCCCCTATTTCCCCCCAACAGACTCCAGTGTGTAGTGCTTCCCTCCCTGTGTCCATGCGTTCTCATTCTTCAACACCCGCCTATGAGTGAGAATATGTGGTATTTGATTTTCTGCTCTTGTGTCAGTTTGCTGAGAATGATGGTTTCCAGGTTTATCCATGTCCCTACAAAGGACACGATACGAACTCATTGTTTTTGATGGCTGTATAATATTCCATGGTGTATATGTGCCCCATTTTCCCTGTCCAGTCTATCATTGATGGGTATTTGGGTTGGATTCATCCCGGGGATGCAAGGCTGGTTCAACATATGCAAGTCTATAAACGTAATTCACCACATAAACAGAACCAAAGACAAAAACCACATGATTATCTTAATTGATGCAGAGAAGGCCTTTGACAAAATTCAACAGCCCTTTATCCTAAAAACCCTCAATAAACTAGGTATTGATGGAACGTATCTCAAAATAATAAAAGCTATTTATGACAAACCAACAGCCAATATCATACTGAATGGGCAAAAACTGGAAGCATTCCCTTTGAAATCTGCCACTAGACAAGGATGCTCTTTCTCACCACTCCTATTCAATATAGTACTAGAAGTTCTAGCCAGAGCAATAAGGCAAGAAAAAGAAATAAAGGGTATTCAAATAGGAAAGGAGGAAGTCAAATTGTCTCTATTTGCAGACAACATGATTGTATATCTACAAGACCCCATCGTCTCAGCCCAAAATCTCCTGAAACTGGTAAGCAATTTCAGCAAAGTCTCAGGATACAAAATCAATGTGCAAAAATCACAAGCATTCCTATACACCAATAACAGACTTAAAGAGAGCGAAATCAAGAACGAACTGCCATTCACAATTGCTACAAAGAGAGTAAAATACCTAGGAATACAACTAACAAGGAACATAAAGGACCTCTTCAAGGAGAACTATAAGCCACTGCTCAACGAAATAAGACAGGGCACAAACAGATGGAGAAACATTCCATGTTCATGGTTAGAAAGAATCAATATCGTGAAAATGGCCATACTACCCGAAGTAATTTACAGATTCAGTGCTATCCCCATCAAGCTGCCAATGACCTTCTTCACAGAACTGGACAAAAAAAAAAAAAAACATCTTAGACTTCATATGGAACCAAAAGAGAGCCTACATAGCCAAGTCAATTCTAAGCAAAAAGAACAAAGCAGGAGGCATCACACTACCGGACTTCAAACTACACTACAAGGCTACGGTAATCAAAACAGCATCGTACTGGTACCAAAACAGAGATATAGACCAATGGAACAGAACAGAGTCCTCAGAGGCAACACAATATATCTACAACCATCCAATCTTTAACAAACCTGACAAAAACAAGCAATGGGGAAAGGATTCCCTGTTTAATAAATGGTGTTGGGAAAACTGGCTAGCCATGTGCAGAAAGCAGAAACTGGACCCCTTCTTGACACCTTACACTAAAATTAACTCCAGATGGATTAAAGACTTGAATATAAGGCCTAACACCATAAAAACCCTAGAAGAAAATCTAGGCAAAACCATTCAGGACATAGGCGTAGGCAAGGATTTCATGACCAAAACACCAAAAGCATTGGCAACAAAAGCCAAAATAGACAAATGGGACTTAATCAAACTCCACAGCTTCTGCACGGCAAAAGAACCAGTCATTAGAGTGAATGGGCAACCAACAGAATGGGAAAAAGGTTTTGCACTTTACCCATCTGACAAAGGGCTGATATCCAGAATTTACAAAGAACTAAAAGAGATTTACAAGAAAAAAACAAACAAGCCCATTCAAAAGTGGGCAAAGGATATGAACAGATACTTTACAAAAGAAGACATACATGAGGCCAACAAACATATGAAAAATTGCTCATCATCACTGGTCATCAGAGAAATGCAAATCAAAACAACATTGAGATACCGTCTCACGCCAGTTAGAATGGCGATCATTAAAAAATCTGGAGACAACAGATGCTGGAGAGGATGTGGAGAAATAGGAACACTTTTACACTGTTGGTGGGGGTGTAAATTAGTTCAACCATTGTGGAAGACAGTGTGGTGATTCCTCAAGGACCTGGAAATAGAAATTCCATTTGACCCAGCAATCCCATTACTGGGTATATATCCAAAGGATTATAAATCGTTCTACTATAAGGACACGCGCACAAGAATGTTCATTGCAGCACAGTTTACAGTAGCAAAGACTTTGAATACCTTCTTATCTGCAGTTTCAGCACCGCTGCCCAACCCTGATCCTGTGCTCCCTGAGATATCTCAAATTTACCCAAACTTTATCCCCTGGCATTCCCCATTTTCTTTTAGGCTATCATTTGTACCCCCTTTTTCCAATCTTCAGAAAAGTGTTACATAGGTACCAGCCTGACATAGGAAGGAGACTTGAAATAAATTTAACCTAGGTCCCGAGGTGCCTTAATCCCAGATAAAATTTTAAAATCACCTGGAGAAGAACTGGCCACTTTGTTTTGGAAAGTTGAAAGCTTCTGACGCCAATTCACACATCTTCTGAGAACGTGTGTGTATGTGCACGCGCATGTGTATAGCTTCTTTGCAAACTCCTTGCTTTCTCAAGGATTGCACCCCTCTACCTCTAAAATAGCCCATGAATCTCACCAACTGGCTAGGTGACCTCTGATAATTGCAAATGCTGTTAAATGCAGAGCCTCAAAATATCATTTAGAAAGAGGTGACAATTCATTTCCAAACCCAAAAACAGTTTATTCTGGAAAAAAGGTAGTGCCACTCCGTAAATTGGCAGAAAGCTGAGGAAGAGCTGGTGGAGAAGGACGTCCTTGTTTGTTTCCTGGGGTTGTGCCCTGTGGACTGTGGTAATTAGGGGACAGGGTGGGGCCCTCTGGGCTGAAAATATTAGGAAAGGTACTGCCCTAATTACTGGACTTTATTGGGATGATACTAGAGGTGTGGTCATTCCCATCTGTTAAGGTTCATCAACTAGACCTCATAAATGGCAGGCTAGGGCTCTAGAGGGAAATGGGTATTTAGCAAATTGCCAGAAGCCTTTTAGTGATGCCATTCCAAAACCACGTACAAAATAGTAATCTTCAGGACAGAGATGTGCTTGGTGCTTTTCTCAATGAAACTGTTTGGAAAGATGACATCATTGAAGGCATGGCCCTTTTTTGGTCTATCCAATGGGTTTTGAGCACCTGGTACAACACATGTGATCCTGAATAATTAACTGCCTATTGAATGGTCTGCTCTGTTTGGCTGTAAAATGTGACACTTGGTATGACTGGGAAGTGTGGGGTGCTCTGAAATCACAGGGCAAGGACAACTACAGGATTAGAAAGTCATGGAAAGCTTCCTTGAGAAGGTGACATCTTAGCCGAGACCCAAGGCAGTGGCAATCTCGCTGCACCATAAGATGAAGATTACAATCCCACTGCCGGCATGGTTCACCACATTAGTGCTTCTCAAACTTTCATGAGTATTCAAATCAGCTGGGGATCTTGTTTAAATGTGGATGTCTGATTCAGCAGGTCTTAGGGTCCCAGTGATTCTACATTTCTAAAAAGCTTCTGGTCTAAGGATTACTCTTTTGAGCAGCAAGATGCTAAATGACCGTCTGAAGTACTCAGCTGCTTCTATGCCTCAGTTTGCCAGTCTGTAAAATTGGCTCCCAAGGATCGGAGAAACATGAATATGAATTCCCTGTAGCATATTTTGACCTAATCACACTACTGACCAAAAGATTGCTGATTAATTAATATATTTTGTGAGGAGGGCAGGGATGAGGGAGGATCCCTGGAAGACTTACCAAACTTTTCCCTGTATAAGTTTTTCTTTACCAATTAAAGATTTTTTAAAAACTCCTTTTCCTACTTTAGTTTTTGTACCATTATTAGTCAGATAACAGCTCCTAAATCAGAGTACATTATACAAAAGAACTGCATTATTTAAAATATTCAAGTTCTTTAGGTAAATTCAAAAGTTGTCGGTATCTTGTAGTTTTGGCATTTAACTGATTCCCTAATACATGCAATAATCTATGAACGAAAACAGGGCCTGTGTATGCTTGATTTTATAACTAAATGACAAACGTTGTCTCTATCAGACAGCCTTCCTGCTATAATTGCTTTCTGGTTAAACAGCATAACATAATCTCAAAATTGCAATATTGATATTTGCAGTCAAACAGAGGTCAAAATCAGAGATGTCGTGAATAACCATGAAATTCGCCAGTTGTATCACACCTTGACATCTTGCTTTTCCACAGCACCTCATCAAGAGAGTAAGAGTGAGGGTATGGGAGGATTTTTGAGAAAGCACTCATGATTCAGGCAAACAAAAATATGAGCTAGGTTCATCTCACATATGTTAATGAAATATAAGCTAAATTCAGGCCAAGTAGACTTAGTTATTTTTAAAGGGAAATTATATATTCTGTTGATTGGCTCATCAGAACTATTCTCTTTGAGAAGACTTTGTTAATATCATTCTTTTCCTACCTTTAGGACATTTGGGATCTTTTTAAAAACTTCCTGTTCCTAACTTCTGGCTGATTCCTTCTTTATCCAATTCATACTCAGAATCATTTCTTAAGAAATGAATGGTATGAGAGTAAGGACACGTTTATGCACTTCAGGGAGAAGAAATCATCCCTCCTTATTTTCTGAGCTTCTACTATGTGCTAGGAGCTCCGAACGCCCGAAGCAAACAGTGATAAATAAAACAGACGTGTTCTCTCCCTTTTTGGGACTTTTCATTCTGGTTAGGAAAACAGAAACTACATAAGCAAACAAACAAGTAAGTACATCAACAGGGTACTCGAGAACAACACGAGAGGGAGGGGAGTTGAGTTCACTAGGATGGGCAGGATGGATCTGGCTCAGGAGGTACCTCTTAAACCCAAACCTGAAGAATGAAAGGAAGCAACTGTGCAATGGCAGAGAACAGTGTTTTCAGTAAGGGAACAGCAGGTGCAAAGGCCCGGAGTGTTCAAGAAACTGAAAGGGGCTAATATGTGCTTCTTAATATCCAAAACTAGCTCCTGGAGAGCTTAATGTAGGAAAACAGTAAAAATGTAGAATGTTTTACAGTGTGGAGGTTAACAGCATAGCCGCTGAAGACCCACTCATTCCTGGCTCTGCCATGCACTACCTGTGTGCCCCTGTGCAAATCCTTAAGCCTCTCCTTGCCTCAGTTTCCTCATCTGTAAAACAGAGAATAATAAATATCTCCACCTCATAGGGCTGTTGTGAACATGTTAATACTTGTCTGGCATATAATAAGCACTTTGTAAGTGTTAGCTTTTATTACGGACAAGTTATCAGGATACGAGAGAAATGTGACAAGTGCTGCAACAGTGGTGAGAGCAAGTTCTATGAAAGCACAGAGACAGGAGAATAGAATTTCCATTGGGGAATATGGGCTTTAAAAGCCATGGTTGAGGTAGTTTTTGAACTGGATTTTGCAGGATGGAGAGAAGTTCAGTATCTAGAAGTGGTGAAAGCAAAACCAACCACCTCAGGGTCTTTTATTTTTTTTCACTGTTTTCCCTCATGTTCCACAGCCAACTGATGATCAAGTCCTTTCTCTAATCACTTGCCTCTGCCATTTTATTTATTTATTTATTTATTTATTTATTTATTGAGACAGACTCTTACTCCGTCACCCAGGTTCAAGCAATTCTCTGGCCTCACCCTCCCGTGTAGCTGGGATTACAGGTGAGTGCCACCATGCCCAGCTAATTTTTTGTATTTTTAGTAGAGACGGGGTTTCACCATGTTGGCCAGGCTGGTCTAGAACTCCCAACCTCAGGTAATCTGCCTGCCTCCACCTCCCAAAGTACTAGGATTACAGGTGTGAGCCACTGCCTCCAGCCCCACCACTGCCTTTATTCAAGCTGTTAATATAATTTGTCTGGACGTTTGCAGTCACAATGTCCCTGGCACTGGTCTCCTTTCATACACTTCTGTGATGCACTTAGTATAACAGCATGTGGACATTGTCTATTTATGTGCTGGTTTTCCTCAGGAGGCTGTGCGTGTTCCCTAGCTTTTAATAAATTATTTGGAACTGAACTGTCTGCTATGGTTCCCCTCTGTATCCATCTGAGTCCAATTCGGAAAACAGAAGCCACTCTAGTTATTTCTAAAAAGAGGGACTTTAACTCAGGGACATGGTTTACAGGGGATAGAAGAACTAAGAGGCCAATAGGGGGCCTTAGGCAATCCAAAGATTAGCATCTGCAGGAAGTACTGCCATTCCTGGGGCTGGGAGGAGCCAGGTTGCCAGAACTCAGAGGCTGGGGCTGTCTGACCAGGACTAGAAACACAGCCAGAGCCGCCTGGCAGGAAATGGGGTGGTAGAGGGAGGGCTCGTAGGCAAAGGAAATGAAGAAATGCAGCAGGAGATGCTTCCAAGGGCAGGGGGATGAGAATACCCTGGCTTCTCCCTAGCTCCCTCCCCTCTAGTCTTCTGCCAGTGCATTCCAATGGTCCATCCATCTAGAAGCCAGTTGGCAAGGGAGCCTGGGAAATGTGGTTCCTGTGACACAGGAAAGAGCCAGGAGAGGTGGGGGACGGGGCCAGGAGCAAACAGGTAAACTATGGTGTCAGGGGCGTGTGAACCAGAGCAACTCCATCTTGATTAGGGACTGGGTAAAATGAGGCTGAGACCTACTGGGCTGCATTCTCAGATGGCTCGGCATTCTAAGTCACAGAATGAGATGGGAGATTGGCACAAGATACAGGTCATAAAGACCTTGCTGATAAACAGGTTGCAGTAAAGAAGCCGGCCCAAACCCAGCAAAACCAAGATGGCCACAAGAGTGATCTCTGGTCGTCCTCACTGCTACACTCCCACCAGCGCCACGACAGTTTACAAATGCCATGGCAATATCAGGAAGTTACCCTATATGGTCTGAAAAGGGGAGGCATGAATAATCCACCTCTCGTTTAGCATATCATCAAGAAATAACCATAAAAATAGGCAGCAAGTAGCCCCCGGAGCTGCTCTGTCTACAGAGTAGCCATTCTTTTATTCCTTTACTTTCTTAATAAACTCGCTTTCACTTTATGCTATGGACTCACCCTGAATTCCTTTCTTGCATGAGATCCAAAAAGCCTCTCTTGGGGTCTGAATCAGTACCCCTTTCTGGTAACATGGGCACCACTCTGATTCTTCCCCACACTGTCACCAGCGTTCTTTCTAAAATGTAGATCTGATCTTGTTGCTCTCCCCATTTCCCTAAATGTAATCAGAACAGCTTTTTGTTATCTCAAGGATAAAGACCAAACTCTGCAGAAATTTTAAAAATGGCAATCAAAGTACTGTATCTTAGAGGCCGGTCAGAAAGGATCTCTCTGAGAGTACCACCCCACAGCACCCAGGTATGACCTGACGCCCAGCGAGGGAAGGAATGACCTCACTCACCTCTACGTGGGAGTGGAATTGAGGATGCTCGGGCACCTGAAGCTAGTTCTGTTGGGAATGGTCCCCAGGGTTATCACAACAAGAATAAAATACAGTAAAGATACATGTGCATGTTCAGATCATCACTGATACTCTTGAGGTGCGATTGGCAGCATCGTCTAATTTTATCCTCATAAAAACGGGTGGGAGAGACAAGTCTGTACTTCACTAATTGTAATTAGTGAGCACATGAGGCCTCGAGAAGGCTAAATGATACGATCAAGGGCTCAGAACCAACCTGCTAGGAGGTCATCTCTAGAACCTGGGGCCTTTCCTCCTGGTCAAAGGCAATTTGCATTAGATCCTTGAGCCCAAACCTGGGGTCCTAAACCTCTAAAAAGTCCTAGAAATCAGGAATGGGCCTTGACAAAGGGTTTTCAATGCACAAAATGTTGATCAGAAATTGCATATTAAGTTGGTATGCTAAATTAAATGTCAGGTTGATTTTTTTCTTTTTCATTGAACTTCAGTCCTTAGCTTGGTAACTAAACTGAAATTAACTGTGAAAATAATAAATTAAGTTTATTTCATGAGGGAAAAAAGTAAGCTCCAACATATGGGAAATGAGGAAGGCAGGGGGCAGAAGGAGAAGGCTGGGGTCTATCATATGATTCTGATCCCTGCCTCTCCATGTACCCCTCCATAAAGTTCTCTATGCTT
Source organism: Cebus imitator (assembly GCF_001604975.1). Taxonomy (NCBI): domain Eukaryota; kingdom Metazoa; phylum Chordata; class Mammalia; order Primates; family Cebidae; genus Cebus; species Cebus imitator. The sequence continues at coordinate 1,584,253 of NW_016107362.1, forward strand.
TGTTTCTTGGCTAGAATTTTTCTCTTAAGAGGGGACCAGATGAATTTAGAAGGAAGGTTGTAAACTGTGGATAAATAAAGAGAGCTTAAAAATGAACTTAGATAAATTGATGCAAACTTTCAGTAGGGCAATTTGACAATATCTATATCAATATCCCTAAAAATGTACATTTCCTATGAGCCAGTAATGTCATTCTTAGAAATTTATCCCAAAAAAAAATCATGGATATGTATATAAGAATGCTTATTGAAACACTAATTATGAAAGTGGCAAATTATATATAACCTAAATGAACAACAATAGAGAATTTTTTTATATAATCTGTGGTACAATTGCACAACAGAATTTCATGAGGCCATGGAAAATCATGGTGTAGGAGAACATTCATGTAAGATGTTAAGAAGTCAAAGTGGCCAGGCACGGTAGCTCACACCTGTAATCCCAGCACTTTGGGAGGCAGAGGAGAGTAGATCATGAGGTCAGGATATCAAGACCATCCTGGCCATGGTGAAACCCGGTCTCTACTAAAATACAAAAAATTAGCTGGGTGTGGTGGCACATGCCTGTATTCCCAGCTACTCGGGAGGCAGGGGAATCACTTGAATCAGGGAGACGGAGGTTGCAGTGAGCCGAGATTGTGCCACTGCACTCCAGCCTGCCGAAAGAGCAAGACTCCGTCTCAAAAGAAAAAGAAGTCAAAGCAAGCTTTATAGTTTAAAAATGCAATGCATCAAGCCAGGTGTGGTGATGCATACCTGTAGTCCCAGCAACTCAGGAGGCTGAGGCAGGAGTGCTGCTTGAGTCTAGGAGTTCTGGGCTGTAGCATGCTATTATGGATCAGGTGTCTGCACTAAGTTAAGCATCAATGTGGTGACCTTCTGGGAGCCAGGGACCACCAGGTTACCTTAGAAAGGTGAACTAGCCCACATCAGAAACAGAGCGGGTCAAAACTCCTGTGCTGATTAGTCCTGGGATTGCACCTGTGAATAGCCACTGCAATTCAGCCTGGGCAACACAACAAGATCCTGTTTCAAATATGTGTGTGTATATATATATATATTTGAATTTGAATTTATATATATATATATATATATTACATTAGGTAATATATTTGAATATATATTCATATATAATATATATTTGTATATAATATAAACTATATATAATATATATTTGAATATACATATATAACATCAAGTTGTTAGCATCTGTGGGTATCATAATTCCAGCTAATCAAGGTTTTCTCTTTTTATTTATTTCTTTTTTATTTTTAGAGATGAGGGTGTCACTAGGTTGCTCAGGCTGTCCTCAAACTCCTGGGCTCAAGTGATCCTCCCATCTCAGCCTCCCAAGTAGCTGGGATAATAGGCTACCACACCTGGCTCTGTTATGTATGTTCGAAACTCTCTACACCGAACATGATTTGGTTATCTTGCTGTTTCAAATTTTAAATGCATCTATTAACGTTCTGGTAATGCTAAATGATTATTTTAAAATCAGGTTTATTAAGATATATTCTGAATATACAGAAAAAAATGCTTTTTAATATGTAACCCTATACATTTGGCAAACATAGAAAACACAATTAATGTATAGATATTCCATCACCCCAGAAAGTTCCCTTGAGCCCCCTGTAACCAACATCCTCTCCACTCTCAATCAGACCCCTGGCAATCACTGATCTCTTTGCTTTCCCTGTGATTGTATCTTTTCCAGAGTGTCATATAAATTACATCATATAGGGTGCAAAGTTTTGAATCTGGTTTCTTAAAGTTATCATAAATATTTTTAAAGTAACTCACGCTCTTTGAAGAATCAATAGTTCATGGTATGAATAGACTACAATTTGTATATCAGTTTAGGAGCTGATAGACATTTGAGTTGTTTTCAGTTTTTTTATTATAATTACAAATAAAGCTGCTATAAATATTCTCAGAGTTTATTGTAGACATATGTTTTCATTTCACATATGTTTCCCAAATACTTAGAAGTGAGACTGCTGGGTCATATTCTAAGTGCATGTCCGACTGTAAGAAATAGCCAAACTGTTTCCAAAGTAGCTGCGCCATTTTGCAGATGGTTGCTCTGAAGTCTCGTCAGCAGCTGGTGTTGCCAGATTTTTCACTTATTTGCTCTTTTAAAAAATATTTTTAAAGCCATTCTGATAGGAATATAGTGGTATCTTGTGGTTTTAATGAAACTGGCCCAGTTGTCTTATATAACTGATATTATCAAGTTTTTTTGTTTTCGTTTTTTATAGAGACAGGGTCTTGCTATGCTGACCAGGTTAGTCTTGAACTCCTGGCCTTAATCGATCCTCCCACCTTGACCTCCCAAAGTACCAGGATTACAGGCATGAGGCATCATACGTGGCCCAAGTTTTTGCGAATAAACATAGAAGTTGACCCTCTCAGTCTTCAAACTTACGTTTGTCTCATCTGAGTCTCTTTCTCAGAAAACTGACCCTCGAACAAGGGACTGAAACTCACCAGACTGCCATATCCAGACAATTAGAGGCCACATCCTTCATTCATTGAGACTGCTTCCTTACCCTTCCCTAATTTCTTCACACACATAGCTACATCTCTTCCCCACTATTTAAACCCCCCAATTTTAGTCCAGTTGGGGAGACAGATTTGAAACTGATCTCCCATTCTCCTTGGCTGCTGCACCCGATGAAACCCTTCTTCCCTGGCAATACTCATCTCAGTGACTGGCTTTCTGTACAGCAAGTGTTTGCGTTTTCTTTAAAGACGCATTTCATTTGCATCTTTTCACGTGGTTATTTGTATCGATATCTCTTCCTTGATGAAAAGCCTGTTCAAATCTTTCACCTATTTTTAGAGGGATTGTTTACTTTTTTATTAGTGAGTTAGTGAATTTTCTTTTATTAGATAAAAAGCATTTTTCTTTTTCCCTCTTTCCTTCCCTTCTTCCCTTCCTTTTTTCTTTCTTTCTCTCCCTCCTTCCTTTCTTTCTTCCCTTCTCTCTTCCTTGCTTCTTTCCTCTCTCCTTTCTTCCATTTATTCTTTCCTCCTTCCCTCTCTCCCTTCTTCTTTCCTCCTTCCTTTCTTCCTGCCTCCTCCGTTCCCTGCCTCCTCTCTTCTTTAACAAAGAAAGGCCTGAGAGGTATACAGAGGGCAGTATAAGATAAAATCAGTGAAGGCCCAGCTCCTCTTAGGGGCTTCTGTTCACGGTGGTTTTCAGGATGTGAATCAGAGACATAAGGGAGGTAGATGAGCAAATCTGGTAACTAAAAATCACAAAAAGATGCAAATGGCAAGACTGTGGGTACAGGGATTATTAAACCCACACACTTCATATCCACTGTTCCAAAGTGAGATGAGCATACATGTTTCTTTTCAAGTCTCAAAATTTAAATAAAATGAGGATTTCTCTGTAGACATACGTGAATATAAATAAACTCATGATTACTTTGTTTCTAAGGGCATATTTTACTACTTACAAGCCAAAAATTTGACTATAGAAATGAGTTGAAACATCAGTCAGTGTTGTCCATTTTCCAGGGTAAGGGAGTGTCTAGGCAGGTATGTTATTTTATGGATGGAATAAACCCAGAGCCACTTTAGAAGTGTTTTATGACTTGCAAGGATCCTGAGGTCGTAGGCTAACCTCCATGCTACATAGCGTTTCATATGGGTTAAGGACCAATAAGAAAAGCAAGAAAAGTATAATGTGTTTGAACAAAAACACTGGAAATCAATAATGAACAGGCTAAGAGAAAATTCAAAATGAAAAAACAAAAAAAGCCTTTATCCTTCTCATGTTATTCAAGGAGAAAATCCTGAGGCCAAACATAATTTTTCATAGTGCTCAAGTTTCAGAAATCATAATATCCCTCTCTACCCAGCCTTGGTTTAGACATAGAATTGGCAAAAACTCCAGGGCTTTGAAAAGAAGTTAACTTCCAGATTCTTTTGCCGTTCCCCATGTGTGAACAGAAACTACCTTGGGACCCTTGGGAAACAAAGATATCAAGACACCAAACTCAAAGGGTGCAGATGGTATCGTAGACATGGGTTTCACAGCTTTGACCAAGCATCTTCTACTTTTACTGGGCTGCACTCTTTTTTGAAACCATGAAATAGAGAATGGAAGATAGAGAAAGGGAAAGATCAGTTACATCAAATGAATTCACCTAATCAATAACACGTAAGATGGTTTGTTCCCTGTTTCTCTAGAAAATTTTGGAGCTTTTTGGTAGTGATGTAATATATGACGATTCACATTTCTTCTGAATTTCCAGAACAAAGAAACCTTTGGACAGGAAATAAGCCACATGATTAGGTCCAGAGAGAAGCCCAGTGTTGAATGGACCCTCTGATCACAGGACTTTAAATATTTTCATAGGGCGAAGGCATGGGCCAGGTCTTCTTCCCCTGAACTCCTCTGGTTCTCACTACTGCCATTTGGCACTTGCGTTTATTTACTGCTTTACATTATTATAACTCATCCTCATGGAAATGCCTTTTCCTCCTGGTCAATTCTTAAGTTCCCTGGGGGCAGGAAGCCCCACCGTACAGTACAGAAATTCAATACATATTTACTGATTGATATTCCTTGACATAAATACCAAAGGCACATAAAACTTTCAGAAGGTGAAAAATGTGACTGAAATATTCTCAGTCAATTTCTAAAATAACAATACAAAATATTTGTACTCTCTCTGAAATGAGGGGTTCTGTAGCATAGAATTTAAAATTTCAGTACATTTTGCATATGATTACTTACATATCTGTCAGTTTCCTTTGTAACCCTAGAAATCTAAGGAAAAATCAATTTGAAATTTTATGTTTTCATCCATCCTTGAAGCCAGCAAAGAAGGCATTATTAATCCTGAGCCATTTGCACATATAAAGTGATTAGTACAGTGCCTGGCACACAGATGTGCATGGATTTTCACAATTATTATTGAAGACATCTGTAATAGATTGAATTATTGTTCATAGCTATTTACTATCCTCTTGTGATGGGAATATAATGGGAATTATATAGTCACACTGTTTGCCTTGTGACTTTGCTATGTCTCCTGGTGGAGCAGACAGAGTACACAGCCTAATTTTGGGCTGTCTTCTTCTAGAGTTTATAGCTTTAGGTTTTACATTTAGTTTTTTACTTGCTTTGGCCAGTGAAATGTTAGCAAATACGATGCAGGCAGAGGCTTTTCCTATACCTTCATGGCTTCGTTCAGCCTCTTAAGTTTCTAAATGCACCATGAGCAGTATATGGCCTCTGCTGATTCCACAATGAGAGACTCATACAGCAGACCTGAACCTCCCAGACTGAAATAGAGCTATGAAGCCAATCCACAGGCCCATGACCCACTGACTCTTTAGAAAAATAAATGCTTGATGTTAGAAGCCGCTAAGATTTTTAGAGTTGTTTGTTATACACTATTATTATAGCAATAGCTGACACATATCCTCCAAAGAAAAGAATATGGCCATAGTAACTGATCTACATAAGCCAAAAAGGGAGAATCCTAGGCTGTGCATGGTGGCTCACGCCTGTAATCCCAGCACTTTCAGAGGCCAAGGCAGGTGAATCACTTGAGATCAGGAGTTTAAGACCAGCCTGGACAACGTGGTGAAACCCCATCTCTACTAAAAATACAAAAAATTAGCCAGGCATGGTGGTGGGCGCCTGTAATCCCAGCTACACAGGAGGCTGAGGCTGGAGAATCGCTTGGACCCAGGAGGCAGAGGTTGCAGTGAGCCAAGATCCTGCCACTGCACTCCAGCCTAGGTGACAGAGTAAGACTCCATCTCAAGAAAAGGGGGTGAAGGGGATTGCGAGTGTCCTTTTGGCCTGTGACCGTTGTTTCTCAAAGTTAGACATTTATTCATTCAGCAAATTCTTCATGAACACTTATTATGTTTCAGACATGATAATGCAAATTCAAAGTTAAAAATATTGAGAGAAAAGGGCTAATTGAGAGCAAAAGATTGCTTTGGCTTGATGTTCCTCCCGTAGTGACTGGGTGTCCAGATTTTTTGTATTTTTAGTAGAGATGGGGTTTCACCATGTTGGCCAGGCTGGTCTTGAACTCCTGACCTCAAATGATCCACCCCCCTCAGTCTCTGAAAGTGCTAGGATTACAGGGGTGAGCCACCATGCCCAGCCTAGGACTCTCCCTTTATGGTTTATATAGATCAACCAAATGCCTAAATCCCTACACACAGCCAAACACCTATTCTCACCAAACACCTAAATCCCTATACACAGCCTTTCAAAATCCCTAAGGGCTACCTGTCACTTGTTACAGGCTGGAAGATTTCCAGCTGAGGGTGTAAACTCCATCTTCCTGAGTGCCTGCAGCTGACTGTGATATAAGCCTGCTTTGGGGAACTGCAGGACACTTGGGTGCTATACGCCCAAGTACGACTTACTGCCCTGCCTGCCTAGTAGATCTCCGCATCCCTGTCACCAGCTCTTACTCCAGGTAGCCACAGCTGCAGCCCCACCACTACTGAAATATATCACCAGTTTAGCTCTAAGAGTCAAAAGACATCTCTCAACATTAAGCCTGCTTTATTTAGCTCATCGCCCTTGGAGGACTTAGGGTGCCAGGAAATGCTTGAAGAGGCCACATCATAAAAATGGAGACAGAGAGAAAGATTCTGGATGGTTGCTGTTGGTTCCCTTCACACTTGAATCTTACTGCCTTGGGGTTGCCAAAACTCTGTGAAACACAGACTTCAGAGGAAGGATTATTAGCAGGGATAAACAGGACATTCACAGAATCATATAGAGGGTGAATTTACCAGAGAGACATAAAAATCCTAAGTGTGCATGCATCTTAAAATAGAGCTTCAAAATATAGAAAGCAAAAATTAATAAAACAGAAAAGGGAATCAGAAAAATCCTCAATGATAGTTGGAAATTTCGGGACTCTTCACTCAGTAATCAATAGAACAAGCAGACAGATCATAGTAAAGCTATAGATCAGAGCAATGCTGTCAACCCACTGGACCTACTGACATTTATAGATGATTTCAAAATGGCAATGCACATTCTTTTTTTTTTTTTGAGATGGAGTTTCAATGGCATGATCTCAGCTCACTGCAACCTCTACCTCCCAGGTTCAAGTGATTCTTCTGTGAACCCAGGAGGCAGATGTGATACCACACCCAGTTAATTTTTGTGTTTTTAGTAGAGACAGGGTTTCACCACGTTGGCCAGGCTGGTCTCAAACTCCTGACCTCAGGTGATCCACCCACCTTGGCCTCCCAAAATGTTGGGATTATAGGCATGAGCCACTGTGCCTGGTCTACACATTCTTTTTAAGTACATGTGAAACATTCACCACGGTAAACAATGTTCTGGCATAAAACACACTTCCACAAATATTTAAAAATCAAAATCATGTAAAGAATGTTTTCAAAACACAATGGAACTAAATTAGAAATCAATATTCAAAAAAAAAAAACAGGAACATCCTCAAATATTTAGAAATTAAACAACACACTTATAAATAACTCATGGGTCAGAGAGGATTTCACAAGGGGAATTAGAAAATTAGTTAAAAATGAAAATCATGTAAAGAATGTTTTCAAAACACAATGGAACTAAATTAGAAATCAATATTCAAAAAAAACAGGAAAATCCTCAAATATTTAGAAATTAACACACTTATAAATAACTCATGGGTCAGAGAGGATTTCACAAGGGGAATTGGAAAATATTTTAAATTGAATAAAAATAAAAACAAAACATAAAAATTTTTAGGATGCAACCAAAGCAGAAATCACAGGGAAATTATAGGATTCAATACTTGTATTACAAATAACAAAATGTCTTCAAATCAGTCATCTAAGCTTTCACCTTAAGAAGCTAGAAAAAGAAGAGAAAATTAAACCCAAAGCAAGCAGAAACAAAGAAACAGTAAATATCAGAAATAAACAAAATTGAAAACAGAAACAATGGGAAATTAATAAAACAAAACCTGGTTCTTTGTAAAAATCAATGAAATTGACAGGCATCTAGTCAGGCTGATTAAGAAAAATTGAAAACACACAAATTATCTATACTAGGCATAAGATAGGAGACATCACTACAGATCCCACAGACATTATAACAAAAGTAAGAGAACATTATGAACAACTTTATATCAGTGAATTTTATAACTTAGATAAAATGGACCAATTCCTTAAAAGACCCCAAATTCACCAAATGAAAATAGTTAACCTCAATGGTCCTATATTGATTTATGAAACTGAATTCATGGTTAAAAACCTTCCCACAAAGAAAACCCCAATTCATATGGCTTCACTGGAATTCTACAAAACATTTAAGGAATAAATAATGCCAATTTTACACAGTCTTCTCCAGAAAACTGAAGTGGAGAAATACTTTCAAGCTCATTCTGTGAGATCAGCATTACTCTGACACCAAAAACAGACAAATATATTTTAAGAAAAGAAAATTATAAGCCAAATTCTTCATGAAGATGGATACAGAAATTTTACAAAACTTATAGCAAATCAAGGTCAACAATATATAAACATCATAATCTCATGGAGTTTATTCTGGGAAGGCAAGGTTTATTTTGCATTAGAATAAAAGGAAAAAGAAAAACTACATGAGCATTTCAATAGATGAAGAAAAAGCATTTGATTATCTCCAACACCCACTCCTGACAAAAACCCTCAGAAACAAGAAATCTTGATTTGACAAAAAGCAACCACAAAAATCCTACAGCTGACATCGTATGTAATGTCAAAAGATAGAATGTTTTCTCCTTAAATTAGGAACAAAATAAACATGTCTATTCACACTTCTATACAACATTTTACTGAGGTTCAAGCCAGTGAAACAGGGCAAGGAAAATAAAAAGCATCCAAATAAGAAAGGAAGAAATGTAACTGTCTTTATTCATGAACAACATGATCATGTATGTAGAAAATCTGAGGGAAACCAAAAACTATTAAAATTAATAAATGAGTTTAGCAAGGTTTTAAGATACAAGACCCAGTATTCAGAAATCAATTACATTTTTATATATTAGCAATAAACAATGCAAGATTGAAAATTTTTTAAATTATCATTTACAATCATATCAAATATAAGAAATACTTAGAAATAAATCTGGCGAAAGCTGTGCAGGACACATGCTGAAAATTTCAAAATATTGTTGAAATCAATTAAAGAAGGCACAAATAAGTAAAAAGCAACACTATGTTATGGGTCAAAAGACTCAATATTGTTAAGATACCAGTTCTGCCCAAATTGATCTTTAAATTCACCATAATCCCAATCAAAATGCCAGCAGGATTTTCATAGAAATTGATAAGCCGATTCTAAAATTCATGTTGTATTGCAAAGAACCTGGAATAACCAAAACTACTTTTATTTTTATTTTTTTGAGACAGGGTCTCACTCTGTCACCCAGGCTGAAGTACAGTGGCACAATCACTGCTCACTGCAGCCTTGACTTCCTGGGCCCAGGTGATCCTCCCACCTCAGCCTCCTGAGTAGATGGGACTACAGGTGCATACCACCATGCCCAGCTAACTTTTTGTAGAGACAGGGTTTTGTCATGTTGCTCAGGCTGGTCTTGAACTCCTGGGCACAAGAGATACCATCTCAGCCTCCCAAAGTATTGGAATTACAGGCGTGAACCACTGTGCCTGGCCCAAAACAACTTTTAAAAAGACGAATCTGTAGGGCTAACATCACTTGATTTCATGGTGCATTATAAAGCTATGGTAATCGAGACAGTGTATCGATTACCATAGTATTGGCATCAAAGTAGATAAATCGATCATTATAACAGCAATAGAAAATCCAGAAGTAGACACATCTGTAGGATGACTGATTTTGACAGATATGCAAAAGTATTTCACTTGAGGAAGGATAGGGTTTTCATCAAATGCAAATTTTCTTTGGGTAAAAAAAAAATTCAATTCATACTTCGCACGATATACAAAAATGAACTCAAAATTGGTCAGAAACCCAAATATAAAACCTAAAACTATGAGATTATAAAATAAAAATCTTCATGACTTTAGCCGAGGCAAAGATGTCTTAGATAAAACACAAAGCAGAATCCACAAGTGAAAAAAAATTATAAATTAGGCTTCACCTAAATTTTAAAACTTCAAGTCTTCCCAGGACATTGCTAAAAGAATGGAAAGACACATTACAGATTAGGACAAAAATATTTGCAGTGTATATCTAATTAAGTATTTATATCCATAATATCTACGTAATTTTCAAAACTCAGTAATAAGAAAGCAAAACCCAATTTTATTTTATTTTTTTATTTTTATTTTATCTTTTTTTTTTTTTTTTTTGAGTTTTTTTTTTTTTAAAAAATAATTTTTTTTTTTTTTTTTTTTTTTTTTTTTGAGATGGAGTCTCGCTTTGTCACCCAGGCTGGAGTGTAGTGGCACAATCTTGGCTCACTACAACCTCCACGCCCTGGGTTCAAGTGATTCTTCTGCCTCAGCCTCCGGAGTAGCTGGAACTACAGGCATGCACCCCCACACCTGGCTAATTTTTGTATTTTTAATAGGCACAGGGTTTCACCATCTTGGCCAGGCTGGTCTCGAACTCCTGACCTCATGATCCACCTGCCTCGGCCTCCCAAAGCACTGGGATTACAGGTGTGAGCCACCACGCCTAGCCAACAAAACCCAGTTTTAATAAGTGAACAGATAATTTGAACTGAATCTATGTTATTGTGCCCAGAAGGACATACAAATGGCAAATAAGCACACGAAAAGATGTTCCACATCGTCAGTGATGAGGAAATGCAAAATACAACCACGATGAGATACTACTTCATACCCGATGAAATGGAAAGAGTAAAGTAACTGGCACTACCAAGTGCTGGTGAGGCTGCTGAGCAAATGGAACTTTCACACATTACTGTCAGAAATGCAAAACGGGACAGTGTTTTAGAAAACAGTTTGGCAGTTCCTTATAAAGTTGTTTTCCATATACTTGGCATATGACCCAGGAATTTTACTATGAGGTGTTCGTCCCAGAGAAAACAAAGTACATGTATGTATGCGAATATTCATAGCAGCTTTATTTTTAAAAGTCAAAAACCTGAAAGAGTCCGAAGGTTCATTAACTGATGTATAGTTAAACAAATTGTGATATATTCATGCAATGGAAAAGCATACATCAGTGAAAAGAAACCAACTACTGGTACTTTCAACAGCATGGTTAAATTTCTAATGCATTATGGTAAGTGACCAAACCCAGACTCAAAAGGTATACACTGTGTACCATTTGTATGTCCATCTATATGTCAATGTGTACCATTTATATGTGCATCTGAAAAGGCAAATAATAGAGGGACAAAAACAGATCAGTGGCTGCCAGGGGAGTTGGGGGAAGGGTTGATGGCAAATAGAACATGAGAGAATTTGAAGTAATGGAAATGTCCTGTGTATCAATTGTGGTGGTTACCTGACTGTACACACTTGTCAAAACTAACAGAACTGTTTGTTTGTTCATTTGTTTCTTTGAGGCAGGGTCTCACTCTGTTGCCCAGGCTGGAGTACAAATTGGCTCACTGCAGCCTCAATCTCCTGGGCTTAAGTGATCCTCCCACCTCAGCCTCCAGAGTATCTGGGATAGCATGCACTACCATGCCCACCTAATTTTCGTATTTTTTGTAGAGATGGGGTTTCACCATGTTGGCCAGGCTGGTCTCGAACTGCTGGGCTCAAGCAGTCTGCCCACCTTGGCCTCCCAAAGTGCTGGGATTACAGGTGTGAGCCACCATGCCTGGCCCTGTTTATTTTTAAAGCATGTAGGCAAGGCTAGAATTCAAACCCTGCTTCCCACATTTGAAATATCTAAATGGGATCCTTGAGAGCTGTCCACAGGAAATCTATCAGTGGGATTGTACAGATCCTCCTAAACTTCCAGTGAGGTTACAGCCCAGTAAACCTATCAGAAGATAAAAATATCATAAGGTAAAAATGCATTTAGCACACCTAACCCACTGAACATCATAGCTTAGCCTATCCTCCCTTAAAGGTGCTCAGAACACTTGCATTAGCCTACAGTTGGACAAAATCATCTAACACAAAGCTTATTTTATAATAAAGTATTGAATAGCTCATGGAATTCATTGAATACTATAATGAAAGCGAAAAGCAGAATGGTTGTATGGGTACTCACAGTTTCTACTGAATGCATATCATTTTCACACTGTTGTAAAGGAGAAAAATTGTGAGTGGAACCATTGTGAGTCGGGGACTTCCTGTACTGGGATCTCTTCTCCCTTTGTGCCCTTCACTCTGTCATAGTTAAGAAGCACACACTGGAACCCGGGTCCTGAGAGTCACTGAACAGCTGTGTGGCTGCAGGCAGGTCACCTCCTCTTTCCATCCTGTTTTCTCGTTTGTAAAGTGCCGGTCTTGGTCCATTCAGGCTGCCATAGCGGAAATACCATAGACTGGATAGCTTTTAAATAACAGAAATTTATTTTTCACAGCTTTGGGGGCTTGGAAGTGCAAGATCAAGGTGCTGGAAGATTTGGTGTCTGGTGAGTGCTTTCTGTTTTCTCACCTGGTGGAAGGGGTGAGGTGGCTCTCCAAGGCCTCGTTTCTAAGGGCACTAACCCCATTTGTGAAGGCTCTGCCCTTTGGACCTCAATACCATCACCTTGGGGGTTAGGATTTCAACACATGAATTTTGGGGGAACACATTCAGACTATGGCAGTATCTCACTCAGATCATAACCTCAAGATTAGTCCAGCTCTCAATGGCTATGATTTCCCCAAGGCTCTTTCCTTGGGTTAAAGAGGATAGCCTTAGCCACTCAATCCCAACCTGTCTAGCTTTAGAGTTTTAAAGCTCTTCCACAGAAGTCAGCTTATTGACCCTTACAAAATCCTGTGAGGCATTGAATTACCCCTATGTTATTGTTTAAGAAACTGAGACCAAGAAAAATTAATTTGCCCAGTTACAAAGTTTCCATAGACGCCAGATACAGTACTCTCATCTCCCTTTGAGTTCCCTGGTCCCAAGTGTAGGTCTCAAATCTTTCTAGGTGTCCCCTCTGTCCCCCATTAGGTAAATTGTTTATGGAGTCCAGCAGTTCCCAGTAAGATAAGCAAAAAATGGGCCAAATGGAAAATGGCATTTATATACTGTGATAAAGCCTGGGCTTTGGGAGTCTAGGGATCCAGGGATCAAAACAGGACTGATTCGGGCTTGCCCCGGTGCCTTCCTAATGGGGAATCCTGCAATTGTGCGAATATTCAGCCGTATGGATTCCTTAGGGAGTGCCAGTGTCTGTTCCATGCAGCCTACGCGTGCTAGTCAATCTTCCCAACAGCTGTTCATCTAGTACCATCATCAACCCCGTTTTATACATGAGGAGCTGAGCTCCAAAAGGCTCCCTGGCCCAGCTCTTCCTACTATCCATCAGCTAAGCATGTGTTTTTTAAGATCACAGAAAGATCTACCCTACTGAAAGAGGAAGCAAGGGAAGGGGAGGAATAGAAAAGGGAGGAGGGGGAAGGGAAGGCAGGAAGGCTGGAAGCAAGACACAAATGGAAACCGGGCAGGACGAAGGTGAGCAGCAGTGACCTATTAAGGCATGTGATGGGGGCTTGAGAGACACAAGAAACAAAGAAGCCCTGGGAACAGAACACAGGAAAGAGGGGCAAAGGGCTGGGGCCAGGAGTCCCCTCATACTGGAAAACACACACACACACACAAACACATACACACAGCACACACACAGACACACACACACACCACACACACACATACCACACACAGACACACCACACACACAAACACACATACATCACACATACAAACACATATATATCACACACACAGCACACATACACAGCACACACACACAAACACACCACACACACCACACACACACACACACATACATCACACACACAGTCACACATACATCACACACACAGCACACATACATCACACACACAGCACACACGCCACACACAGCACACACACACCACACACACACACCACACACACAAACACACCACACACAAACACACACACCACACACACAAACACAAACACATATCACACACAGACACACCACACACACAAACACACATATGTCACACACACAGCACACACACCACACATACAGCACACACACAAACACACCACACACACACCACAAGCAAACACACACCACACACACAAACACATATACCACACATGCAAACACACCACACACAAACACACACACCAAACACACACCACACACAAACACACATACCACACACACAAATATACACACACCACACACACACAAACACATATACACAAACACCAGGCACACACACACACACACACACACTTGTCCAATCCACTGACCTCAGTGACTACATCCTTCACAGCCACAGCCCTAGCTTATTTCACATGTGTGTTTATTTAGCTTAAGGTCTGCTTTAAAGGGTTCTCTAAGAGAGAGGCAGAGGGGGCGGAGGAGTGGTGGGAAGCACTGTCTAGAAGAGGATGTGCTGATTAGGAAGGAGCTGGGAAGGATACAGCCCCTGAAAGCTGACAAGCCCTGGAGACAGTCTCCGTCATTCCTCTTCTGCAGCTGTTGGTGAGCCCTCCCTCCCTCCTTCCCGTTCTCTCTCTCTCTGTCTCTCTCTGTCTTTCTCTCCTCTACACAGTAAGGTGGTGGCTGCCCCAGGCTTTTCCTGCCATAGTTGATTTTGTGTTGAGTGAGAGAGTCTCTTTAAGATAGTATCTACAGCGACCTCAAAGCACAAGTCATGTTTTGAAAAAAAGAGCCTCTGATGGCAGAGAGCATGGGGCACTGGGACTCCACCTGGTGCAGAGATGATCAGGAAACTGGGTTCCAGCCCCAGCTCTGCCTTGGCAAGCCGTGTGATCTCATGCCACTCAGCCTCTCAGGTTCCTGCCTGAAAGAGAGTGGCATCTGTCCTACCCACCTGAGGATAATAAAAAAGATAAGGCGTGTGAAAGCGATTTCCACAGTGCCAGGGAATGATAGGTACCCCAGAAAGCTTTTGCTGATTGACTGCCAGAGTGATTGATGGTTCCTGAGGAGGACAATGCCTTCCGGCTTATTTAAAACTTTTTTCACCAAAAGCTACTGGATGATAGATACAGTCTGCAGTGGCAAAGACATCATTGAAACATAAAACTCGTTGAACATTGTGTTCTGGCCAAGGAGTTTCCTCCTCACTCCCTCCTTTAAAGGAATTCCTGTCCCATTTCACATGATGCATCTGTTATGGAGTCTCTAATTAAAGACCTGCAAGAAAGATAAAAAGTCATTATGTCTCACCTTAGGAGACACTCACATTACTTAGGGTTTTCAGAGCAAGCCCTAGGGAATGTCTGTCTTCCTAAACTCGGCAAATCTACCAGCCTTCCTAGACTTCTCTACACATGGTCACCAAAATGCAGACATCTGGAGGCTCTAAGAGCTCCTTTCGGCAACTCTTTTGTGCACATTGAGTTTAATTCCAGGCCTCAGAAGGAGCTAAGAGCGGGAGATCAACATCCATCAATCTAGTATTTGTGAGCAGGCATCTCACGCTATGGGAAGGTGACTCAAGACACTGCATTAAAACTGGGGTGTGGAGGGACTCAGGCAAGACAAAGCAAGGCTGATAGGAGAAAAAGGGCAGGGGTCCTTGTGGCTATGTTTGACTTGTGTCTTAAAAGGATAACGTGGCAGCTGAATGGAGAATAGACTTTCAAGTGGGGCTCCAACGGGGAGGTGGAATGAAGTAGGAAGAAGAGGTAGGAAGCTATTGGGAAGGTTTAGTGGAGAAATGATAATGGCCTGGTCCAAAGTCAGCCATGAAGAAAGGAGACATGGTTAACATTCTTGGAGCCCATGTAACTCTCTGGCAGCTTCAATATGTTAGGCATTTTTTTTTTTTTGAGACGGAGTTTTGCTCTTGTTGCCCAGGCTGGAGTGCAGTGGTGCCATCTCAGTTCACTGCAACCTTCGTCTCCTGGATTTAAGCGATTCTCCCTGCTCAGCCTACCAAGTAGCTGAGATTACAGGTGTCCGCCACTACGCCTGGCTAATTTTTGTATTTTTAGTAGAGATGAGGTTTCACCATATTGGTCAGGCTGGTCTTGAACTCCTGACCTCAGGTGATCCACCCACCTCAGCCTCCCAAAGTGCTGGGATTACAAGTGTGAGCCACTGCGCCCAGCTGGTTTCATTTTTATTCAAAGCTAAAGTATTAGGTAGGCGCAAAATTATTAGGTTGGCATTTCCTGTGGACTGTTTCACTCTAACTTAGCCAAGGTTGCTCACGTCTGGCCCTTCCTGTGTTCTGCCTCCTAGTGGATGTGTGTGCTTTGAATCATGCTGCCCTCGATTGCTAACTCTCATTGGGCCAGATCCTGCCTTTAAATCTAGGAGCATTTGTCACTAGCAAGTCTTTCATTTGTTCTTCTTTGCCAGTTTGTAACACCTTGTCATTAGGTGACCTTGGTCAATTTCAACAAGGTGTTTTTATCTTATAGGTCATTAATAAAGATTAAAAGGGCAACACCCAAGCTGACTTCCCTGGCCCCACCCATGCCCCACCTTGTGTCAGTTTCATCCCTGTGTTTCATGATGTTTCCATGCTTTCTCATTTTCAGCTTACATGACCACACATTGACCCAAGAAGCTGGACTCCACCAAAACCCCCCTGCAGAGCCTTACGCAGTGAGCACACCTAGGAACTTGAAGACTCCACCTCCCATTTAATTTTCCCCAGGCTCATTTAAGAGCCCCCAACCCACACGCCTTTTTATATCCATTCTCCACCATCCCCAGCTCACCCTATACCCCAGGAGCCTGCCCCAGAAGGATTGCCTGAATAGACTCCACAGCTCCTGCCTTCCAGTTAGGTTCAGCCCACAGGGAGCACTGCAGGAGATGGAGGGATGTCAGTGTTAGCTCAGGGTGTCCCTCACTCAGCTTCCTCCCCAGGGTTGCTACAGGATGGCTGAGTCCTTCCACTGAAGGTCCAGCCTCTCTACACAGCTCTCCCTGCAAAGGCTCCACCTGCACGCTCTTCTTGTCCTTTCAGTCTTAAGGGTGTGTGATGGTTAGTATTAGGTGTCAACTGGGCTGTACTGAAGGATGTCTAGATAACTGGTAAAGTCTTGTTTCTGGGTGTGTCTGTGAGGGTGTCGCCAGAAGAGATTGACACGTGAGTCAGTGGACTGGGAGGGGAAGAACCCACAATTGACGTGGGTGGGCACCATCCAGTTGGCAGCCAGTGCGGCTGGCACAAAGCATGCAGAAGCAGCTGGGGAAGCTTTGCTTGCTGAGGCCTCTGGCTCTCTTTCTCCTTCCCACACTAGAGGCTTGCTTCTGCTCCTCCTGCTCTTGGACATCAGGCTCCAGGTTCCCCGGCCTTTGGAATCTGGGAGCTGCACCAGCAGCTTCAAGGTGGGGGCTCTTGGACCTTCTGCTGCAGACTGAAGCCTGCACTGTTGACTTCCCTGGTTTGGAGGCTTTTGGACTTGGACTGCGTCACTACCAGCTTCTGTTTCCCCAGCATGCAGGTGGCGTTCCGTGGGACTTTGCCTTGTAATAGTGTGAGCCAATGCTCCCTAATACACTGCCTTTCATATATTCATATATCCCACTGGTTCTGTCTGGAGAACCTGAATAGCGTGACTAAGGTTACTTCGCACACCTGCCCCACCCCAGCCTGTTAGGTGAGGTATGTATGTCCCAAGATGCTCACAGCCACCATCCAGGACCCTTTTCCTCCCTGACATGGTCTCACTCCCAGCCAACTTCTTCTCGAGTTTAAACCTTGGATATGGCTACCTTTACCGCCTTGTGGTGCCACCCTGAGCCTTCCACCTTGCCCCCAGAGGCTCCCTTACAACTCGCCCATCTCATGTGAATAGTCTCTTTATGAAACCCTCCTCCACCTACTCAGAATGAGAGAGCCCTCTGTTCTTTACTGGGATCCTGATACACCATATAATATGACCAGCTCTAGGATTGTTGGGAGAAGGTCTTGACATGTGTGTGATGGAGAATATGTTGTTTGCTAAGAGGCAATGTTTGCTAAGGAACACCAAGCCATCCCCAGGCATAAATCTGCTAGAATAGTGAGCAATATGGACCAGTCATGCACTAGTTAAACCAGTTCCCAAAACACAGAATACATAACCTTTTCCCCATTGCTAACTTGCAAAGAGTGCTTTCTAGCTTATTTTTATTTTAGTAGTGAACAGGCACTATCTGCCCATTTAGTCTATCTTTATTCTATGAAAAAACACTAAATATCTGCTTCTTAAAAATAATCACCTGTTAGCAAAGAATAAATATGTGGGTCAGGGTCTGCTCTGGGTTGTCAGCTGGGAAATGCTGTCAGTCTCCTGATGTCCCACTCTGTTTCCCACTTTTTCACTCTATCTTTGTGTCTGTTTCTTAATTCCTTCAACGCCGCCTTGGTTGGGGTCTCTATGACCGAACTGATCTCGGCATAGGATAAGGACAATGCCCTCACAGGGCAGAGCTGTGCACCGTCCGGGCCCATCACCTCTGCCTCCAGACAAACTGCAGTTACCCTAGTCCCTTCTAGAACCCAGCCTCCCATCCTTTGCTCAGAGCCACAAATGTTTAGTTCTTTTGGGGCTCTCACATTTGTTAATATGAAAGAACTTTGAAATTCTCTTAACAAGTTATTTAAGATGTTCCAGCATTTTCCATTTATTCATTTAACAAATATTTATCAAGCGCCTCCTATGCGCCAGACACTGAGCTAGACATGGAGCACACATCTACGAACAAGGCAGACGTGCTCCGTGCTGTGAGAAGGTGCAGGAGCTGTGAAGCGAGTGACCCAAAATGTTCTGAAGAGGCACAGCTTTTTTGCAAAAAGAGTGGCTTTTATTTTATATGTATTTCAAGTGGGTGAAAGTGTCTATTTTTTCTGGGGGTTTATAGTCCGTATTCCATGCTATCCTATTTTTGCAGAAATACAAGCAAACAGGAAGGCAGTTGTTCCTAACAAAAGGGACATCTTGAAAGGCAGGAGAACCTTCATGTCCTTGTAATCAAAGTCTTGCCCCAGTGCCCAAGAGTCCCTTCAATCTTGGCATGGCTGAAGCGGTGTTGTCACCTTCATGCCATCTGTCCTGCCTCTGCTCCTCCCAAGGCTGTTGTCTTCGCACACCTGTCCCACCCCAGCCTGTTAGGCGAGGTGTGCCTGTCCCAAGATGCTCACGGCCACCACTCAGGACCCCTTTTCCTCCCTGATATGGTCTCACTCCCAGCCAATTTATTCTAGAGTTTAAACCTTGGATATGACTCCCTTTACCACCACCACATTTGGACCCATGAAATTGGTATTTCTAAACTTTCCAGGCCTTCAATTCTTGTTTATTCCCAGTGAGTATGTTTGAGCGTATCGTCTGGTTTTCTGTATCCCACAAAGGACTCCCTCTGTTGGTTCTGGTCCCTTAAATCCCAATTCCCAACATGAGCTCTGGACTTTCTCTGTCCTCTCCACCCACTTTCAGAACTCAAGAGTCCTTTTCCCGTCAATTCTCACTAAGCTTTTCTTAAGATGCCTCAAAATCAGTCCCCGTCCTTTCCTTTCTTCTGCGCTCTCCCTTTGCGCCTCCCTTTGTAACATTTTTGCCTCTCACTCTTCCTAAGAAGAGCTAAAGGAATTCCTTCCCTTAAAAAGCAGATGTTTTCCTGGGGATTTGTGTCATGAAGGTTTTATAACATTTGAAATTCAGTCAATATGTTTAAGATAATGATGTTGAAGAGTAATATTAGCTTCCGATGACTATGTTCTCCACATACTGGGCACTGTACTGAGAACTTTGTATGCATCAGTTCACTGAATTCCTATAGGAGCCCTTGATGTAAATACTCTCATGCTGCCCAGTTTATAGTCATGGAAACTGAGACTGGGAGGGCTGCAGGTGCAGTGGCCTGGCCAAGGTCACACAGCAAGTGGTAGAGCTGGGACTCCAAGGCAGTCCTGCTCAATTCCAAAGTCCAGCTTTCTTGACTTCACCACTGCACTAGTTGAAGGAATCCTGTTTTAATTCCTCTTAAACGGAGCAGGTTCCTGGCATAGAACCATCCCCTCTGCAGCTACCCAGTTTGTTAAGGTTAAACTCATGTAACAAGCTTCCCTCTGCAGGGCACACCCATCCTCCATTACCAGGTGGTGGAAGTCTTGCCAGATGAAACCTCCTGTTTACTCTCCATCCACTGCCGGGCCTGTGCTGGGTGTGGCAGTGGGTAGGGAGCCACCCAAACCACCTCTTTACATCTGTGCACCCACAGGTTTTCCTGAGGATGACTCTGGCTGCAGAGGCTGCTCTCCTGACAGCCCCACCATGGGGGACAGCAGCAAGCATTGATTTGACTTGACTAGGATTAGAACTTCCAGTGATCTGCAATCTCCATATGATCTCTGTTTCTACGAGAAAGGACTTTCTCCATGAAACTTATGCACTTAGTTAAACTGGGCCATGGGAGGCCAATCATTCATTCAACAAATACGTACAGGGTGTCAATAACGTACCAGGGAAGAAACAAGGAGCTGGGCCCTTTCTTCAAGGAATCCATAGTTCTGTCAATAGAAGGAATAAAATATTCTAAGTGTCTTTGTAGTAGATTGAATTATCATTTTACAAATATTCTGTCTCCTTTCTCACTCCCTTCTTCCCTGCCCCATTGATTTAGGACCTGACTATGTAAAATACTTTGGCCCATAAAATGTGGGCAGAGATGACAATATGCCAGTTTCAAGTGAAGTCTTGAAGAGGTGTTGCAAATATCTGCCAGCTCTCTTGAACTCCTTCTCTCTAACATGAGAACACTTGTTGTTGATGGGGGTATTCCTGCAGCCTGGATCTCAGAATAGGAAGACAGACAGAGGCAGCCCTGAGCCACTGCACATAACCCACAGCCACTGGTGAACACATGAACAAACAATGCACATTTGTTACTGAAGGCTACTGGGACTTTGAGGTTGTTTATTACACAGCATCATCACGGTAATAGCTGACTAGTCTAGTCTCATAGAGAGTTAAATTTCAAACCTATCCTGTGATGTTTTTCTTGGTCTTTGAATTGAATGGTGATGAGTTTCACTAATTCATCCAAGATATTTGTAGGACCACCAGTTGGATGGGAGGAGCTGTCTAAACAAAACTTACATCTATGTGTCATCTAAAGTACCTGCAAAAACCCCAGATACCTAGCACCTGTCCTTCAACAGAGAATGTTACTAATCACAGCTACACACAGACCTTATTTTCTATTGCTCATTATCCATTTCTAATGTTAATTTTGCCACACCAAGGGCAAATTCTTGTTTAAACACTCTGAAGGCTCAGAATGAGTTTAACGTTTGTAACCTAAGACCCAGGTGAGTCTGGAAGACTCATGAAACCTGGGACTAAGGCTTTAGACTCCCTTTCCTTCCAGTCACCATCTGGAAGGTGCATGCATGTTTAACCATGTTCTGTTAATATCTTCCATTCAACAAGTAATTATTGAGCACACTCCATGTGTAAGGCATAGGAAACGCAACAGGGAGCAAGGCACAGTCCTCACTGCCAGCTCACTAGCTGGCCATCTCTCGGAAGGAAGGGGATGAGTGCTCACAAACTATAAGCAAAGACGACGCATGTATTTTGAGAGAGGTGGCCAAAATGTGCCAAAAGACTGCATACATCCAGTCAGAGGGGATGGAGAGCATTTCAGACAGAAAGAACAAAGGCACAGCGGCTGAAGAGAATAAGGCATGCAAAGATATCTGGAGAGATATAATGGGAAGCTTGTAAGGACCATGTGTGGACCGCTTCCAGGGCCAGGCTGGTGAGTTTATTGTTGAACCCAAGAATGGCTGAAGATCTGATGAAATCCATCACATCCATGTTGGCCACCCATTTCAATGGGCCCAGAGTTTGAGGTTTTCTGAGAGGTTAGGGTCACGAACAGCTTGAACCTCCACAAAAACAACTAGAGGTAAAAGATGCCCATGAAATGAGGCTGTGAGTACAAGATGGTTTCTATGACTACCACCACGAAGAGGCACTGCAATCAGCCTGAGTGCAAGGAGAAAGGGGAGCAAGAGCTGCTCAGCTCCTGGTGCAATTGCAGGCACCCCGCTCATCGCAGACTCCCTCGTCAGCCCTGGCTAGATAAAGAGAGATTAAGTAGTGTCATTGCGCATCTTGGCCTGTGTTGATAACAAGGTCTTGCCTCTCCAGGAAGTAGCATCCCTGTAGGTTGCTTATGGTAGGGCAGCGCCCTGTACACCACACCCTACCTCAGCCCCACACCTCTTCCCCAGGCTGCACCTGGCCTTTGGCCTCACCTGCCCCACCTAGTTACACCCAGGACTCCAACTGTGGCCAGAAAACACATTACTATCTGGCAATTACAAAACAAATGAAGAACTTCAAGTAGTACCAGATTTCAGCTGGACTCGAGTGAGCTCCTCTAGCACCATCTGCGGTACCTCTGGGGTTCTGCTCCACAAACCCTAATGACATGTGAAACGATGTCATGGGTCCGACTTCCCCACCGGGCCATAAGCTGTGCTGTGCCTTTTCCTGGATGTACCCCAGTGCCTGGTTAGTCCACTGATAGCACACATTAAATAGAAGCTACAGCTTTCCAAGTATTGAAATGCTTCTCTTCACCCGCACTTGACATACTATCTCGTTTAATTCTCCCAGCAACCCAACTCTACAGGATAGGTGCTATTAGCCCCATGAAATAAGTAAGGAAATTGGAACTCAGAAAGTTTAAGTCATTCCTCCAAGATTACACAGCTAGGAAGTAGAAGAGAGAAGCTAGTATCTGTCTGATGCAGGCCCTTTTCGTAGGAGTGGGTTTACATGCATTGAATGGAATTGACGGCCAGTTTCCAGAATAGATACAGCTTAACATGCCTCGAGAAAGGTTCCTTCCAGGGTAAATGCTTGGGAAATCCACCCAGGCTGATGTGTGGTAGAGACGTACGAGACCTTTGTTTATTATATTAGAACTGTGTTTGCAACTGAATTTCAATGTCTAGGCCTGGGTTACTGGGAATTTGTGGGAGCTACTCTGTAATTCTTTCACCAGGGTCACACATGCCCAGCCAGGTGAGAGCTTCCCTGAAAGCCAAGGCCAGGGGCCTGGACAAGTGGGAGGGACTTGCAGACCAGCCGACGGGCCTCCCACGCCTGTTGGCCCCCAGCAGTTGCCTCAGCCACACGCATAATCGCAGAGCACAGCAGCATTGGAAGAAGGATAGGAGCTATCTTGGAGGTTAATAGAGTTTGAGAGTAAAAATATCAGCCTGTGAAAATTCACATGAGTACTCAAAAGGTCATCTGTCACAGGGAAGTCTTTTTTAACTCACCAGGGATTGAATCCCACAACCCCTTCAGATTTTTCCAAGAAAAAAAAAAATGGGCCTCAGTCACTGCCAGGTGATGACCAACATCTGCTTTTTCCAGGACCACATCCCACAGTCCAGCGTCCAGACACATCACAAGGCATGTCTGAAACAGCCAGATTTATTGGTGCGCTGACCCCAGGTCAGGAGCCAGAGAAAAAGAGTGTGACTCCAGGCTCTTACCTTGGGCTTGGGCAAGAGCAAGCAGGGACCCGCCCTGCTGACACCAGTCCCAACCATCTGGTTCATCAGGACGAAATTGTTTTTGTTTGCCACCACACCCACTGCTCCACCTAAAGAAACAGCAGGTAGCAGCATCAAACCTGGTTTGAACCCGGCCCCGAAGCACACACTCAGAGCACAAGAGACACAGGAGAGCAAAACCTCTGTGGAAATCCAGGTGGTCGCAAATGACAAAAAGGAGAGGCCACCAACCTAAAAGCATTTCCTTCTGTACCTCCATGAAGACCAGAGAGGGAACTCGTGAATGATTTACAACCACACTGTTTGTAGAAATGAGCACATTAACTTCCTGGATCGCTCAGTGGCAATAAATGAAGAAGACACAATTGCAATGCAAGATTCCAGAAAACTGAAAAGTTCTATCAGGCAGTAGGTTACTAACTGTGACTTCTTTTAACCTTTGCCTAAATTCAGACTTCAGCTAATCAATCAGCCCTGTTAATTAAAGTCTGGCATTTTCTCAGACAAGCCCGATGCTCATTAACATCAGGTGAGCAGTTCAGCATACGCACTCAGGTAATCAGGAAGGGAAGAGCTAGATGCCTTTTTATATGAGAATTCTAGATCCACCCCTCTCTCTTCTTCCTCCCCCCATCCCGTCAAACAATGGAAAGTTGCAAGTTAGATCACTCATGTGCAAATGACCTTGCTTTTAAGAACCTAGGATAAATGTTGGAATAATTAATTTAGCAAACACTTCGGAAAAAAATTTGTGTTAGTGAGTTTTGCTGAGTTAAACTGTTTTCAATTAACATTAATTTTCTACTACACTGATTTGGAGACGGGCTTGGAATATTTATCTTTCTTTCCTCACCAGGAACTGCTTCTTGTGCTTATTTCATTAACAATTATAAGTCCAAAATCAATTGACTAAAATGAAATGTCGAGGGGCGGGGAATGGGACTGGCAGGGTGACCATGCTCTGGGACGTGTGTTCCCAATCTTGGAATAACCAATCACAGAAGACATAATCCTAAGACTATCCTAGGCCCTACCTGTAAGAAATTCAAGTCAAATCAGAAGTAAGGACAAATCACCTAAGCCTAGAATGAACGTTCAGCTTATATGCTACAATTTGGCCAGGACTGCTGCCTACAGTTGTGCAGTAAGCAGCCTGCACAACCACACAGTGCAGGTCTGGGTATGGCCTTGACAATTGTTTATATTGGGCATCTTTCTGATTTGCTAGTGCCCTTGCTGATTGAAGACATTGTGAATATCACTTTGTCAAAACCCAAGCCCCTGCTGGTTACAGAGGCTCACTCACTGGGGTCTAATTTTGCTTATTTTTCCTTTATCATTTGGCCCTTGCTTAAAGCTTCTCCTGCCAATTTTGGGGGGATCCGTACCATCAGTGCTCAAATTGCATGCAGTCCATCCCCCTATGTTGGACAGGGCGCCCATCTACCTGGTGTCTCCCAAAGAGAGATCCCCTGTTTTTTCCAGAGAAGAACCCTCCAGGGGTAATCAATCTGTGGCTTTCCCCAAGTACACGTTGATAAGTTTGCATGCCTTTTTCTTAAAATACTAATAATAATAAATCTCAAAACGTCTTCCAGCTATATGAAAAATAAACCCTCAGAGGCGTGGACTGGGGGAAGATGATCTAGAGATCTGATTTATCAAACAATTTTCATTTCAGTTGCTTCTTACATTAGCGCCCCACCCCCACCCCCCAGCCCACTCCACCCACAGTCCCAGAAGTACCCATGACTTCAGGGCAGGCGAGTTCGCCTCTGTCCTCACTGGCAGTTTGAGCTGTGGCTTCTTCTGATCCACTGAGTCAGTTACTATGTGTCCACCTCTTATCCAGCTTTCAAAGGTATGTTGCTGCTATCTCCTCTCTTGTTCTCCCTGTCCTCATGACTTCATGTTTTTTGAAAAAGTTTTTGCTATAATTTTATTTGACTTTGGGGAGAAAGCTAACTTAGATTAGTATATTAAATTCACCATCTTCAGTTTTTAGGTGTAAATACATATAAGATTTCCATACATCCAAGATCTCCTAATAAGAGATTTAATCATTGGTTTTCTGAAATAATCTTCAGGGCTTCTAAAAATTGTTATTGCTGTGATTGCCTTAAAGTGCATGAGAATCCTCAACAAATGTGAAATGCAAATTAGAGATCATAAACCAAAGTTCCAAAACAGTGTTTGGAACTTCATGAGAATATTGGCTCTTCTTTGTGGTGTCTAGAACAGATTGCCAGCCTCTCGATTGAAGAGCATAGGTCATATTAGGATTGTAGCCAGCAGTAAGGTTGATTGCATGTCTCTAACCAAGCTAAAATATGAAACAGTTGTTCACTGGGACACAGTTGGGAATTGGGAAAGCTTGTTAGGATTTTACACACACAGACATAATGTAAGTGGCATGAGTTATTGACCTACTATAAGAAAGCATTGACTTGATGAGCCACTGAAGTTAACTCATTCTCTCTTTTTTTTTTTTTTTTTTTTTGAGATAGAATCTCACTCTGTCGTCCAAGATGGAATGCAGTGACACCATCTTGGCTCACTACAACCTCCACCTCCCGGGATTGAATGATTCTCCTGCCTCAGCCTCCCCAGTAACTGGGATTACAGGTGTGTGCCACCGCGCCCAGCTAATTTTTGTATTTTTAGTAGAGATGGAGGGGCTTCACCATGTTGGCCTGGCTGGTCTCGAACTCCTGACCTTGGGTGATCCGTCCACCTCAGCCTCCTAATGTGCTGGGATTACAAGCGTGAGCCACCACACCTGGGCCAACTCATTCTCTTGAGAAAATAAAACAAAACTGCTGAACTATTTACTGAAGGAAATAGAGAAGTATTTAGTTTATATGAGTTCACTCTATGCTTATGTTCCTTGATCTCACTCATTTCTTAGACTCTGACAGCTGCCTCAGGAGTCATCAGCCTGTAATACCATTCCAGGTATTTCTCTGTGGACCTCATGGAGTCTATTCAACTAGTATTTGATGAGTGCCTACTATGTGCTAGGCACAGTTCTAGGGAAAGCAAATTTTAAAAACTGCCTGCTTTCATGGAGCTTTTATTCAAATGGACGGTGAAATAATACAGCAAGTCAGCATAGATGTAGGAAATGTGAAGTACCAAGAAGGAATTTAAGAAGAGTAGGGGACAGAGCGTGACAGAGAGCCACTGTTTTGGATAGGGTGTTCCAGGAATTCCTCTAGGTGACTTTGAATCACTGGAGAAAGTGCATTCCAGGAAGATGAACAAAATATAAAGTGAGACTTGAGGCAGAGGCACAGCCAACATGTTTAAGAAACAGCAAAGAGGCTGGGCGCAGTGGCTCACATCTATAATCCCAGCACTTTGGGAGGCCGAGATGGGCAGATCACTTGAGGTCAGGGGCTCAAGACCAGCCTGACCAACATGGTAAAACCCTCGTCTCTACTAAAAATACAAAAATTAGCCAGGAGTGGTGGTGCAGGCCTATAATCCCAGCTACTTGGAAGGCTGAGGCATTAGAATGGCTTGAACCCAGGAGGAGGAGGTTGCAGTGAGCCAAGATCATGCCACTGCACTCCAGCCTGGGCAATAGAGTGGGACTCTGTCTCAAAAGGGGAAAAAAAAAACAACAGCAAAGAGGCCAGAGTGGAGGGGAGAACAGGAGATGAGATCAAGAAGGCAAATGGGTAATCAGGTATGGTTGCAAGGCAGTAGAAAGAGCTTCTGGTTTTATTCGGAGAGATTTTGGAAGCCATTGGAAGGTTTTGAGCAGGGAATGGCATGATTTGGCTGACCTTTTAAAACCTCTGGCTGTTTAGAAGAGACCACAGGGAGCAGGCCAAGGGCACAGCAGGGAGACCAGGTGGATGCTATTGCAGTAGTCCAGGCAAAGATGGCAGGGGCTGGGAGCAGGAGAGCAGTGGCAGAGACGGGAAGAGATGGAGTCGGATTCAGAATGTATTCTAAAGGTAGAGCTGATGGTTAGCATGTGGAATTTGAAAGAAAAGGAGGCTTCAAGATGATGCTAAAGTAATTGGCCTGAACAACTGGAAGCTGGATCTGCCATTGATTGAAATAGGACAACTAGGAGAGAATAGTTTGCCCTGGGCAAGACCATGAGTTTGGTTTTGGATAGATTAAGTGTAAGATGCCTACCAGACATCCATGAGAAGATGGCAAATAGGCAATTGGATATAAGAATCTGGCATTCCAGGGCTGGGCATGATGGCTCACACCTGTAAGCCTAGCTTTGGGAGGCCAAGGTGAGCAGATCACTTGAGGTCAGGAGTTCGAGACCAGCCTGGCCAACATGATGAAACCCTGTCTCTACTAAAAATACAAAATTTAGCCAGGAGTGTTGGTGCATGTCTGTAATCCCAGCTACTCGGGAGGCTGTGGCATGAGAATTGCTTGAACTCGGGAGGCAGAGGTTGCAGTGAACCAAAATCACACCACTATATTCCAGCCTTCCAGCCTGGGTGACAGAGCAAGGCTCTGTCTCAAAAAAAAAAAAATTGGCAGTCCAGGAATACATACAAGATGGACATATAAAATCCTCCCTCTTTGGGAGAGCCACAGACTTGAGTCTCCGACCTGTGAGAAGTGCAGAGGCAGGACCCCAGCCCCAGGGGACCTGGAAGGCAAAGGTTGTTCTTGAGCCTTACGGTTTAATGTCGTTTATTCCAACGGGTTTTTGACTTATCTGGGATCTTTCAGTCCCTTCTTCTTTCCTGTTTCTCCCTTTTGCAGGGGGAATGTCTATCCTGTGCCTGGCCCACCATCATATTTTGAAAGCACATGACTTGTTTGGGTTCACCGGGTCACAGCTGGAGAGGAATTCCCCTCAAGATGAGTCTTACCCATATCTGATTTAAGTGATATTTAGATGAGACTTTGAACTTTATATTTTTTTAGGTAATTCTGGAGCAAGTCAAGATTTTGGG
Organism: Cebus imitator; assembly: GCF_001604975.1. Taxonomy (NCBI): domain Eukaryota; kingdom Metazoa; phylum Chordata; class Mammalia; order Primates; family Cebidae; genus Cebus; species Cebus imitator. Next base: position 1,612,814 of record NW_016107362.1, read on the forward strand.
GCCTGTAGGGATGAGATGAATGTGTTTTCCACGAGGGAAGAACATGAATTTTGAGGGGACAGAGGCAGAATGCTATACACTGAATATTTGTGTACCCCCAAAGATCGTATGTTGGAACCTGTTCCTTTCATGATTATAGCGGAAGGTGGGACCTTGGAAAGGTGATGAGATCCTGAGGGTGAGGCCTTCATGAATGAGATTAGTACCACAATAAAAGACAGACCCCAGAGAGCTCCATTACCCTTCCCTCATGTGAGGACAACCATCTGTGAACTAGGAAGCTAAATATCTACATTCCTTACAGCAAATATTATGTATGTTTTACTCTTTCAACTCTTTCCATACTTAATGGAGGTGGAGGTGCGGCAGTTTGTAGAAGTGAACCAGGAAGCAGTACCTCACCAGGCGTGGAACCTGCCGGAAGCATGACCTTTGACTTCTCAGCCTGGAGGGCTGTCTGAAATAAGTTTCTATTGTTCATAAGCTACCTAGTTTATGGCACTCTATGCTAGTAGCCTGAATGGATTAAGACAGGCTCCTTTTCAATAAACATTTTAAAAAGCCACATCCTCATTTAATGTTATATAAATCTCAAAAGAAACTAAATGACAACCCAAAGCAAATTGAAGCAATGAAATAAAACAAAGTCCTTAAACTAACTCCTCTGCCACACACACACACATACACACACACACACACACACATATAAACACACACACACACAGACACACACACACACACACACATATAAACACACACACACACACACACCCCATCATAATTCACCACCCAATTCTCATTACAAGATTCTTTCCCAAACCAGACAATTATGAACTAAGCATGCCACCCAACCACCCCCCTTCCCCTCCTCTAATGCCTTTTTTAACTGGTAGTAGAAACAGTTAAAAAATACCATTTCGGGCAATGCAATGAAAGCAGCTGGGAGAGAGGGGGCCAGACTCAACTTTGCTTCTGGCAGGAAGAGGAGTTCCAGAGAATCTGATAATCAGAGGCTTTCATTTTCTTGCTCAAACCTGAGATGACTTTATCTAAACCTAATAACTTGGCAAGAGCACTTCTACAAACCGCCCTGCCTCCACCTCCATTAAGCATGGAGAGAGTTCAAAGAGTGAAAATATACATAATATTTGCTGTAAGAAAAGTAGATATTTCACACACACAAAAAAAGATGCCTGAAACCATGAGAAGTGTGAAGCTGCCTCTGCTGGATCTAGATTTGGTTAGCGATGCGCCTGCAAGCCACCCAGACCCACAGCCAGACCCTGTGGCCACTGCACAATCAAAGGGACTTTTATATCAGACACTGAAAGGCTCTGCTGTGAGCAGCCTGAGTAAGGACACAAAGAAAGGCGAACAGAGCTGCTTCCTCAAACCAGAGGACAGAAGACGGGACCCCTGTTTCTCTTCCTGGAAAAGTCCTACTGATTGCACAGTTCCCTCACTATAAAGTAAACAACAGGCATTCGAACTCCGCCACCCAAATAAATACAGGGCTCATTTGTGTGTCTAATGGTTAACACAAGGTGCAAATGCCACGGGTCACATGGGTTAATTCAGAAAGAAAACAAATTAATCGTGCTATTAATAATTGACTTGGGCTTTTAACTCCCACAATAGGGTGACTACTTTGACTTTCTTGAGAAGAACAGTAATAAAGAAGAGTGCCCCCAAATTGAGCTCCCAGCAGCTTTTTAATCAGAGAAGATTGCCAGGGCCGTAGATTTAACATTGGCAATTAAGCTTCATGGGCCAAATAAATGCACCGCCCTGGTGTATTTCCTTAAAACCCTATCTTCAATAATGCCATAAATTGGAAAAGCATTGCACAAAGGAAGCTGATTCTAACTGCTGCAAAGAAAGTTCACAAAAGTTCACATTTAACTTGGCAGGCCAAGGCAGGGCACTTTGGCAACTGCACAGATTCTGATTTCAATTCCCTAAATCTGCCCTCAGGATTTCATTCTCCAGAGGATGGGCTGGCAGCAGTAAGGTCCCTCTGTGATTGATTTATTAGTTCCAATGCTTTATTTACAATTTTACAGCATATTGTAGCAGGGCAGAAAAACCAGTTCCATGGAAGTGAATCAAGTCTCATGTGGTTTGATGTTTTCTTCTGACCTTGCAAACCTCTCCCCTAACTCCATTACTTTTTTGGAGTTTGTGTGAGCAAACCCAGGAAAGCTGGTTTGGAGTACGCAACTGGGTGAGAAATTTCTTTTGGTTTTTTTTTTTAAAGCTCACATCACCTTTGCTCTCCAGGCCTCAAAACATGTGGAAAAGACTGCCTTTAAAAAAGGGAGATGAGGATGGGATTGGGGAACAACTCCAGGGAGTGGCACTGAGTAGAGGTATAACAAACACATGTGTCTACAAGCACAGGGTCTGGTCATGTTTTCCAGGACCTGAGGGGACTTTCTAATTATCAAATCCACAAACATTATTGGCTCCCATTTCCAACAGAGTAAAATCTAAGAGTTTCCACTATTGGATTCTTATGTTGCTTTCCAGTCGTATCTCCCATTACATCTTCTTCCCCCCATTTTGTCAACACCACCCACCCATACACACAGTCAGCCACAGCCCTCGCCACCTCTGCTCCCTGAATTCCTGCCCACCAACAGATACTCGCCTAACACACACGAGCATTCACACACAGGCACAAACATGCACAAAACACACATGCATACACACATGCATGCATACACATGCACACACATTTTATTTGGAGTATTTACTGAGAACCTTTAAAGTGCCAGATACTGACATAAAATCCTCCCAACAAACCTATCAGTTAAGATTAACTTCTTAATCACCTAACATTTTACAGGTAAAGAAAGAGTCTCAGATTTGGTCACTTGCCTAAAGTCATACAACTGGTAAGGATTATAGAGATAAGGCTAGAACCTAGTTTTCCTGGCTCCTGAATAGAACTATTATTCTAATGACAAAAACCACAATTACTTTTAAACCAGCATCATACATACAACCAACTATCCTCTATACCCTCACCCACCAACTCCCTCAAACCTGCCTGTTCAAACATGATGTTTTATATTTTTTATTAACACATCACTAAGATGACTTTCTAGGTGCCTACCATTGAAATTCACTTTCCTGTCTCCTATATTCCCTTTGTATTTTGATTTAACCTCTTAACAAAATCAAGTTTGTGTCAAAGTGAATGTATGTCTGTCTCTCTAAGGACACTGAGTACAGGCTACGACTAATGCAGTTATGAGTGCCCAGCAATACCTAGCATCATGCATTGCACATAATAAATGCTTTAAAATGTTTGTTGACTCAGAAAAACATTCCAGAACCTTTTCAATAACGTGAGCATGCCAACAGAGAATGGGAAAACCTCACTCGGCACTGGTTTTTGTTGTTGTTGGGTTTAAGACTTTATTTTTTTAGAGCAGTTTTAGGTTCACAGCAGAATTGAGCTGAAGGTACAGAGATTTCCCATATAGCCCCAGTTCCCACACATGCACAGCCCAGTATGAACATACCCTACCAGAGGGATACGTTTGCTACAACTGACAGATATACTCACACATCATAATCACCCAGTCCATAGTTCACATGAGGGTTCATGCTTGGTGTTGTGCACTCTATGAGTTGATCAAATCCACAAACATTATTGGCTCCCATTTCTAACAGAGTAAAATCTAAGAGTTTTCACTACTGGATTCTTATGTAGCTTTCCAGTCCTATCTCCCATTACATCTTCTTCCCCCAATTTTGTCAACACCACCCACCCATTCACACAGTATATCATACAGAATCATACAGAATCACGCTGTGTTTTGTTTTAGGTCTTTCCCCTTACTCTTGAGTGAAAGTGAGCACAATGAGTGCTCAGTACCCTGACTAATTCTGTTTAATCTGGGTTAAACAGGAAGGGTCTGGGAGAAATTCCTGGAGCCCTGTGGCTCCACATGAAGACTGAGGGCCAATTCCATGAAGTCTCAGTTTCTACAGCTTGCCCTTCCTCTCCAAGTCTTCTTTTGTATCTGGTTGGTTTTGTGACCTGGAATATCCACAGATACATTTCATGAGGTCAATTTTTCTGTCAATAACTAAGGCCTGGCCTAGGGACAATCCCCACACAACTAACTTTATTCAACCAAACTCACTGTGGTGACAGAGAAACAACCCTGAGAATGGTACACTGGAGAAAAAACAGCAAACATAATAAATATATATACAAATATGTCTCGCAAGGAGTACAAAGCAAAATAGAGGAAGACAGGCAGAGATCTTATGTCAAAAGTCTGCATAGTATAAGATAAGTAGTATAGGTTTTTGGACCTAAACTAAGTTTGAATCCAAGCTCTATCACTTTTAACCTGTGACCTTGAATGAGGTATTAAATTTATCTATGCCTCAATTCGCTCCTGGAGAAAACAGAAAAAATAACAGGTCTAATAGACTATTTGTGAGGTAAGATATGCTGTTTAGAAGCATACCTGGCACATAGGAAGCTTTCAAGGACACTATTACGGTTATGACCAAAATTCTATAAGAGTCGTGTTTATGGAATCATGGGAAAAGCACAGATCTTTGAGTTAGAAAACCTGATATAAAATCCAACTCTGCCATTAAATAAGCTGTGTGATTTTGAGCCAGTCCTATCATCTCTCTGAGATTTAGTTTCCTCATCTGCACTTGGACTCAGACTGTCATGGACCTCTCAAGTCCTTCCCTGTTTCTGGAGATGGGAAAGGCCCTTTGATATGGTTTGGTCTGTGTCCCCACCAAATCATCTCAAATTGTAACCTTATGTGTCGAGGGAGGAACCTGGTGGGAGACGATTGGAACACAGGGTCAGTTTCCCCCATGCTGTTTCTTGTGATATTGAGGGAGTTCTCACGAGATCTGATGGTTTTAAAAGTGGCAGTTTTTCCTGTGCTCACACTCCAGTCCCTCCTGCCACCTTGTGAGAAAGGTTCCTGCTTCCCTTTCACCTTCCACCATGATCGTACGTTTCCTGAGACCTCTCCAGCCATGCAGAACTGTGAATCAATTAAACCTCTTTCCTTTATAAATTACCCAGTCTCAGATAGTATCTTTACAATAATGTGAAAATAGATGAATATACCCTTTTTTTGTCAGTTTCCCTTCTCTCCCTCAAATTCTCTCCTGGGCTCTAGGTTATTCTGAAGTAATATCAGTTGTTCACCCCAGATACGGTGCAGGTCCCAGGTATAATATCATCACACCTTAGTCAATTTGCACTGGATGGGTCCATCCACCTGAAGCAGATTCACCAGCCATTGTCAGAACTGAGTCTACTCAGTCATAAAGCCTCATTCTATCACTTTCTTATCCAGTATTCATATTGGGAATCCTAGTGTAAGTACTCCTCACCGGTGGCTCTGGAGCCTCTTTGCTGACTTTAGCCTAGACACATGGCTACCAAACAGCTCTTCTCCCACTGCCAGAAGAGCATTCCTAGCCATTATGCTCTCAAACCCTGAAGTAGCTCCTTGAGTGCCTAACATAATCCCGCATCTGGTTTGAAGAGCTCCTTCCAGAACTTGGCAAACCATGAACCTTTTCAAGTTCAAATTGTCAGCTCTAAATATCTTCCTCAATTGTCCTGAATGATTCCTCTCTCATTGTATTAGTCTGTTTTCATGTTACTGATAAAGATATACCCCAGACTGGATAATTTATATAGAAAAAGAGGTTTCATGGACTCACAGTTCCACATGGCTGAGGAGACCTCACAATCATGGCAGAAGATGAAAGGCATGTCTTACATGGCGGCTGGCAAAGAGAGAATGAGAGCCAAGTGAAAGGGGTTTCCCCTTATAAAACCATCAGATTTCATGAGACTTATTCACTACCATGAGAACAGTATGAGGGAAACTGTCCCCATAATTACCTCCAACTGGGTCCCTCCCACAACACGGGAGAATTATGGGAGCTACAATTCAAGATAAGCTCTTGGTGAGGCACAGCCAAACCACAGCACTCAGGGAGCCCCAATATTATTTTAGAATCCCATCATTACACTATTATGCACAAATAAATTTAATGTCTCAACACATTAAAACTAATCATAAAGAAATCATGGCTACGAGGAGAAAAGAGATATCCTCAGGCATGAAAACTTCCCAGATAAAAAGGTAAAGGACCACACTTATATCTAATTTGGATCTTAATTTGGAGTTTAGGCATGTCAGTGCTTAAAAAGAAAGGTCATACCACTACTGATAGCATAGCCAGGATTCAACCCTGGGGGCTGAGCTCCAGTGCCCATGCTCTTATTCAGGCTCTACATTTTATAGTAAAAATTTTACATCACAAAATTATTAATTCTTCAATAATTAGTATACATATAAATTTAATGCAGTTTTGAACCAAATTTCAAAATAACCTTTCTTAAAATCACATATGACAATCTTAACATACATATGGGAGAAGAGATATGGCAGAAAAAAACAAAAAATATGAGAAAAAGGAACAATAAAGGGAACTTGCCTTTTCAGATAATAGTACACACTATATATAGATCCACTATTATTCTTAGCAGAATATCCATATTATTATCCCCATCAGATAGTAGTACATACTATGGATTTTATTATAGATTATATTAAAATACCATTATACCTCCATCTTAAACAAAATGCATAACTAAATTCCAAATTGATTAGACTTACATATAAAAAACAAAATAATAAAAAATATTACAAGATAGTTCAGGAGACTACACATAATCCTAAAATTGACAAATACTTTCAAAATTGAGATCAAGAGCCAGATGCTTGAAAATAAAAGATTGAACATATTTAACTATGTAACAATTTTTAGACACTTGTGAGGAAAAAACATTGTCATTCACAAAATTAGTAAAAAATGTTGATTAGTTAAAACACAGTAAGAATTGTAGATTAGTTTTATAAAGCGAAAAATAACAGATTTGAAATGAATTTACAACACCTATAATGTAAAAAGATCATATACTAATTGGGAGGGAAAAGCTCAGAAAAATATGCAAAAGATAAATAGCAAAATTATTTAAATTAATTATGATCAAGGAAATGCAAATCTGTGCAACAATGAGGTATCACTTTACTCTCGTCATATACCAAAAGGTTTTTATATTGAAAATATCATGTGACTACTGGATTCACTGAAGAGGGTACTTTCATACCCTGCTGATAGAAATGTAAATTGTCATAGCCTTTTTGGAAAGCAATCTAACAATGTCTATTACAATGTAATAATTATCATATACCCTACTACCCTTCAGTTCCACTCCTGGGAATCTATCCCATAAACATAAAACCACCAATAGGAAGAACATGTGTACAAGGATATTTACTGTAGTTTTGTTTGTAGTGGCAAACTTGAAACAATATTCATCCAGTAGAATAATGGTCCAATGAATTATGTATATTCACACAAATGGAGACTTTTACAACCCTTAAAATAATGAATTAGAGCTGTATCCGTTGGCTTAGAGGGAGTTCCATGAGGCATAATTGAATGTAAAACACAAGTATATGTAACATGAAGAATTCTTGTAGAATAATGGCAAGTCTGCATTTGTATGATTGCAGGTGAATGCAGGAAAACTGGGAAGAAAACATCCTGGGCTGCCACATGGTTAGTTGGTGGAGGCTGAGACCTATGGATGATGAAGGGGGAAAGAGGAGGAGGAACTCGGAGAGGAGAATCAAGCACAAAATCACAAGGAAGAGAAAAGACAGGAGGATACGCTCACAGTTTTGAAATATTATATGTGTGTGTCTATATAACAAGCTAAGTTTTTAATTGTTTACAATCTAATCAGAAAAAAAGAGAGGATCTTTGACAATTCAGTCTTGTTATCAAGGAGAAGTCTGCCCTGCAAAGCAAATTGGAAGGGTCCCTCCTGTGTGTGTGGAGTAGCCCTAGAACTTCTCAGCTCTGGGGCACTTGTGTTGAGGCAAGGTTTTGTTTTACACCTGCCTCTCTTATTCCTTCTCTATCCTGAAAATCCACTCCACCTGCCTTTCCAGAGTGAAAAAAAAAAAACAAAAAAACAGGGACTATGTGAGCATAATAATATCTGTAAGTCAAGTAATGAGGGACTATCCTCAATTTTAGCAAAAAAAAAAAGGATAATTCATTGTGTAGAGATACATTCTGAAGTATGTGAAGCCACCTTAGAAGATACCCAGAACCCAGGGATCACATGCAGACTCTGGAATTTGAAGCCAGAAATCTAAGAACAAAACACATCTGTGACATGGGGAAGAAAAGAAAGAAAGAGAAAACTGGAATGACTTCTACTTCCTGCAGTACAGCTAATTCGATACCCACAGCAACCTTCCTACTGAAAAGAGCTAACATGCCTAATAAAACATTTGAAAACTCACCTTTCTAAATGTATCACTGAGCTGCTAATAAAGTTCTCTCCTCAGAGTCCAGAAATAAAATAAAAGTAAGAATTTAAGTAATCCACTTTGCTCTTGGGAGCTTGAGCCAAACCGGTATCATTGAACTTTTGTTTTGACAGGGAGAATTTGTAAGCTGCATCTCATCTAAGATAAGAAATATAAGGAGATTTGGTCCTTTGAAGATCTGGTTCCTCAAAGATCAAAACTGTGAGTATTCGAGTTAAGTAGAAATCAACCCACTCCACAGAAGAGGAAATAATGTTAAAAGCATAAATGAATAGATTTAAATATGAATATACAATAGAGAGGATCAACAAATCTAAAGCTGGTTCTTTGAAAAGTCTTATAAAAAGCTGGGCACAGTAGTATGTACCTGTTTGTTTCAGCTACTCGGGAGGCTGAGTCAGGAGAATCAGCTGAGCCCAGGAATTGAAGGCTATATTGAATCATGATCACACCACTACACTCCAGCCTGGACAACAAGCATAGTAAAAACCTGACTGTAAAATTTTAAAAATAAACACATTAAAAAAGATGGAAAGCCTCATAAAGTTAACCAACTTCTGGAAATACTGATCAAAAAAAAAGAAATAGCAATCATTTTTTAAAACTATATCATGAATAAAAAAAGTAAACATAATTGTAGTTGCTACAGACATTACAAAGATAAAATGTTCTAAACATGCACCCCCAAATGAAAACAGGTGAAAAGGGAAAATTCTTAGAAGATATGAAATATTAAAATGTTTTCATACATAAAATGCTAAAATATAAGAGAAAAATAATTATTTTAGGAAAATTAGAAAAATTGAACCCATAGTTCAAAATCTTCCCTCAAAGTAAACATATCATTGAAATCTTAGATAAATTATTCCATGACATAGAAAAATACATAACTCTTTCCATTTTATAGGGCTTGAAAACAACTAATACCAAAAACCAGGGACAGTTTGAAAAGGGAAAATTACAAAGTGATTTCACTCATGAACATTGATACAAAATGCTAGACAAAACATTAGCAAACTGAATCTATCAATAAATTATAAAAGAAGATAGGCCAGTCTTGGTGGCTCACACCTGTAATCCCAACACTTTGGGAGGCTGAGACAGGTGGATCATCTAAGGTCAGGAGTCTGGCCAACATGCTTAAACCCTATCTCTGCTAAAAACACAAAAATTAGCCAGGCATGGTGGTGGACACCTGTAATCCCAGCTATTTGGGAGGCTGAGGCAGGAGAATCACTTGAACCCTGGGAGGTGGAGGTTGCAATGAGCTGAGATTGCACCACTGCACTCCAGCCTGGGTGACAGAGTGAGACTCCATCTCAAAAATAAATAAATAAATAAGAAGAAGAAGGTAATACAACAAAATGAACTGACTGCATTAACAGATCAAAGAAAAAACATCACATGATTATCTTAAAAGATGCAGAAAAGCAGTCAATAAAAATCAACATCTGTTTGAGACGGGCCCAGTAGTCCCACAGACAATTGCTTTTAGACAAACATAGAAATTAATGCTTCTGCTGTTAAAGCTTGAAACATATATTCGTTTTATCTGAGTTCCTTCCTCAGAAAAGGACTTTCAGACCTCTCAAAAAAAAGTATCAAAGAACTAGAACTCACCAAATCACTGTACCAGATGCCTCCTTGCCCCTCCTTAGTTTCTATTTTCTTACACATTGTTACATTTTTTTCCCTGCTATATAAACCCCTAGTTTTAGCCAGTTAGGCAGATGGATTCACTAAGCTCCCATCTCCTGGACTGCAGCACCCGATTAAAGCCTTCTTCCTTGGCAATGCTTGTTGTCTCAGTGATTGGCTTTCTGTACAGTAAGTAGCAGGATCTTGTCCAAATCCCTAGTGTTTCAGTAACATATTTATGATTTAAAAATATTTCACAGTCTAGGAAAATTTAAAAGTGCTATTTTTAAAACCTACCACAAACATAATAGTAAATGGCTAATGCATAAAACTTGTTGGTCAAGAGCATTTCCTTCAAAATTGGGAACATAATAACAATCTTTACCATTACTATTTCTTATTTCAGTGTCACCCTGGAGATCCAGGCCAGCACAATAAGATGAGGAAGGAGGCACAAAAAAGAAAGATCCAACCAAGGCTCCTGAGGTATCATCCAAAGCTGACTTTGTGTGAAAACAGGTGACTGGAGGGAAAATGCTTTTAAAACTTCACCTGTGTGCTATGTACTTTCAATTCCTGCTGATTGTTAGGCATTTGCACATAGCATGACATTTTTGGAGAGACATATATAGAAGGCCCACATGTCCTGTGCTAAAGAGTAACAATGGAAGAAAACAAAAGGTTCCCATGTCGTTCCTTACTTGGCCCTACGTAGGTTGTGATTCACTATGGCTGGGTATTGCATGCAATGCACAGCCGTAGTGAATCACAACCTACGTAGGGCCAAGTAAGGAACTACGTGGCTTACTCTTCACTATACTCTCAGCATCCAGCAGACTGGCTTGCATATACTTTAGAGCTCAGTAAAGACCAATTTAACTGGCCAGGCGCAGTGGCTCATCCCTGTAATCCCAGCACTTCAGGAGATCACGGGGGGCAGATCACTTGAGGTCAGGAGTTTGAGACCTGCCTGGCCAACATGGTGAAACCCGTCTCTATTAAAAATACAAAAACTAGCTGGGCGAGGTGGTGGGTACCTGTAATCCACAGCTACTCAGGAGGCTGAGGCAGAAGCATCTTTTGTACCTGGGAGGCAGAGGTTGCAGTGAGCCAAGATTACACCATTGCACTCTAGCCTGGGTGACAGAGTGAGACTCTGTCTCAAAAAA
>NW_016107362.1:1624347-1629950 GCF_001604975.1 Cebus imitator
CCGTCTCAAAAAAAAAAAAAAAGAAAAAGAAAAAAAGAAAGACCTGTTTAACTTACTAGTCAAGGTGGAAGACTCTTCTCCTGGCCACGCATACGTGACCTCTGCTGCTAATTTCTGTAAATACTTGCTAGAAACAAAAGAAGCATGCTGTGCAAAATAAAACCCTTTTTCAGGCAACATATCTGGTCTGATGGGCCTGAGATATTTTCAACATCCCACTGGAATTTAAGCTTCTCTGTCTAAGATGACAAATTCCGGCAGAGGAGCAAAAGTTTGGAGGATAGACTCCTTTGGCCATAAAACAATTATGAGCGTTACGTGATATGTGAGATAATGCAAATAGAATTGCCTTTTAAGCTTTAAAGCAGTATGCTATCTTATTTCTATAACTGTATTTGTTCCGTCTTGGTATCTACTTCAGAAATGGAACTTCCCCTTTCCCCTACCAAGTTACAGTTTTTATCCTAAAAAAAAAAAAAAAAACAAAAAAACAAAAAAACAAAAAACCCTGCAATTTCTAACATGTAAATGCGAGCCCATAGTTTCTCAGTTTTGACAGTCCCCAGGCTCTGGAAAATGCAAGGCTTTCTGTAATAATTGGGTTCCCAGTTCAGGCGAATTATGGTGCTTCTAACCGCTTAAATTCTGGTGCAACTTGGATTTCCTTCCCCTTTCCCTTCCACATTTTACTTTCTTGATCTTTTTGTTGGGGAAAATTTATTTTCTTCTCTCCTAGTCGTAAGTCACAGTTTCTCACTGTCAAAAAAAAAAAAAAAAATCTTACCCTTCCTACCTCTGCCATGACTTTTACTTTCCCTTTCCAATTTGTATTTCCCACCATCATTCTGCATGCTAGCATTCCAGGGATAATAATGAAAACACTTGACTATAGGCAGGAAATAGCAGTCTCACTAGTCTCTCTTCTAGGTGCGGAGCGAAGAAACTGGGTTAAAGTCTCAGCTTTAAGGACACAGGGAGGGGAACATCACACACCAAGCCCTGGGCGGTTGGGGGGCTAGGGGAGGAATAGCAGGGGGTGGGGGGATTGGGGAGGGATAGCACTAGGAGAATTACCTAATGTAGATGGCAGGGTGATGGATGCAGCAAACCACCACCATGGCACGTGTATACCTATGTAACAAACCTGCATGATCTGCACATGTATGCCAGAACTTAAAGTATAATAAATAAATTTAAATAAACAAAATAAATGACTTCAGCAATTAAAAAAAAAAATAAAGTCTCAGCTCTGATAATTACCAATGTATTTCAGGTTGGGCAAGTTATATCTTCTCACCAGGAGGCAATAGCGGGCAGTGGGGACTGAAGAGACAGGACAAATAGAAGCACCTCTGGAAGTGGGTAGCTTCTATTCACCTGCAGCCACCCCAGTCAATTCATATACCATTGGAATGTGAGCTCTGTGTTGCCAGGTCTTCTGAATCTTCAAGAAAGCCCTCAAATATGGATTTTCATTTGAACTCTCTTGATTTTTTATTGTTAGCTCAAAATTTTTTAAAGCAATGTGGGCTTTTTGGTTTTGTTTTGTTTTTTTGAGATGGAGTCTCTCTCTGTCACCCAAGCTAGAGGGCAGTGGTGTGATCTCAGCTCACTACAACCTGTACCTCCCAGGTTCAAGAGACTCTCGTGCCTCAGCCTCCCAAGTAGCTGGGATTACAGGTGCATGTCACCATGCCGGGCTGATTTTTGTATTTTTAGTAGACACAAGGTTTCACCATGTTGGCTAGGCTGGTCTTGACCTCATGACCTCAAGTGATTCACCCGCCTGGCCTCCCAAACTGCTGGGATTACAGACGTGAGCCACCACACCCAGCCAGGTCTTTTTTGAGTAGACTTCTACGGCCTCTTTTGCATCTAATGTTACACGCTCCTAAAAGCATGCCTGGCTGTGCTGCTGCCCTGGAACTTTCTGAGACCCTTCCGCAATCCTCCCTTCGGTTCTCCCGAACGTTCTTGGAGCTCTGTTTTCAGGTGCCTTAGCCTCAGGCTTTGCTGCAGATCTGGGAAGTGACCACCTCATCTTGAGGAGATAAACTTTTTTGGAGCTAGGATTTCCCTCACAGAGATAGCTTTCCCCTAATTCTGATTTCTTGGGCTTGGAGGGAGTCAAAGGGCGAACTGGATATTGAAAGCCTCACCTCTTGGAATGCCCTGTTGGCCAGGTCTCTAGGCAAGCCTCCTCCCACCCACAACACAGCTTTTGGGTCTAGAGTGTTCCTCTTATTCCTTCTCTGAAATGGGAGGATTTCTGGAGCGTGAGCCTCCTTGCCATCCCATCCATCCCCTTTCTTAGATGTCAGGATTCTTGGTCTTTCCCTACTTCATTTCTCACAAGTCACTACTCCTGTCCAAAATATTGTCCCCTGGTTCTCAAAACCATCCAGCTCACCACTGGAAACCAGCCAGCCAATGTCTGGCATGTCTGAGCAGCCTCAATTCCTCAGATTCCTCTCCTACTTGGTTCCTGAGGCACTCGAAGGCCCTCCTCTGGCCAACATCTCTTGGCTATTTGCCCCTGTTTATCTTAAGGTTAGATTGGCAAGAATCATAAGGCCCTCCCCTGCTCACTTGTGCAGTCTCAATAGGCTTAGGGGATGCAGGAAAGCCCCAGGTCAGCCTATCAAGGGCCGCCAGGAGTTAGATCAACTGCAGAGAAAGAACACTAAGCAAGAGGACCAAATCTTACACCATGTCCACATATTCAGACTCAGTAAAAGCTGTCACAGTATGTGCTAAACCAACAGAACATAAAAGGAAGCAAAGGAAATAGAAACGTATTTTCTAAGGTGGGCCCTTGCTCATTCTAACTGCCCCTCTCAACATCCACTCTGATTTACTTAGAGTTAGGAAACATGGCTCTGTGGGGGATTCAGCCAGCCAAACACAGCCTCTGCCTTCTAGACAGCCCTCCTCTCTCTGGCATAGACCTTGCTTGAGTGGAAGAGTCTTTCAAAACGTTCTGCACCTCTCCGGGTGAGCTGCTGACCGAGAGTGGCTGCTATGGGTTTCTGCCCGATTGTTTTTTGCTTGAACAACCTATGCTTTTACAAGCACACCCTGACCGCTCTGAAGTCGTTTCTGTCCTGGATCTCTATCCCAAGCCACTGTATTGTTTTCATTTCCTGTGCTTCTTAACTTCCTTGTCATAATATTATCTTACATTCACGGCGCCATGAGTCTGCAGGCAGGGTGATATGCCATCGTTTGGCATCAGTAGAAATGGTTTCATCCAACTTCAATCGCCATCACTCTGAGGCGCCCTGCAGTGGCTATTTAGCAAGTCAGGAGTGACTTTCACAGGAATGCAAGGCATGACTTTAGGAATGGTATATTTTTTTCCGGATGGCCTGCTTCTTATTGAAACTGGTTTGTGAAGAATCCTGTGTGCCCAGCAAGGATTTAGAAATAGAGATGAATACCACGCTATGATGTAGACAGTGTATTTGGGGTCCTCTTTCACCTGGCTTTCAGAAGTCAGGTAAGGCTGGCTGGACGCATTGTCTCACATCTGTAATTCCCCTGCTTTGGGAGGCTGAAGTGGGAGGATGGCTTCAGGCCAAGGGTTCTGGACAAGCCTGGGCAACATGAGGAGATTTCATCTCTACAAAAAATTTTAAAATTAGCCACACAAAGTGGTGTGTGCCTGTAGTCCCAGCTACGCAGGAGGCTGAGGTGGGAGGATCACTTGAACCCAGGAGTTCGAGGCTACAGTGAGCTATAATCGTGCCACTGCACTCCAGCCTGGGCACCAGAGTGAGACCCTGTCTGTTAAAAAAAAATCAGGTAAGCTCTCAAAATCCCAAGAGTACATGGCCACAGGACTGAGCCCACCCAAGACGCTTCCCAACTCACACAGATAAGCTGCCCACTCAGCTTCTTCACTCAGTGACCAGGAAACCATAATCCTAATTGTTGTAACAGACTCACAGCCTCCCTGTGGCACTCAGTCCACAGAGTCTAGCAGAGGTGAAATCCACAGTTCATATTTTATCTAAGACCTCCCTGATTATAAGATTTTGGAGATGTTAAAATGGGGGGAAATGGCTAATTGTGATTTTTAAATGTCGTTCATTGAAAGATACATTCTTATATTAGAAATGTTAAAGTATACGATCAAGCACAGTGGCTCACGCCTGTAATCCCAGCATATTGGGAGGCTGAGCTGGATGAATCACTTGAAGTCAGGAGTTCGAGACCAGCCTGAGCAACATGGTGAAACCCCGTCTCTACTAAAAATACAAAAATTAGCCAGACATGGTGGCGGGCACCTGTAATCCCAGCTACTTGGGAGGCCGAGGCAGGAGAATCATTGGAACCAGGGAGGCGGAGGTTGCAGTGAGCTGAGATCATGGCACCACACTCCAGCCTGGGCAACAGAGTGAGACTTCGTCTCAAAAAAAAAAAAAAAAAAAAGAAAGAAAGAAAAGAAATGTTAAAATATGGAGGAGAATGTGTCTAAATGGATAAAATGCAATGTTACAGACTTGTTGGTATCTTGGTAGCTACATTGTTTGACTGGGGGAGCAAGGCATGCCTGTTCTTTCACCTTATATTATTAAAATGTTGACGGCTATGATGATAACACTAATAACTTTTATTTCCATTGTGTTTTATACTTTATGATGTATGTGAAAAGATTTAATATTCAGATTTCATCCTTCATCTATCCAAGAGAAATCCTGAAGCTGCCAACCTGGTTTTTCTCCTCTATCAGGAAAAAATTCTTTCTTCCTGGGCAGAAATAATGAAGGACTGAGAAAAAAGGAGTGTGTGAAGAGGAGGAGAGAAATCAGCAGCACAGGCAGGGAGATGAGAAGGATTTGGGGGGACGTGAGTTGAGGAGGTGAGGGTGTGAAGCACACATGCGAGGGAAGGGGACTTTCTATTGGTGTGGACCACGTGCTCAGATCCTCTTCACTATCCTTCAGGAGATGTAAGAAAAAAAAAGAATTGCTTTTTCATTATTTTTGCCTATTGAACTGTACTTATTAAGTCTGATACCATTTTGAGACTGAACCCTTGGTTCCAGGTTTTTAAGGGTTACAAGAATATTGATGTTGTAAAGTAGCAGGATAAATGACATTATCATTCTTTTTTTTTTTTTTTTTTTTTTTAGACAGAGTGTCACTCTGTCACCCAGGCTGGAGTTCAGTAGCACGATCTCAGCTAACTGCAACCTCCACCTCCTGGGTTCAAGCCATGCTCCTGCTTCAGCCTCCCGAGTAGCTGGGATTACGGGTGCGTACCACCAAGCCCAGCTAATTTTTTTGTCATTTTTGGTAAAGACAGGGTTTTACCATTTTGGACAGGCTGGTCTTGAACTCCTGACCTCATGATCCACCCACCTTGGCTTCCCAAAGTACTGGGATTACAGGTGTGAGCCACTGTGCCCGGCTTCATCATTCATTATTTTTTAAAGAAAGAGTCTTGTTCTGTTGCCCAGACTGGAGTGCAGTGGCATGATCACAGCTCACTGCAGCCTCTACCTCCCAGGCTCAAGTGATCCTCTCACCTCAGCCTCCCATGTAGCTGGGGCTTATAGGCACATCCCAACTATAAATCCCAGCTACTTGGAAGACTCG
>NW_016107362.1:1629987-1673665 GCF_001604975.1 Cebus imitator
TGCATTTTTTGTAGAGATGAGTTTTTGTCATGTTGCCCAGGCTGGTCTTGAACTCCTGGGCTCAAGCAATCTGTATGCCTTGGCTTCCCAAAGTGCTGGAATTATAAGCATGACCCACCGCACCTGGTCAACCTCTCTGAATTGAGGAGAAAATCTCAGAAACATTAAATGATTTTGTTCAAAGGCTTACGTGTGTAGTAAGCAACAGAGATGGGAATCAAAGCCAATTTTATCTTTACTCCAAATTCAGTGGTCTTTCCCTGTGCTCCTGAAATAAAGTACTTCAACTTTTTAAATGCTAATAGTAATTAAATTTTTCTGAGGAAATACATAATTCTTGATATGTTCAAAGTGGAATAAGGAATAGTGTCAGTTCGGAGATGTAATGAAACATCTTACCACAATGAAAATCTTACAACTAAATTGTACAAGTGTTCATACATTTGTACCAAATGGCTGAGTGTAAATTGTTCAGAAACCACCATATATCTGCATATTTTCAACTATGAGACTATTAAAAGTGCAATTTTAAAAAGTTGTGCCTATCAATACCCCTAAGGATTTACCCAAGAAAAATGAAAACATCCACACAAAGACATGTAGGCCGATGCTTTTTCACAATAGTCAAAAGTGGAAACAATCCAAATGTCCATCAGCTGGTGGTAAATAGCAAAATGTGGTATATATCCAAATAGGGGGATACTATTCAGCAGTAAGAAGGAACCAAGTACAGCTTTGTTCTATACCAGATGAAACAGACACACTGAGCTAAGTGAAAGAAGCCAGGTAGATACAAAAGATACATGTACTATGATTCCAGTTATATGAAATAGCCAGCAAAGGTGAATCTATACAAACAGAAAGTGGATTAGTCGTTGCTTGGGGATGGGGTTGGGAAAATAGATTATTGCAAAAGGGGATGGAGTGATAGAAGTGTTCTTTTTTTTCTTTTTTTTTTTTTTTAAGATGGGGTTTCACCATGATGGCCAGGCTGGTCTTGAACTCCTGACCTCAGATGATCCACCCACCTCAGCCTCCCAAAGTGCTAGGATTACAGGCATGAGCCACCGTGCCAGGCTTGATAGAAGTGTTCTTAAACCGGATTATAGTGGCGGTTGCTCAACTCCACTCACGTACTAAAAACAATTGAATTATAAACTTTAAATGGGTAAATTTTAAGTTATGTAAATTATATCTCAATAAAACCGTTAAAAGAAGAAAAAGGAAAAAGATGAAGAATAAGAAATGTGCCATTATGGTGAAACCCGAACAGATTTATTAGAGGTAAGAAACGGATGAAACTGCCTTGCATGTATGAAAGGGTTTGTTGACTGTAGAAATAGTTTTGAAGGACAAACGGTGAATGCTGAACTACGTGCTACCATTATGCCATTGATGATAATCAGCAAAGGAGGAGGAGAAGTGATTGACAGAAAGCTGTTTTCAATGCTAGGCCAGATGACCAACATCAAGTTTTAATGCCCACTAATGTGAATTTAAGAAGGTGGGAATTTATAAATCCACTCTCAGGACCTGACCTGTAGATAAGACGAAGATGCATTGGTTTGGACCATCGTGCTCTGCTGAACTCACCACACTATTGTGGATGAAATCTCTACCATAGCAAGCCTTGGGTAAATTATTATCTACTCTTGCGCAAAATAAATCAATCAGCTCTACAACCTATTGCTCTAGAAGAGTTCGTTTCTTGCCCTAGGTGAGTGCTTGTTATTTGGATATAATTTAAAATACATAGCTTTCAAAAATAATTAATTTGTTTTTACTTTTATGACATATAAAATTGTGTATCTTGTTTAAAGTAGGGTTTTATGGTGCCAAATAAGTAAACTCCTATTGATGAAAACTTTAAAAACCAAAAGAACACCTGGTCCTGGTAGGGAGTGAAACAAACAGAAAAGAGTATTAAATTCTAGGCAAATAGTAGCTTCCTTGTATCACCCAGAAGACAGAGGAACTCAGAAAGAAAACAAAATGCAACAGTGAGAAAGAGATTCACAAGGTACTTGGTCTCCACAAATTCTGCACCTTCCTCCACGCTTCCTGTTCCCTCTACCACACGTCCCAAGAAGTAAAGAAAAAGAGATGAGTTACTCAATCCATTTGCCTACCTGATTGGAAAATGTAAATGGTAAGTTCTCATGATGTTCCAACCTTCTGAAATATTAGAAGGTTCTATTATCATTACTATTTTCTGCACAATTAAAAAGCACAGCAGAACAAGGCCACGTGTTGGGCATTCTCTTGCCTCTTGAATAGGGAGGGCCTCCAACCAGTAGAATAAAAATCCACCCACATTTGGATCACTGAAGGCAGGAGTTAGATCTGGAAAGGGTAAGAGTACCATGATGGTGCAAAGAGTACGAACATGCTGGTCTAATCCACACTGCGATTCATGACTTCCCACCTCTGAAGGTGAACTGCAATTTATTAAGATTTTCTATCTGCCATGCCCTGTGCCAAGATTTCTTTTTTCTTTTTTGGAGACAATGTCTTACTCTGTCACCCAGGCTGGAGTGCAGTGGCATACTCTTGGCTCACTGCAACATCTGCCTCCCAGGTTCAAGTGATTCCCCTGCCTCAGCCTCCTGAATAGCTGGGATTACAGGCATCCACCACCTCATCCAGCTAAGTTTTGTATTTTTAGTAGAGATGGGCTTTCACCATGTTGGCCAAGCTAGGCTTGAACTGGGCTTAAGTGGCCTACCCGCCTTGGCCTCCCAAACTGCTGGGATTACAGGCTTGAGCCACCATGCCCGGCCTGTGCCAAGATTTTTACATGCATCATCTCTTGCAGTCCTGCTGCCCACTAAGATTTATATCATTAGCCTCCTCTTTTCCCAGAAAAAAAAAAACCCCAAAAACTGAGGCTTGGCCAGGTTTAGTTTACTTGCCTAAGGCAAGTAAATTTAATTTACTTTTTAAAGTAAATAAATTAGCAGGACCTATAAACACATGTCTTTTCCACCATGCCACAGGGGACCCTGAATCAGACCAGGAGTTGGTAGCTTTATGAGACTGGGGGGCCAAGTCCACATTTCTGTTCTTCTGCTCCAGCAGGATGGGCTTACCAATTGCCTGGAGGAGGCCAGGCTGGGAAGGAGAATGCCAGGTCTGTGGCAGTGAGGCAGTGGGCTGCTGTCACAGATCTGGGAAACAGGGGAGAGACACTCAGGGTCATTTCCATAGCAGTTGGTACATTAGGTTCTCCTAACCTGTGCTTGTATACTTTAAAAAATGTTTCCTTTGTTTATTTTGGCCCATTTGAAAGGGTATAAAATTCAGAATCAGAAAAATAAGTATTTAAACCTGGGCTCTGCAGTACAAAGTTGCGTTACCCTGGGAACATACTTAAGCCCCGAATCCAATCTGAAATGTGACTCATGGGTCACCCCTACTGCACAGAGTTGTTTAGAGACTTAGATAACATCATTCTCTAGAGAAAGGTTTTGTAAGGTGTTAGAGATTATTACTACTTTGTTAATCTTGACCTTCTCCTTTTGTACTAGCTACTCCTCCTTTGTTTATGCCATCCGTCAGTTTTATAAACTAGCCTCTTGTGTCTTCATCCAAGTTGTTCAACGAGAGATGGGGTCGCTGTAGAGAGGGCGAGCACGAGAACCCGGACAGGACCTGGCTGAGGACAGAGTCCTATTGTTCAACACCAGCTGCCTCCCTCTGGCTGTTATTATTCAGCACATCTGATTAATGACAGCATAATTTTTTAACCAGCCAGCACTAATCTATTTGTCCTAAATCAGCCTATGTTTCTCAATCTTCTTCGAAAAGAGATCATGAAAGGATCTGTCAAATCCCTTGATGAAATCTGGAATTATAACCTCATGACCGTTCCTTGATCTGGCAGTTCAGTTTTCTAACAAGGGAAAAATCAGGTTTGTGGGGCCATGCTCACCCTCACTGAGCTCATGCTACCCCCAGGATCACCTTTAGCATTGCTCATGAGTTACTTGTTCTAAATGTGTTCTAGAATATTCCTGGGGAGGTATCCCTCCTCAGAGTGATAGGACTCAGGAGAGTCCTGATGGCATGCCAGCTTGGTGAGGAGCACAGGGAAGCGGGTGCCAGGCTTTGTCTGAGAATCATATACAGGACAGTATGGGCGAGCAGCCGAAATCTACAGACATTCATTCAAGGAGACCCCAAGGTATCTGTGAGGAGACCCGAATCAAAGACCCAGCATATAGGCAAGTTGAGAAGTAAGGCAGTAGAATTAAGATATAAGCAAGTTGAGAATTAAGGCATTAAAGAGTGGCACCACCACAAGGATATGAACCAAGACTGGGAGCAGACTGGGGTGGCTGAACATGTCCATCCAAGCTGAGGGATTAACATGAAGTTCAGATGAATTTCACTAGTCTACTACAGTCCTAGTGTCTAGCCTGATTCATTAGCCTGGCCACAGAGATGGTGGCTTTTCCTCTAGAGGTTTTTTGTTTGGGGTTTGTTTGTTTTTTTTATAAAGCAACCATCCTTCACACACACACACACACACACACACACACCTCAAGCTTATCTCATTTCAGAAGCCCACTTTCTCCCACCCCTTGAAAAAGGTATCCATTTGTGTGTTTCTGATCTTCTGATGCCTTCCCTATCACCCACAGCTTTTGAAAAATTACTGGCAGCTCTTCTTCCATCACAGCCATTTCTTTCAGCAGGGTTGAGTCAGGATTAAGAACATGCTGTTCCTGCCAGGCAGACCTGGGTGTATGTCCCTGATCGTCCATTTACTTCCGTGGGAACTTGAGTCATAAACTGCTTTAAGCCTAAATTCTCTCATTGAATAATAGGAATAATAATAATCTACTTCATAGGATTGTTGTGAGGATTCGATGAGATAGTGTATGTAAAGCATATGGTCAAGTCCCTGCACACCATGCATGATCCACATATATTCCTAGGGTCAAGTGCATCATTATTCCCAACTGTTCACTCCTCCCAGGATCAACACCCTTTGCCATGGGACTTTGCAATTCTTCTTGCTGGAGATGGACTGTATTGCCTACTTCACTGGTTTTGGGCTTGAGTGGCTCATGACTTGATTTGGCCAATGGAACATAGGCAGAAGAAACAATGTGCCCATAATACACATAGGCCTTACATATTATGTATTTCCACTCATCTCATAGGTGCTTCTGCCATTGCCAAGAAAACAACATGCCCCAGAAAGCCCACTGCTATCAGAATAATGAAAGACACCCGGAACCCAGTTCCACAGCCTACAGCCATACCCAGCAGAGCTCAGCCAAGATCAGCCAAACCCCAGCCAGACCACAAATATATGAACAAGAAATAAGTGTTTATTGTTGCACACCACAGATTTTAGGAGGGGTTTTAAGTGGCATGATAGTGATAAGAATTTACACTTTCCTTGTCCAGTGCTTGGAGATTTAAGTTTATTTAAAGCAGTTAAATAAACTTAAATTTTCCAGTTTCCACCAAGCCTCAATGTAAGGGAAAGAGCATGGGTTTTGGAACCAGAGATATGTAGTTCACACAAGGGTCCCATGTCTTACTAGCAGAGTAGCTCAAGGCAAGTCACTTCACTCCTCTGAGCCTCAGTTCCTCATCTGTAAAATGAGAGTGAGCTACTAGGCCCTGTTAGTGTAAGAACTAAAAGGCATAATGTAGTGTTCACATGTGTAGACACAGCATGGCCTCCCAAGAAAGATGGGCTGCTCTTTCCTTTTCTTGATAAGCTTATTATCCTTTGTGCAATTTGGAAAGCCTCATCTCCAGATCTTTACCGAACAGACAGCATGAATAGAGTTCACAGGGGTTGAGGCATTGGGCTTTGTCTCAGACTTCTGTTCATTCGTTCACATTTATATGGCACCTGGCATGCATCAGGCACTGTTCTGAGCCCCAAGAATCTGGTGGTCAATAAGGCAAGGGAAGTTACTCCGCTCATGGAGCTTACATTCTAGAAGAGCTCAAAGTAGGTAATGAATAAGACAATAATAAACTAGATAATTCCACATAGCAATGAACACTATGAAATACATTCAAAAGGGTGATGTGGATAGAGAATGACAGAGTATAGAGTGTGGGATAGGCTGATGGTCAAGGAAGGACTCACGGAGGCAATGAAACCTCCCATTTTCCAAACAGGAGAAATGTTCCTCTTTAATCCTCCTTGCTCCACACTTACTCAGAGTAGCTTTTCTTGTTTTTAACACTATAACAAGTTAGGATTTCTTTACAGCCCTTGACCACCTGCCACTCTTGGTAGAGATCCAAGTAAGTCTTTTGATCTTGTGTTCCTCCTTCCTCCTTCCTCCTTCTGTACACTGGACTCTGTAAGTTACCCTGGGCAGCCACACCTACCTTTTTAGACACCTCCTTTTCTTCCTCACTGAAACCATTTTTAGTGTTATACATGGTAGTAGTGAGATTTTTAAGGGTTCCCAGTTTGTCAATGCTGTCTTCTGATAAACACCCTTGCATCTTTCCATCCCTACACATTTTGAAATCTGCCTTTCTGAAGCCTACAATATTTGACTATGCCCTATCTCTCCATCTCAGTCTTAAGAACTTAGAGTTAAATGAGAAGATTATCTTATTTGTCCCAGCCCATGTCAATGTCAGCCTTCTTTGTGGGCCAGAGTAGAGCTCACACAAGAAGTTTCCTTCATTCCTAATTGATAAAGTCATGGGGAACATATGCCCATAATTTATCAAAGACTACCTCTGCTGCTAGCAACGTGAATTGTCAGGCAGTTTCCAGACTACGCTAGTGATTCTCAAATTTTACCGGCCTTATAAATGACCCGAATGGCTTGTCAAAAATACTGATTCTGATTGAGTTAGGTCCAGGGCCAGCCCCCAAATTCTGCATTTTAAACATAAACCAACATCCAGCAGGTGCTGCTGATCTTCAGAGCACCTTTTGCATAGGCAGCTTCAACCTCCCATCATAACTATGGCATAACTCGTGCCTGGATTTGTAATGGGTGTGAAGCTAACATCGTCTTTCTACCTCTAGGTACTTCTATCTTGAAGGTAGCCTGCGCACATGCCCATGGCAGTATTTCTTCTCTTTTATATTCAACCTCTGTTTCAGGCCCTCCCACCCCCAGTTTCTTCTTTTCTATGTGTTCCTCTCTGTAATGTAGATTTTCCCAGTTTCATCTGAACATTTTATTCTAGTATGGTAATCCAGGACACAGAACACCAAACCTTGTTTTTGAGCTCCAAGATGACAGCTGACAAGGGGTGGGGTATGTCTTTCCAGGGCAGGGAAGAATAAAACAGAAGATCTTCCTTGTGGTTCAGTGCATAGAATGGCTCCTGACTCTTAAAGAAGAAAAATGCACAAATAAAACCCTAAAACCACATTCAAAAGGAAACGATGTCTACAACAGGCACAGAAGAATAGCAGTGACAAAGTGACCAGCAATTTTCAAGAATAGAAAAAGGAGGGAAAACGTGGCTCACACCTGTAATCCTAACACTGGGAGGCCAAGGCGGGTGGATCACTTGATTTCACGAGTTTGAGACCAGCCTGGCCAACATGGTAAAAGCCCATCTCTAATAAAATACAAAAATTAACTGGGCATGGTGGCACATGTCTGTAATTCCAGCTACTCGGGAGGCTGAGGCAAAAGAATCTCTAGAACCTGGGAGGCAGAAGTTGCAGTGAGCAGAGATCACACCACTGCACTCCAACCTGGGTGACAGAGCACGACTCCATCTCAATAAAAAAAGAAAAGTACCGATTCAATTGTTCATTCATTTAGTCATCCACTCAGTTCAAGTAAGACTTGTTGAGCATGCACTCTGTGCGAGGTGCTGGGTATGTGGGATGAAAACAATAGAATCATGTTTCCTTGTGGAGCTGACATCTTGGGGAGAAAGACACCAAACAAGGCGGCAGACAAATGGATACATAATGGTAAACAGTGATGAGCTATGAAAGAAACAAGGTGTAGTCATAAAGAATGAAGGGGACAAAGGACTCTGTGGACAATATGGTCCACAGGCTCCCTGAGGAGGTGGTATTCAAGCTGAGAAGGAACTAGACCTGTGAAAAGGCTGGCTGGAGATGGAGGGAAGAAACATCACTTCAAAGAAAAGGAATTCATATCTGCAAGGGCCCCAAGCTGGGAAAGAATCTAGAGGGTTTGAGGAACTGAAATGAATCTGCTTAATGGCAGCACAGTGTGATAGGTGGGGAGAGTGGCAAGAGAAGGACTTGGAAGGGAAGGCTTAGAATCTCAGATAGGGAAGGCTTAGAGTCTCAGCAAGTAAACAAAATGAACTCGAAATCTTCTTGGAAGAGCTAAATCCACAATTTGGTGGAATGGGATTTGTTCTTTCAACAGATATTCCCAAAGTGCCTACTTGTTCAAGGTTTGGCATATGGAAAGAAGAGATAGTAAACAGAGGAAAAGGATCTGACAGAATGGAATGGGGACAGCCCATCAGTCACTGTCCAGAAAGCTGTTGGTTTGCTTGGGTAGCTATGAATCCAGGAAAGGAATATGGCGGAGAGTGTCTGGTGGAGAAGTTCCGACATCAATGTGGTCCTGCAATGGGCTGGTTTTGGATGTTGGAAGTAGGAAGCGGGGAAACATACTGCACACACACACACATGTCTGTGTGTGGTGGGGGCAGGGGTGGCCAGGGATGGGAGAGAGATCAAGAGCAGTGCAAAATCCAACACAAGCCCCCAAGAAAAAGCAGGCAGACTGGAGAAAGGAAAATGAAGACACTCTCACACCCACTCAACAAGCAATCCTATGACTCTTGGCAATATAGGTAGATGAGGGCGCAGGTGCAAGGATGGGTGTCACAGGAATAGAGCAAAATGTATGTGTGGGGCTCAGTCTGCATAGCTCACTGGGCAGAAGACAGCCCTATGAGCTCACACAACAAACACAAGAACTGCTAAGTCACCCATTAGATTTAAGGGAATCAAGTCCACTGTGGCCTGGACAAGACTCCATGTTTTAAAAGTCTCTTCAAAGCCTAAAATCACAGCACAAAGCTCTCTGAACTCCCCAAGATCAGACAGTTCCACTAAGGAGCCCAAACATCCCAGCTCCTGAAGCTGTCCGCCCTGGCATCAGTTCCCTTCTCTTGGGAGCCTCCGCAAGACAGCAGAGAGAAAATATACTCAATCCTCCCGTTGCAGGGCTTCTTAGGGACTCTCGGTGAGACCAAAGAAAGAGAGAGATTTGGTGAATATGGCCATAACTCATCCACACACGTTTCCTGCCTCCACACAGAGTGCAGGGAGTTGACAAACCATTTACTGACTCAATTAGGATAAACCTTAAGCTGAAATAAGACATTTTCTATGCCCTTTAGGAAGCAGTTCCAGTGTCTCTGACAAGTTCTAATTTAAAATATCTATCAACAATATTAAAGAAAATTTCAGAATTCAAGCCCCTCCTCCATAATCTTACCAACTTCACCCCCCCAAACTTTTTCATTTTCCCACCTTTCTAGAACCTGTTCATGTGGGTAAGTGGCTTCCCCTGCGGCAGCAATCTCTGGGTACCATTCCGCCCCCACTTCCCTGTCATAGTAGCACACACTGCTACACAGGGCAACTTGTACACCCCTGTGTTTTAGTCTTCACTGTCACTATCTTGAAGAGGACCCCACATTTGCTTTTTTTCTCTAAATAATTATCTGCTCCTTCAGTGGATATGAGGCCAAGTTTTAGAGTCAGAAAGGCAGGCCTGGAGTCTGACCCTCACTTTGGTGTTTATCATCTGGGCAACTTTGGGAGAACTGGCTTCTCAGTGTCAGTTTTCTCATCAGTGAAAAGAGAACAGTGACCACCGCCTCCCAGAATGGTTGTGAGCTCTACAGTGAGATACTAAGTATAAACCAAGCACGGAGACCAGCACATCAGAAGAGTTTGACAAATGGAAGCTATTTTGTTAATAGCATGATTTTTCTTATTTATTCTCTTTTGGAAATTCAAAACAGGGTATAGCATAGCACAGGGTAATCTGGGAGTATAAGTTTCTTCTAAGTTTCTCAGCAATAGACAAGGCTGATCATCCCACTCACTGGGAAGAAGGGCCAAAAGGTTGTGGGGAAAGTGCCCTATTCCCGTCAGGCCCAGACAGTCTCCAGGTGCTCAACCACACTCTTCTGCTCCCCATTCCATCTTCCAGACAGGGAATGACCTGCCCAAAGCCCGTCATTTTACTTGGCTTGATAAATTACTCCCTTTTGTAAAACCAAGTTAAAACATTCTAGGGACACCAAAGCACTAATCAGTCCCCTGAAGCAAAGGCATTTACCAAAGCATCTCTGGCCAGCCTGAAAGAATTAATGCAGCTTAGAAAAGGCAGCTTTTTAGGCCAGGTGTGGTGGCTGACGCCTGTAATCCCAGCACTTTGGGAGGCCGAGAAAGGCAAATCACTTGAGGTTAGGAGTTTGAGACCAGCCTGGCCAACATGACAAAACCCTGTCTTTACTAAAAATACAGAAAAATTAGCTGAATGTGTTGGGACACTCCTGTAGTCCAAGCTACTCCAGAGACTGAGGCAGGAGAACTGCTTGAACCTGGGAGGCAGAGGTTGCAGTCAGCTGAGATCACACCATTGCACTCCAGCCTTGGCAACAGAGCGAGACTCCATCTCAAAAAAAAAGAAAAAGAAAAAGCAGAATTTTTACAGACAAGAAGCACTCCCCTGGTAGGTGTGTTTTGCATTTAAGGATACTCTGTTCCTAAAGTCCACTGGTGCACGTGAACCCTTAAGCCTAATTTAAGAGTAAGTGTTCTTCATAATGTACTCAAAGGTATTTGCTATCCAAAGAGAGCAAGTTATATATGTGAAAAAAGGCCAATATGGCAGTTAATATTTCTGACCCATTTACCGCCCCCAGCAAATCAATTATTAATTATTCTTTGACCCCTATTATTGAACATCTATCATGTGTTAGATGCTGAAAGGATATAAATACTGATCACACATAGAAGCACTTCTGCATACTAACAGCCTAGTAGGAGAGCCAACAGTGAAATAGATAAATGTGATTTATATGTGTATATGTGTGTATATAAGTACAATGATATGACAGGCTGAGCATTACAGGCTCACTCTGTCACCAAGGCTGGAGTGCAGTGGTGCGATCTCAGCTCACTGCAACTTCCTCCTCCCAGGTTCAAGCAATTCTCCTGTCTTGACCTCCGGAGTAGCTGGGATTACAGGCATATCACACCACGCTCAGCTAATTTTTCTGGATTTTTAGTAAAGACAGGGTTTCGCCATTTTGGCCAGGCTGGTCTCAAACCCCTGATCTCAAGCAATCTGCCTGCGTCAGCCTCCCCAAGTGATCCTCCTGGCTCAGGTGATCCGCCTGGCTCAGCCTTTCAAAGTGCTGGGATTACAGGCGTGAATCACCGCCCCCAGCCTATTGTTTTATTCTTAAAAAAAAAAGAATTTTTTTTTTGAGACAGGGTGTTGTTCTGTTGCCCAGACTGGAGTGCAGTGGTGCAATCATAGCTTACTGCAGCCTCAACCTCCTGTGCTTAAATGATCCTCCCACCTTAACCTCCCAAATAGCAAGGACTATCAAGGTGCGTACCGCTGTGTTTGGCTAATTAAAAAAAAATTTTTTTTTGTAGAGACAGAGTCTTACTATGTTGCCCAGGCTGATCTCAAACTCCTTGGGCCAAAATGATCCTTTCATTTGGTCCCCCAAAGTGTTGGGATTACATTTACCAAAGCATCTCTGGCCAGGCTGAAAGACTTAATGCAGCTTAGAAAAAGCAGCACTTTGAAAGGCTGAGCCAGGCGGATCACCTGAGCCAGGAGGATCACCTGAGGTCAGGTCAAGACCAACCTGGCCAACATGGTGAAACCTCGTCTCCACTAAAAATAAAAAAAAATAAAATAATAGCTGGGCATGGTGGCACATGTCTGTAATCTCAGATACTTGGGAGGCTGAAGCAGGAGAATTGCTTCAGGAAGAGGTTGCAGTGAGCCAGGATCATGCCACTGCACTCCAGCCTGGGTGACAGAGCAAGATTGCATCTCAAAAAATAAAATAAAATAAAATAATGCCAGAGGAAAGGTTCAAATAAAGCATTTCAGGTGATCAGAGAAGGGATCCCTTCCCTCCAGCAGAGGCATGCCCTGACCACCTGTCTGACACCACACCTGCCCCAGCCCCCACCCTCCAAATCCCTTTCTCCTGCTGTATTTTTTCCCATGGCACTTATATGTAGTACACTATATAATTCATTTATTTATTATTAGGCTGCCACCCTTGCTGGAATGTAATCTCTGTCCATAAAGAAAGAGATTTTTCCAGCTTTGATGTATCTCAAGCACCTAGAATAGAGCCTGCCTATAGTAGGCATCAGTAAATTTCCCTAAATGCAGGCAGGACACATGTGGCAAGAGGCACATCCATCCCTCTCTCTATTCACTTAATATGCCTTTATCAGGCATCTTCTCTATGCCAAGAATTACCCTAAAGATGTAAAGAACATAAACTTCCCATCCCCTCCAGGGTCTGGCAACGTGGGCAGAGAGCAAGCACTTCCTGCTTACAGCAACAGTGTGAGCAGAACGCCACACTCCAGAGCAAGCACAGAGCTGGGTGTGACTCCCTTCCCCCGGGGAATGAGGCTGAAGAGACACAGTGGGCACCAAGTCTAGAGACCCCAGACCCTGGCTGAGCAGATCACAGCTTACAGCTGAACGCTTACAATACCAAGATGCAAGCTGCATTTGTAAATAACTCTCGTTAGATACAGATGTAAGACTCCATCAAAGCCAAACAAATCAGACTTAACTCAAGAGGTGGAAATCCAGGCAGGAGAAATGCTCAGAGCTGTCTCTTCCTTCTGGCCCAGATATTCTTCATGCTTCATGCTTTCCCATTTTCAGGTCACAGAGGAACGGGCTCACACGTGCAGATGTACACCAAACACATGCAGGCTGATTCCAATTTTGCACAGATTATTTCAGTCCAAAGAGAAGAAGGCCAGGTGGGGTGGACACACCTGCCTTGCTCTTTGATTCCCTGCCACCTTGAGAGGAAGAATTGTTTGTTTAAGCAGCATGCTCCTGAGAAGACCCGGCATGAGCTACAACTCCAAGACACCCACACGCCTCAGCCTAGGGAGTACAACTAGCAGTCAGTTGTACCCTTGTTGGGCTTTGCTGAGTACCAAGTTCAGTGCCAGGCACTGAAGAAAATCACAGAAGAAGAGGGAGTCTGGAAGAGCTCATGTCTGACCCCAGGAAGCAGAGAGGAGATGCTATAAAAACCAGTGCATATAGGCATGATTAGATTGGATGGTTCTCTGTGCTCTGGGAAAGAAATAGCACATAAAAATAATTCTGTTATAAACTGACTCTTTCCTATATATAGCAAAGACAAATAATCACCCACTTCCCCAGTTGATCTGTTTTGTGATTTCCTGTTTTTAAATATTGAGTTTTCTGAAAAGTTCACCTCACAAACAGAAGTTCTAATGGCAGCCACCAAGGACTATCCAGCCACCTGGGGTGACCTGGAGGTCCCTGCAGCGAGAGGTGAGGTGGGGAAAGGGCTATTGCAGGAACTGGTGATTCCTCCACAGGGGAAATGTGGACACTTGGGCAAAATCAGAAGCACAGGTTCCATGTTTCTGCTGTTGCTGCTCTTCCAGTCCCGTGCCTTGGATGGCAGGAGAGTGCATCTCAAAGCTCTCTCCAAATCTTCCTGCTCTGCACTTTTGCACCTGCTTTGGAATTCTTTAACAGCCTCACTGTAAAATGCCTGGGATCAACAGTGGGGCAGAAACCACCTAGATTATATGGGAATAAAGGTAAATGAAGAATAGAGATCTCCAGGTAATTAGATGGTCCCAGGTCT
This sequence comes from Cebus imitator, assembly GCF_001604975.1. Taxonomy (NCBI): domain Eukaryota; kingdom Metazoa; phylum Chordata; class Mammalia; order Primates; family Cebidae; genus Cebus; species Cebus imitator. Next base: position 1,643,863 of record NW_016107362.1, read on the forward strand.
AATGTGTTGATGTCAAGGGTGCTTTCTATGAGTACAGGTATAAGTGAAAAAAACCAATCTCTCTTCCTCTAAGCAGCTCAACCAAAGAAATAAGCTCCTACCAGATATCAGCTCTGATAAAGCTGGACCCCAGCAATGAGCTCTGACATTCTCTCTCAGGAGCTTCCTGCCAGCAATGCATGGAGGGAGGGGCAGATGGATTTCTTTCAGGCACCACTCTTCCAATTTGCTAAGAGACAAGTTATGTCAGGAAGTACTACCTGGTGGCGAGCCTTGTCCTTCTACCCAAGAAACCTCATTTCCCGTTTCTTTTTCATTGTTTCCTCCTTCTGTCCATGAGAGCAATTTAAGTCACTCTGATTCCCCACTAACAGCCTATTGGATGACAACGGACCAGAACAGAGAAGACGTTCCAGAAATAGGAAACCACTGTGAAAAATACCTGCAGAGTTCCATTAAGCCTTGGGAATCAGGACCACTCCCTGGTAATTTAATTGTTCAGAATGTAAGGGGATCCAGTATAGCAGCAGAATATATTTTTGATGGTCTTCTAGCAGCTTCAGACAGGAAGTGTGGATCCATCATTCACCCAGCAAGCATGTATTAAATTGAATGTCTATACTACGTTAGGCACAGACAGTGGCTAATAGCTGATATTTAGTGAACACTTACAGGCCAGGTGCTGGGTGAGTGCTTACTTGGGATGCATTATCTAATGTAATCCTCTCAAATGCCTGTGAGTGTCTTGCTATTGTAATTCCCAATTTATGATCAAGAACATGGAGGCCCTGCTGCAGGGCACCATGGCTCGTGTCTATAACGCCAGCTACTTGGGAGGCTGAGCCAGGATGCTCAGGTGGAAGGATTGCTTGAGACCAGGAGTTCAAGACCAGCCTGGGCAACATAGCCAGACTCTTACCTGTAAAAAAAATAAAAATAAAAATAAAAGACCATGAAGGCACTGAGAGGTTAAGTAATTTTTTCAAGATCACAGAGCTAAATCACAGAAAAGCCAGGATTGAGCTCAATTCAGGCTCCAGCTTGAACCACAATGCCCTGCAGCCCCAGGGAGAGATGTCCAGAAAAGATTGTGCAACCTGCTCTGAAAATCTGTTCCAGGCGTTGCCCTCAGAAAGTCCCTTATAGTAAATTTCAATTTCTCCTACTTCTGTTACAGTCCATTTCCTCTTGCGCGGCTCCAAGCTGGAGAAGAATTCTGCGTAGCAGCTTCTGAGAAGTTGAGGGAGGGGCCAGGTGGGGACTGTCCTAGAGCTGGCATTGAAGGCAGCAATGCACTTGGTATACTCAGAGTTGAAACACTTCCAGTGGAGGTCACCTGCAGCCATTGGAAGCCTTATTTGCATTTTTTGAAGACCCACTTTCTCCCATCCTTGGAGTCAAGGTACATTTACTTTCTGAGAAGTCAGAAGTCTCCCTCCTATGCAACACATCTGGCTTTTTTTTTTTTTTTTTTTTTGAGAGAGAGTCTTGCTGTGTCTCCAGGCTGGAGTGCAATGTCATGATCTCGGCTCACTGCAGCCTCTGTCTCCTAGGTTCAAGCTATTCTCCTGCCTCAGCCTCCTGAGTAGCTGGGACAACAGGCATACACCACCACGCCTAGATAATTTTTGTATTGATCGTAGAGACGGGATTTCACCATGTTGACCAGGCTGGTCTCAATCTCCTCACCTTGGCCTCCCAAAGTGCTGGGATTACAGGCGTCAGCCACCCTGCCTCACATCTGGCATTTTTTCAAGCTGACGGTGTTCATGGAAAAGGGTCAAGAATGCCTTTATGTCTATTCAGAGAAGAAGCCCCCTAAATAAACAGTGTTTCCTGTGCCTTGGAATCTGCGAACCCAGGGGCTCAGTAATACTCATCACAGGCTAATTACATGGCATTACACAGCCTTCTAGATCAATTGAGCATGTCCAACATTTGAGCATGTCAGAGGTTTGTTAAAACACAGATTGCTGGGTTCCACCCCACGGCTTCCATAGGTCTGAGATAGGGCCCCAAAGCATGCATTTCTAACAAGCTCCCAGATAATTCTGATGTTGCTGGTACGGGAACCACACTGTGTCTCCAGAGAGAGCTTTGTAGAATTCCTGCTGCTCTATTGGCACATGCATCACCATTCCCATACACCGGAGTGTCAAACATTCTAGGACACCATATCATTTAAAATCTCAGATGCACAAGTAAGTGTGTGAAGTAAGAGGTAGTGGGAGTGAAGAAACAAGGACGGGTCGAGCCCAGACTGAACAGTAACTTAAGAGTAAACCTCTTGAGGACTGGTGGATCCAATAAAGAGAGCTTGTTTATAGTAAGCCTTTCTACCTCCTTTTTAAGATTACCAAAGTTGATCTGGGCAAAGCCAGCCCTACCCTATCCCATCCTGCCCTGCCCTACCCTACCCTATCCTGCCCTACCCTGCTCTGCTCTACCCTACCCTGCCCTTTCGTACTCTGCTCTGCCCTACTCTTCCCTGCTCTTCCCTTCCCTGCCCTGCCTTACCCTACCCTACCCTCCCCTGCCCAATCTACCCTGCTCTGCCCTACCCTACCCTGCCCTTTCGTACTCTGCTCTGCCCTACTCTTCCCTGCTCTTCCCTTCCCTGCCCTGCCTTACCCTACCCTACCCTACCCTGCCCAATCTACCCTGCCCTGCCCTACCCTACCCTGCTCTACCATTCCCTGCTCTACCATTCCCTGCCCTGCCCTACCCTACACTGCCCTGCCCTGCTTACCCTGCCCTGCCCTGCCCAGACCTGCCCAAGGTGTTTTTTCCTTCCTCAAGAGGAAATAGATTTACATCCCAGGCATAGGACAGTGGCTGGGTTTGCATTCTCTTCCAGGGGAAAGACAGGAACATCTCTCCTGCTTGCCCTAAAGGCCCATTAACATCTCCTCCATCAAGTTCCTGGTTAGACTCTAGGAGTTCAATATCAACAGCTGAAAGGAAGGGATCCTGAACCTCCTATGCAGCCACAGTTCTGGAAAGCCTGGAGGTCAGGAGCTGCAAAGTGGATGGGGGACCTAACTTTTGACTTATCCAAATGACTTCACCCATGTCATTCCCTTTAAATGGAAATCCCTTTTTCCTGGGTCTGTCAGTCAACGCCTGGCCTTCCTTCAAATCTCCGCTCAGGCATTTTGTCTCTGGGGAGAGATCCTCAGCATCCTGGGTGGACTCCGCTTCTGCTCGAGTACATTCACACTTTGGTACTGTGTGAGTATAAGAGGCAGGACCAAAATTCTTAACTTGGGAGTATCCCCAGCCTGTCTCCTGTCTTGTCACCATCTGAAGAGGCCTCTTCCCATGGTCTCTGCCACTCTCTCACTCCCCGGGGGTAGAGATTACTCCTCTCTGTAATATGGCATCAAAGGCTAAGGAGAGAAAACTGAAGAGACAGAAGGAAAGAAGGATATTTAGTCAAGATGAAAAGCATGTGGACTCAGGCTCGAAAGATTTTTTTTCTCTCCTTCTACAAGGGTAAAGGGAAAAGTGCACAGGCCAGGCCAGTTTTCTGGGGTTTTTTTGAGTGCCAGGGCAGACTCAGGGTATGAGGAAGTGGATAGAAAAGGGAAGGGTCGCCCTGGGTTAAGGGTTGCCCTGGACTGCCTATGTGGACTCTATTTACAGAGTTTGAGAATACAAGGAACTTCATCCTGAAATATCTTTCGTTCCCTCTTTCTTTGACTGCACTGGGTCTGTATGTTTTTGTTGGGTTACATTTTAGTCCTTCTCTAACCTTTGAACTTTGCCCTTCCCAGCACTGGGCACAGAGGCTGAACCATGGTATTATATTAAGTTGATGCAAAAGTAAATGCAAAATTGAGTAATGACCAAAACCGCAATTACTTTTGCACCAACCTAATAGATGTGCAGAATGGGTTAGCCTCTTTCCTCCCTTCTTTCCTCCGTCAGTCCCGAGAAGCCCATCATGCTGAAAGGGTAGTGGCATGGAACAGGGGCTGACAGGACCACTGGAGGGAGAGAGACCAATAAAACATCCACCTAAGCCTCCCTGGACTGAATACCAGCCACATAGTGCTGATCTTGGCTGGGAGCCCACCATTTACCAACCCCCTGCGGGCCTCTGGGGTATGGCTAATTAAAGACATGGTTACTCATTTCATTCCCAAGTCACTATTTAAGGAAGCAGAATCATGCCATTCCTACAAGGCCTCTGACCCTACACTGGAGGCGAACAATGCTAAGGCTTGTCCAAGTGGCCGTAAGTACAGGGCTGTCCAAAGAGCACGGGAGGGACAGAGGAGGGGAGACCACAGGCCCCACAGCTGCGCCAGCTGCTGGACTGTCCCTGCTTCAATGTCCTCCGCTCTCCCTTTCCCCAAGGCGCCAGAATTGAGTGACAACCCCTCCCTAACCAACGCCCCTGCCAGGGCAACTTCTGTGTTTTCTGGGCATACTCAGAGTCACACAGCTGACTCAGAAAAAAGCTCCAACCATCTCCTTTTGGATTTCAACTAGCAGCAGTTTGGAGTATTTGGGATTTCAGTTTTCAGCTATTCTTTAAGAAGTAAAGAAAAGCATGGCTTTTAATCAACAAACTGTTGTTGAGATCTGCTCTATGCCAGACCTGGTGCTAAGATGGGGAAGAACAATGTGTGAAATATAATTCCTGCCCTCAAAGAGTATCCAGTCTTGTAGATGAAATAGACACATAAATAAATTGCACCAATGCAGAATACGCATGAACACAGGTATGTACTATGCACAGTACAGAGCAGGTGGTGATAACCTCTAACTGAGAGGGGAAGAAAGCTGTGCTAGAAATCTAAGGTGGGCTTTGAGGGGCAAATGGGAGCTCCTCAGGCAACCCAGTGACATACGAACATCCCTAGCAGAGAAAAAACATATTCAAATTCATTGAGATCACAGAGAAGTTGGTTGAACCTACTTGTTCCAGTGGGCCTCAAGCTTTTTTAACAGCAACGCTTAATACAAGATAAATGTGAATGGAGATGCCTGTTCCAAAACACCCAGTGCAAGCATAAAATGTCTTAGACTGGCCAGGTGTGTTGGGTCATGATTAGAATCCCAGCACTTTGGGAGGCCAAGGCAAGAGGATTGCTTAAGGCCAGGAGTTTGCAGCTGCAGTGAGCTATGGATTGCACCACTGCACTTCAGCCTTGGTGATGGAACAAGACCCCGTATCTGAAAATAAAAAACATAGGCTGGGCGCAGTGGCTCACGTCCATGATCCCAGCTCTTTGGGAGGCCAACGCAGGTGGATCACCTGAGGTCAGGAGTTCGAGACCAGCCTGGCCAACACAATGAAACCCTGTCTCTACTAAAACTATAAAAATTAGCTGGGCGTGGTGGCAGGCACCTATAATCTCAGCTACTGGGGAGGCTGAGACAGGAGAATTGCTTGAACCCAGGAGGCAGGGGTTGCAGTGAACCTAGATCACACCATTGCACTCCAATCTGGGGGACAAGAGCGAGACTTCTTCTCAAAAAAAAAAAGACTTTGATTTTCATTTTTAATTATGCAAATTATGCATCATGGTTTACAATATTCTCATATATTATGATATTAAAATAATGTTTTGCATTTCTAGTCAGTAAGTTTACTTGACTTTCCAAATGTACATTGTCAAATAAAATTAATTCTCCATGGAAGCAGCAGCTCCATGTTAACCCCTTGGCTTCACATTTGCCTGACACACCCTGGAGTCAGAGAAAGTCAGTCTGTACTCCAGCCTGAGAATTAGAAAGCCTCTAAAAGGGGTTGGAAAGACAGGCTCAGAGACTCACACTTGTAGTTCCAGTGACTCAGTAGGCTGAGGTAGGAGGATTGCTTGAGCCCAGGAGGTCGAGGTTGCAGTGGGCAGTGATTTTGCCACTGCACTCCAGCCTGAGTGTCAGAGAAAGACTGGCTCAAAAAAAAAAAAGAAGAAGAAGGTGTGAAGACCAGAGACCAGAGCTTTGTCTCTGAATGTTCAATGATTTTTCACACTCACATTTAGGACTGTTGACCAGGTGTGACCACAGGCCCAGTATTTCCACTCTTCTGGAAGTTTAAAGTTTGTCCCCATTCCTGCTAGTCCTCCCTGACTGTCACACTGGTTGACTTGAGAAATATGCCACCTGTGGGGCCAGGGATGCCAATCAGGCAATGAAAGAGTGGGCAAGAGGAATCTCTCCCACAAAACCAGCATCCAGGGCTTTCCAAGCTAAGTGTGCAACTGAGATCCAATCAGATATAGGGAACCAGGGGAGGTTTTAAAAAACCACCTCAAATGAGAGCTCATTGATTCCCCAATCCCCATGCTAGGCTACACCCCAGACCAATTAAGTCAGAACTCAGGGAGTGGCTTAGAAGTTATTCCAGGCTTTGAATGTATTATTTATTAATTTATTCCAGGCTTAGAATGTATTAAACCTCCCAGGTGATTCCAAACCTCCCAGGGGAGTCAGTGAGCGAGATCACTGTGGTTCTCAACCTGGCTGCACAGGAGAGTCACGTGAGGAGGTTTTCATACCTGTGCTGGGGGAGCCACGCCCCAGCCCCATAGATCAGAATCTCCTGGGTTTAGGGATGGGCATCAGAATGGCCTCTAGACCCAGGAAGGGAGCTGACCTATCCTGGTCTGTGTCCTGGGGCACATTCCTTTACATTTTCCAGGTTGCACATCCGTGCCTACACCTGCAGGAACCGTCAGGGTCATCCCTGGGGTGCCCTAAGTGAGGATCAGGATGCAGGTACCCACAGAGCGTGGTGACTCGTGCCTTTGCAATAGTCATGATGCCTGTGGCCACCATGGTACTAAGGAGGGCAGCCTGGGCCACTCCCGCTGCCCAGAGCAATGTTTCTTGCTTGAGAGGTGAGGCCACCAGTGGTGCTGATTAGGGACGACTTACTTACATGGAGCACAGGGCATGTTCAGGACCCTGGCTGCAGACCATCCACCGCAGACCCCCTCTTGAGTCACATGATTGAACTGTACGTGGCTCTCATGCTCTGTGCTGGGACCCTCCTAAGACCCTCCAGTCTGAGCAGTAGGGGCTGCGACATTAACAGTGTCCGCCCGATCGCGGCCACCCACACCCGCCACAGGTTCCAGAGTCTTCCCAGGTGGCCTTCCAGCCCTTTGCCTCTAAAGGCAAGAGGACCCCATGGGTCAGTGTCCTCTCATCTCTCCCAGATGTGGTAAGGAGTCACAGTCGCTGTCGGTCACAGGCCGTGCCTGATGAGGGTAGACATTTGTGGGAAGAGGCCTGCTCTTCTCACTCTTTCCACAAGCCACTACCCTGTGGGCTGGTGGCACTGCCTGGCAGGCAGGAATGCAGTTCCGATGGAAAGATATCACATCTTGGGAAGGCACTAATTACTACCTGATGGGTTCAGAACATGGTTGGAAGGTGTCTGTATTAGCCTGTTCTCATGAGGCTAATAAGACATACCCAAGACTAGGTCATTTATAAAGGAAAGAAGTCTAACGGACTCACAGTTCCACATGGCTGAGGAGGCCTCACAATCATGGCGGAAGGCAAGGAGGAGCCAGTCAAGTCCTATATGGACAGCAGCAGGCAAAGAGAACTTGTGCAGGGAAACTCCCCTTTATAAAACCATCAGATCAGCTGGGCATGGTGGCTCACGCCTGTAATCCCAGCACTTTGGGAGGCCGAGGCGGGTGGATCACGAGGTCAAGAGATCGAGACCATCCTGGTCAACATGGTGAAACCCCGTCTCTACTAAAACTACAAAAAATTAGCTGGGCATGGTGGCACGTGTCTGTAGTCCCAGCTACTCAGGAGGCTGAGGCAGGAGAATTGCCTGAACCCAGGAGGCGGAGGTTGAGGTGAGCCGAGATCGCGCCATTGCACTCCAGCCTGGGTAACAAGAGCGAAACTCCGTCTCAAAAAAAAAAAAAAAAAAACCATCAGATCTCATGAAACATATCCACTATCATGAGAATAGCATGGGAAAGATTCAGTTATCTCCCACCAGGTCCCTCCCACAACATGTAGGAATTATGAGAGTTACAAGTCAAGATGAGATTTGGGTGGGGACACAGCCAAACCATGACAGTATCCCACATTTGTGCTAGAAAACCAAAAAACGAATTACTTCCATACTGGGAAAGACTTGCATTTTTTTGTTCACCAAGGGGAAAGCACCTTTAAAAGATTATTGAGAGCTGATATAGACTAATGTAAATGTTCTGAGAATGTTTAAGGTAGGCTAAACTATGACATTCAGCACACCAGATGAGACAGTTCACCCTTAACAATGAAGCAACCATCAAACTAACAGTATTGAGGAAAAGCAGAAACAAAATCTATTCTTTCAATTCAAACTGTTCTGAAGATCCCCAGCATGGTAACAACAGTGTTGCTACCTCTCTCTTACAGTAGGAGATACATAAATAATCAGGAATGGTGCATTTGCTGGTGAAGAACAGGAAGAGATTCTGTCTGGACCCCTCAAAGAGTCTCTGTGTGCACTAACTGGACACAGGCATAAATAGGTAAGTAACTCTCCTCTACCCATTCTAATTTTTCTTCAATGTATCACTATATCTCATATGGGCCCATGAATTTTGTAATGCATTTTCTAATCATCTTTATAGATAAGGGCCCCAGCAAACAATGCCATAGTTTTGCCCAGGGCCCTGCACATGCTAGGGAGAATCCTCTTGGGCATCTTGGGTATTTTCAAAATCTTCCAGGTGGTTTCCATTTTGTACCCAGGGTTGTGAGTCCCTCTGTGAGAAGCGAGAAGGTGGGTGTCCACATGTCATCCAGCTGGTTTCAGCCAGTGATAGAGAAGGGCTCCAGTGAGCATTATAGGTGGGACTGTATCCTGACATTCATATGTAGCTCAGACAGTGACCTTATTTGGAAATAGGTTCACTGCAGATGCTCCTCAACTTGCAATGAGGTTATGGCCTAATAATCCCATCGTAGGTTGAAAATACTGTTAAGTCAAAAATGCCTTTAATATACCTGATCTACTGAATGCCATAGTTTAGTCTAGTCTACCTTAAACATACTCAGACCACTTACATCAATCTACACTGGAGCAAAATCATCTAACACAAAGCCTCTTTATAATAATGTGTTGAATATCTCACGTGATTTACTGAGTACTGCACTGAATGCATGCCACTTCCACATAGTCATGAGGTAGAAATACTGTAAGTGGGACCATCGTTAGGCTGGGGACTGTCTGTAATTCATTTCAAAATGGGATCATACTGGAGTAAGGTGGCTTCTAACACAATATGACTGGCGGTGTTCTCATAAAAAGGAGGAAATATGGACACGCAGACGTGCACACAGGGGGAATGCCAGGTGAACACGAAAGCAGAGATCAGGGCGATGTGTCTACAAGCCAAGGACCACCAAAGATGCCAGCAAATCATCAGAAGCCAGGAAGGAGGCCCGGAATAGGTCCTTCCTTCACCGCTCTCAGAAGGATCCAACCCCACTGCCACCTTGCTCTCTGGACTCCCGGCCTCCAGAACGGAGACAATACATTTCCATTGTTAAGCCACCCCGTTGGCTGTACTTCGTTTCATCAGCCCTAGCGAACGAATGCAGGGAGGCTCCTCAAAAGCACCCAATGGAAGGTCAATACACAATGGTGAAAAATGAGTTTTAAAAATAAATAAACAGAAGCTTTCCAGGTGACAAAAGAATTGGAAAGCACTGGGAATTATTTCCTTGAGTTGCTCTTTTTTAATGCACTTAACACTGCTGCAGGAAGCCTCATCCGTCTCCCCAGTGAGCATCCCCAATCTGCTGACTGCTAGTGAGAAAATAACTGGCTCGATTTATGTAAGTTCCTAGAATCCTTTGCACTCCTTTGCTCATTTCAACCTGCCAGACCAAGGAGAGTTAATTGTGTTACATCACCTGGCAATTTAAATGTTCCTCTTTTTAGTGTCAAAGGAGTCTTTCTCTTTAATCAATGAAAAACCTGAGGTCTCCCTGGCAAATAGTAAAACCTTACAATTAAGAGCCCACAAGGAGCCGGATTTAACAGGAGAGATTCTGGGTGCAAAGAGAAGCTTCTAATGGATTCTAATAAGGCTCCCTGCTGGAGGAACCCAGAGATGATCCACGAGTCCCGGACAACAGAGGCCTGTGTGTCTCCCACTGGACACTAAGTTCCTCCTGTCTTACCACAGGGCCCTGTCTTCATGAATGTCTAACTGAATCCCCCTCCCTAACCCTACCTTGAGCCCAGAGGTTGTTCTTCCTTGTCTGATTACTGTACAAGAAGCAAAGACAAGCACCTTCATCAAGACATTTGTGGCACACAAGCCAGTTAAAAAGGGTCACACAAACCGGCTAAAAAGATGACAAATAGAAATGTAGTTAAGGTCAGTAAAGTGAAATGGGGGTTGGATCGAGAAATGAATTTTTCTTTTTTTTTTCTTTCTTTCTCTTTAATTTTTATGTTTTTGAGACAGCGTATTGCTGTCGCTCAGGCTGGAGTGAGTGGTGTCATCATAGCTCATTGTAACTTTGACCACCTGGACTTAAGTATTTCTCCTGCCTCAGCCGCCCAAATAGCTGGGACAACAGGGGCACACCACCACACCTGCCTAATGCTGTTATTTTTATTTTTTGTAGAGAGGAGGTCTCATTTTGTTGCCTAGGCAGGTCTCGAATTCCTGGCCTCAAGTGATATTCCCGCCTCAGCCTCCAAAGCTGCTGGGATTACAAACATGAGCCACCATGCTCAACCTAAGTTTTTCTTTTTGCAAATGTAAATAGAGCTGAGAAATTCTTTGGCTCTTTTGGCTCTTATGGAAATAATTTTCTGATTGAAGAGCTTGAGACTCACCCATCTTCCTACATAAGGCTTTAGTGGATCTAGAGAGCTTTAGATAAGGCCCCTTTACAATAAATGCAAAAGAATAAATTAGTGTCTTCCATCCCGATAGTTCTTTTCGAGTCCTCTCCTATTCTAAGGACTTTTGGGTAGATGGATTTGGAGGGGAAAAATCATACTGAAACCTGAAATGGATTGATCAATCCCAAACCAGTTGCATTTTCTAGCTCTCTGGCAGGCTGCCTACCAGATCAACCCCTTGTCCACTAATTCCCTAAATATGCCCTTGTTCAAAAGTTGCAAACACCTAGTGCCATTTTAAGGTGAGCCCTAGCTCCCCTGCTGGCTACATGCATCTCTGCTGTTGAGAGGAAGTCTGACATCATTCTTCCAAAGTCCTGCATTTAAATCCCAGCTTCTTCCCTTGTGCAAGTTATTCGACTAAGACTTGGTTTCCTCATCCCTAAATGGGGATGATGGAAGTGATGTCGGCGTTTTCATAACTCTTGTGAGGATTAAATGGGAGAGTGAATGCAAAGATTCTGTTCTCCTACAGCAGGTGCTCAATAAAAGTGTCTCAATAAAAGGTGCTCAGACAAGTGTCCACCCCACTTGTCTGACCTGCAGCCTAGCTGAGGCTACAAACCTCCTCCCCTGTCCATATGAAAAGAAGGAGGGGGTAGAATCTGTGACTTCAATTCCTTCTGCACTGACTCCTTTGTAGTGGCTCTGAGCCTAGGCTCCTGAGCTATAAATTCTGATGAGAAAGCTAGTGCTGATAGTGAATGAAAAGGTCAGAAGACTGGCCCTTTTCATCTCAAGGAGTCAAATAAAGGAGAATCCACATGCTGGATTTTAATTCCAATCAGTAAACATAGGTTGATCAAAGATCCATGTCAGTCCTCTGTTGGAAACTGAGAAGAAAGAAAAGAGATTTGGCCCCTTCATCTGAGCCTGTCTACATTCAAATGTGCAGTCATTCTAGTGAAGTTAGTTCTAGATGCAAGAACTAACTCAGCAATGCCCCAGCACTAAATTAACCGAAATTCACAAGTGTCGTTCAAATACAGGTTTGGGACTTTGAGGGGACACATTTCTTGGCTCCAGAGAAAGCCCATGGTAAATGTCTTTCCATACATCCGTTTTAAATTGCAGTGATTCCATATGTTATTATATTATTTTGGCTCATTTTATTTATGTATGAAGGAAAAACACATTATTGTTTCTTGTCTCTTAATCCGTAAACCTCATTGACCTTCATCTGTAACAATATAAACCAGGAGTGACTTTTTTTAGTTACTAAATAAAGGCAACTATATTTTCATTGAAATAATTTGACAAAATAGTTTTTAAGTCCTAGAGAAGAGCCTGTTCTCTAATTGACTAATTAAAACTCACTTAATCTAATAAAGTAGATCCTCTGTGGAACTTCGGTACTAGAGAAAATTTTATTAGTCTGAGTCGAGCTACAGGATAACCTTAGAGGTAATAAACTGCATGGGGGAAAGAAATCAAACATGCTGTAAGTGTGAACCTCTGCTTATCTACACGGATTCCTCAAGTGACACCAGAACTACATTCATGAAAAAGCCTCCAAACTTTTGACCTGTAGCTATCTTCTCCAATTGCGAAAACCAGGTTCCCTCCCTGAATTACTAGTGATGTTTTCCCTTTGAAGATAGCATGCCCTCTGCTCTTTCTTGCGGCCAAGGTCAAACTGATCTTGTCTGACACATCCTCTCTTGTCCAACTGCATCCCATTGAAAACTGAGACCATTTTGGCCAGCTAGCTTTTCCTAGGCCAGCAAAGGGAGCTCAGTGCAGAACAGAGAATGACACTGTCTGACAATCCTCTTCCCAAGTGAGCTCTCTCTGGGGAATCCCAGAGGTGCAGTGGCCACAAGATGGACTATAATCTTGGTCCTGGTGCCCACAAGTAAGAACATACTACTTAGATAGTCACATACGTGAGCTATGTGTGTCTGAATCTACAAAGGGGCAGCCATGAATATCTCTCTACATTTTCAAGAAAGAAACCTCAAATGAGGCCAAAAAAAGACTTCCTTAGACCCTAGAGGTCTCTACAAAACTTTGCTTTAATTAGATCAGAATAGTTGTATTTAATTTGTCAAATTGATAGATGATAGGCCAATGATAGATTAAACTGATTGATTGATTGATTTGGAAGTCAGACAGATCAAAGTTTATACCAGTTCCTGGCTGAAGGAGCCCTGATAAGGTTCTGAGTTTCCTTAAGTCCTAGCTTACTTGTCTGTAAAATGGGTTTGCTTACCTCTCCAGGTAGTTTTGAGACATGAATGAACCTGTGTCTGTAAAGCGCTTATTAAAGTGACTGACATAAAGTAAGCCTCAATAAACAGGAACTATTAACAGCTCATTGTTACTGAAGGATAGTTAGTGCATCTGTGAGTTCAGGAGTTCAGAACAGTAAGGAGACTGACTGGACTAATGGAAAGGTTCCGATACACATCCTTGTAAATGGATACTTTCCACAACAATGCACAGCGCAAGTGGGATCAGTCACCTGGTAGTCAGATGTGTACAAGTCACGGAGGGTGAGACAGTTCTGCTCAGGACCTCAGGAACCCAGCCTGATTTCCTGGTTCAAAATCACACCTGTGAAACTCTATCCAGGTGGGAAATTCTTCTGGTTGAGTCTCCTGGAGCCATGGTTCATTATCAAGTTATTTCTCTGGGTCACCCTGAGGTCACCTCCTTAATTAATGCAACAGCCAAAAGAGGCCAGGCGCAAGTATTTAGCTGCACAGCCTTTTGCCTAAAAGTCCATAATAACACCTCTTCTTTGTTGAACACTTACTATGTGCCAGGCACCGTGCAAACAGCCTTATGTGCATTCATTTATTTAATCCTCTAATGGCGGTCTGGAGGAGCAGCCAAAATAATCCCCATGTAAAGACGCAGAATCTCGGGCTTGCCAAAGCCCAGTCATTCATCCAAGATCACGACTAGGAAGTGGCGGAGCCAACATTCCAGGTCTTTCTGACTCGAGTGCCTAAGCTGTTACCACCAGGATATGCTTTGCAGAAAACCATTAATCTCACATTTCTCTCCCATGTCACGTGTTTATATTGCACCTGAGAATAAAAGGTGGTTTAAAATTCTCCCTTTTCTCACCTGCTGAAGAGCAGCACAGCCTGTGGCCAGTCACTAATCAGGCCCTACCTTGCTCCAGGTTTTCCAGAATACTTCTCAAATCCTCCTTATGTCCCATCATTGTTTACCCCAATTCCTGCTCAGGATTTTTTCTGTCCTTTCAAAAAACAACTGCAATGTAGCAATTAGTTTAAATCACTCTTAGCTAAGAAGCCTCTTTTCAGGAGCACCTGGTTGGAGCAAGAGTGCCACCTGGTGGAAAATTTGGGTCACTGCCAACAAATGTTTCTTGGGCAAAGGTGGGCAGGCTGCGCGCCCACTACCTGGAACTATTCCTGGACAGCTACAAGAACTAACTCAGCAATGCCTGGGTACCAGTTCTACTGCAATTCACAAGTGCTGGTCAAATACAAGTTTGGGACTTTGAGGGGATGCATTTCTTGGCTCCAAAGACAGCCCAGGATGGGGATTATGATAAAGCAAGTGAGGCAGAGTCTTGCAAGTACAGGAGGGCATCCTGGCTTTACTTAAAATTTTATCATTTTATTCATTATGAACTTTTTGCATTTTTATTTTTTAAACTGCATTAAAATCTGATTTGTCTTGATTCCTGAGTTTTGGGTACCCACTTGCATTTCGTACCCACAACAAATGTCCCACTTGCCTCCCTCTAGTATCGCCCCTGCCAAAGCCCTCTGAGAAAGGATTCTGCTTCCTTTCAAAGCTATGGCTATAAGGAAGTGACCCCCGGGTCCCGTCACTTCCCCACACATCTGTCTCCGCTCTTCCCCATCTGAGAATGGTCTTGGTCCACCTCTATCATCTCTGTGGCCCCTCCTGCTCTACTTGATACACCAACCCAAGTCAAAAGCAAGTACACAAACCAGTATACACACTCAAGTGTAACAAGCGAATAAATGGCAAAAAAACACAGTGTGCCAAACCCTGACCTCATCGCAGGTTACTGCTCCTTTGGCAGGCAACTAACAAGCCAAGCTAAAAACTGCTTCTGCTTTTCCCAGGTCCAGGACCATCAAGCCGTAGGAAGTCAGGGCAAAGGATACTTGCCAACACTCTGCCCTCACCCAACCTTGGCACGGCACACGGAAGGTCACCTCATAACATTTCTTCCTCAACAGTGTCAAAACTTAATGCCCACATCAGGCCAGGTCACCATAAAGCTCTATGTCTGGGCTGGCTTATTCCAGTCCCCTGGCTCACCGTCTAAGGCTGGTGGGAGGTCTTTACCTGCAATGCAAGCATGGGCATGAGGGGTCACTAGCATGGTTCTGGAAACCCCTGAAATTTTAAGCAAATTATGTGCATCTTCCGGGGAGACAGCTTATTATTTTCCTCCCATTTTCCGAGGAGCCTTTGACTCTGTAAAGGGTAAGAATCACAACAGTCATAGTAGAGTCTTCAGCCTTTATCAAGGGTCTATGTGAGAACCAGCAACAAGAAATACCTTCCTTGGCGTGGCCTGGTGAAAACAAGCATCAGTGGGCTACTCAGGCATGTAAACCGTGTTGGGCCATCTCAATACAAAGACCCAAGCGTTTCTCAGCGTACGGAAGAAGGAAGACTTTTTCTCTCTTGATAAACTGGAATCTCACCTGGGTGTAGAATAGGATAATCCATGTTTCTTTCTTTGCCTTTTGCGGCTTGAACTCTTTTTCAGCCTCACCATGGGTGTCAGGCAGTTCTTTTTTGCAAGCTCTAGACTTCCTCTGAAATGCCTTTTCACCACTTGGCATCCTGACTCCTCCTGCAAGACCTGGTCCTTGTGTCAGCCCACTCAACACTTCCGGGCAGAGCTGAGCGCATACACACACTTCTGATACTAAGCAGATCGGTTTTCTAGAATGATGTGC
The DNA here is from genome assembly GCF_001604975.1 of Cebus imitator. NCBI lineage: Eukaryota > Metazoa > Chordata > Mammalia > Primates > Cebidae > Cebus > Cebus imitator. The sequence goes on from NW_016107362.1 coordinate 1,659,688, forward strand.
ACATGTATCTATCTTCCTCACAAGAGCCCAGGAGTGCATGAAATCCAGTCTTATCGGTTTTGGTACCCTCAGCACCTAGCACAGATAGGTGTGTAAAAACAAAGTTTCAATGAGAGGATAAATCAGTCCGTGAATGAATGAGCAAATACTTACAGTATGCATTTTCCTAAAATATTCTTTGACTTTTTCAACAATGTGTGAGCCTCAGTAACAACGATTGACAGGCAGAGCAAACAGACTCCCCCACAGCCCCCAGTGCCTTCATTTCCCAGATAAGGAAAGTGAGATTGCAACAGACATCAGCGGAGGAACCCAGCAGCTCGCCCAGGAGCCACACCCAGGCCAGCCGCCGGCCTCTGCGGCTGTGTTCTGAGAACACGCAGCACCTCCACGCCACCTGGCAGGTTTTGCCACAGGCATGCCACTTCGCCTTGCTTTTTGCCGTTTTCCCTCCTTTTGCTGCCCCCTGGTTTAGGGTCCTCCCCACCCGTGCTCAGAGCACACAGTAGGGAGACAACTGAGCAGGTGAATTCACAGGAGAGAAAGTACGGCGGCTGGCAGATGCCCACTGTATCCCCAGCAGGGTCTGGAAACCTCAGTCTTCATGATCCTTTGTCATTAACCATAGTTAAGAGTTCCCATTACTATGGGAACTTGGTTAATTCCCATTAACCAAGTAATGGGAAACCTGTTGACTCTTTCAACTTATTTCAACATCAGGATGCAGAGAGCTGATTCATGCCTAGAAATGCATGACCCATGAGCCTAAACAGCTGGGTTTACTCTGCCTCTTTTCACTGGAATTAGTCTAATAAAAATCTCAGGGCAGCCAGGCACAGTGGCTGACACCCGTAATCCCAGAACTTTGAAAGGCCAACGTGGGCTGATCACGAGGTCAAGAGATAGAGACCATCCTGGACAACATGGTGAAACCCCGTCTCTACAAAAAGTAGCTGGGTGTGGTGGCACGCCTGTAATATCAGCTACTTGGTAGGCTGAGGAAGGATAATCGCTTGAACCTGGGAGGCGGAGGTTGCAATGAGCCAGGATCGCGCCACTGCACTCCAGCCTGGCGACACAGCGAGACTTGCCACAAGCAAGATAAAAACTTTAAACAACATAGGACTTTTCCGTGTTCTGCTGCACCGCGTTTCTTGCTCTGTTTCGGCGTCTCCTGGTGGTGTGGCCTGGCCTGCAGGGTTTCCTGACACTCCGCCTGCGGCAGTCAGGAAGCTGCAGAAGCAGCCGACCCCTCACCCTGCTTCTCAGCGGCTCTCCTCAACAGGCAACATCAACAATTTTTTTTAATACAAGTAAATCCAGAAAGGACCTAAGGCTTTGCTTCACTGGGGTTTTGTTTTGTTTTTGTTTTTATTTATTTTAGAGACAGGGACTTACTCTGTCATCCAGGCTGGAGTGCAGGGACCCCACTGTAGCTCACTGGAGCCTCCAACTCCTGGTCTCAAAAAGTCCTCCTGCCTCAGCCTCCCAAAGAGCTGAGATTACAGGTGTGAGCCACCGCCCTCAGCCTGACGCATTGTTTGTGAGCAGCAATTTGACCTTCTCTTGTCCACTCCTCAGAATTTAGGTCTCTCCTTTGAGGAGCACAAAAGCCCACATAGGAAAAGAGAGGAACATTCCAAATTTAGAGCTGGGAAAGGAGAAGTCCCTTTACTCTTCCTCCTCAGCCACCCAGTTTATGTTCTCACCTCTCCCAGATGTCTAGTAGAAACGGGCCACCTGGCCCTGATCACATGGTTTTCTGTTCTGTGCACCTCTTTTCTGTCACCCTAGATTTTAGATATTTCTGTCACCTTTTTTACCTATTAAGTACAAAATAGATATTGCTTAACCGAGAATAGCCGCCAAAGTCTAAAGGCAAATTAAAGCCAAGGGTACTTTATAAAAATACAAACCATTTGTAGGCCAGGTGTGGTGACTCACACCTGTAATCCCAGCACTTCAGGAGGCCAAATTGGATCATTTGAACCCAGCCTGGGTGATAAGGCAAAGCCCCATGTCTACAAAAAAAATATATATATATGGGCGTGATAGCGAACACTTACAATTCCAGCAACCCCGGAGGCTGAGGTGGGAGGATCAGCTGAGCCCAGGAGGTCGGGGTAGCAGGGAGCCATGATCACGCCACTGCCCTCTAGCCTGAACCACAGAGTGAGACACTGTCTCACAAAAAGAAAACAAAATTATCAAACATGACTACAAGCCAGACCCTTTATTTTACACTTAATCCTCACCCCAATCCTATAAGGTAGGTGTTTTTATTCCGTTTTACACATGAAGAAAACTGAGGCTTGGAGCGTTTAGTGTTGTCTTCTGGTAGAGCTGCAGATACTGCCCAGGCCAAAGTCGCATTCTAAAACCCTACCCTTGCCTCCCAAATCAGCTCAGCTCCTCTGACACTTATCTACCTTGAATGGGCATCAGACTAAACCTTCCTTCGTCTCCTCCATTTAACCAGCCCCAGGCTGGGAACACGGCACAGTGCGATATTTCTGAACATGAGAGTGACTGCTGGCACTCCCTCCAATCTTGCCTGTAGCTGAACTCCTGATCAATTCTACTCCTTGCTGTAAAAAACAGATCGGACCTCAGAATCCTTCTCAACTCAGTACTCCGGGCAGCTACTACCAATCAGCATTGCCTTCGATGACAGAGCCAGTGACCCATAGAATCCAATTTCCATTTCTTTTCCATCCTTCCTGCCTGATTTCCCCAGTATTTCTGGGAAGAGTGGATGGACGGATGGATGGAAAAGGAAAATGAATGCTCCTCACACAGGAAAACGCTGCTTGGCACCACTCCTGATTTTGCTGACCTCACCCATTGCCAGAGCTTCCTTACAAAACTTGCTCTTTGCATGAGGCGTCTGTGGCGTTTGTTACAGGAACTGGTGAGATGCACGGGTCATTCTGAGGCCAGGAGGACCCTCTGCATCAGCACTTTGCTTCTCCCGCAGTCTGATTTCCTCCTTTCCAACATATGTCTGAGCTTAAAAACAGCCATTCACCCCGTACTTCCTTCTCCTTTTTAAAGCTCAAGCTGACAAGAGAAATTTCTTTCTCCCACTCACCTTTTTTTTTTTTTTCCCTATAAAGGGTAAAAGATTTACAGCTCCACTGTGGGATACATAGGGATGAACACTGTTTAAAAACTCTTGTGTGTCTTTGGGGCCATGAGCCCCTTAACCTGGCCACTAGGTACCCAGAGCTTCTGAATCGGCCTGTGATTTAGCTTTGGTCAAGGAAGCATGTTTGCCAAGCCCCGTTAAAGTCCCAATGTCAGCTTTAAAACAATCTAGTGTTGATGCTATCTGGATATTCTTTGCCTCAGCAAAACACTGCTCAGTGTTTGAGAGGAAGGAACTATTAAAAATTCATATTCACGAGAGTTTGCAGAGGAATAAAATAGCTCTTATGAAACGACATTTTGGTGACGAGTGTGAGGAAGTCAAAAGCATGTGGATTGTACGCTGTTAAAACATACTTTTGTTTCCTCCGAAAGGAAAAAAATACTAGAGAAAAATATATTTTATAAAATGCATACATTGGAAGATAGCTGGAGATTTTTTTAAAAACCCCAAATGTGACAAGGATGGCCTAGCCCTGGTTATTAATATCTTGGAACCAGCTGGAGAGTAAAATTAGGTTGTAAAATGGTTGTACCATTTGTTACTCCAAGCTGGAAGTGACACATTTCTAAAGGAGAAAAAATGCCATATTGAGGCACATGAAATGAGGTTTTGTTTCATTGTCTCTGTTTTGACATTAGTCACCATAATAATTCCTTTCACTGAACTCACGCGTAGCCAAGGTCAAAGTGGACAGATGAGACCAGGTCCTGGAGCCAGACTCTTGTTGGCTTTGCCTCTAATAGTGATGGGATCTTGGGCAAGCTCATTCACCTCTCTGTGCCACAGTTTCCTCATCTGGAAAGTAAGAATCATCATCATCATCATCATCATCATAGCTGCTCTACTGAACCATCCAGGTGAAGCCCCTGTAATAAATGCCTGGTACACAGGAAGTTCTCCGTAAATGTTAGCTGGGATGATGTGTCGTCCTGCCGGGAATGCCCGGCCACTAGGTATCTCCATGCTCCGCCACTCTCTTCAAAAACTGACCGACAGGCCAGGCGCGGTGGCTCACGCCTGTAATCCCAGGACTTTGGGAGGCCGAGGTGGGTGGATCACTAGGTCAAGAGATTGAGACCATCCTGGCCAACAAGGTGAAACCCCATCTCTACTAAAAATACAAAAATTAGCTGGGTTTGGTGGCGTGTACCTGTAGTCCCAGCTACTCAGGAGGCTGAGGCAGGAGAACCGCTTGAATCCAGGAGGCAGAGGTTGCAGTGAGCTGGGATCGCACCATTGCACTCCAGCCTGGGCAACAGGAACAAAACTCCATCTCAAAAAAAAAAAAAAAAAAAAAAAAAAAAAAAAAAAAAAAAAAAACCAAAAAAAAAAAAAAAAAAAAAAAAATCCTTGTCAAGAATCTTGCTTCCAAAAAATAGCAGAAGTGAAAACGCTTCTTAAATCACTCTATGAGGCCAACATTACCTTGGTACCAAAATCAGTCACTTCTTTTAGGACCTTGACCTTAAATACAACACCACCTCTCCTCTTACTCTCTCACCCTGATTTGTTTTGTTTCACAGCACTTAGCACCACCTGATATATTATATACTTGTTTGCTTATTTATTTATTCCCTGTCTTCTCCCACCAGCAGAGCAGGGAATTTTTTTTTTAACTGTTAAATTATTAGTGCCCAAAAGAGTGCCTCCCACATAATAGGTGCTTAATAAAAATTTACTGAATGAATAAACAAATAGTCTAATCATTCTTTCACTAAGAGCCAATAGAGTGAAAACAGAAGAGGACCTGGGTATTGAAGAACTCCAGGAAATAGCTGGCTAGGAGACCAACGCAATTTCAAAGTCAGATAACCAAGAAAGTGTTGTGTCAGGAAAACAAATGAGAAATAAGATTTCCGAAAAGCAGAGAATGATCAACAGGGCCAATTAGTGCTGAGAAATGAAGTACAGCCAGAATACACACCTCCAACAGATCATTGGCCACCTTTGTGGGAGTTACCTGGGAAGAAGCCGGGCTATGCTGCTTAATGGGGTGAATGAGCACAGACAATACATGCAGACAACACTTTAAAGGAGTCTCTCTATAAAAAAAGAAGATACAGAGATAGGAAATTTCTGGCAAGGATGAGGGACAAGTGAGGATATTGTTTCTAAGTGGGAAAGACTTGTGTAAGCCTAAAAGCCTATAGAAAAAGACCCAGCTGAGAAGAAAAGACATTAAATATTCATGAGAAAGCAAGGTTCCCAGAGTGGGTGGAGGGGACCCAAACCACAAGACTGGCTTTAGCAAGGGGGAGCAACCTCTCCTACACCTCAGAGGACATAGGAGGAACACACGACTTACGGATGCTGACCTGACTGGCCCACCAGCCTCAACCAGGTCCCAGTCTCCCAAAACCCAGTCAGGCACTCATTTGCATTATGTAGTCTTTTCTCTGCATCAGTTGAGAATGTCAAGGGACAGTGAGGAGGCAAGAGGGATAGAAACCAAAGCCCATGAGTGGAAAATGCCTACAATGGACTTGGCCATTTAAGCAAAGGTACTTCACAGCCACTCACGGCTCCAGGTGTTCCCCTCCCTGTGGTGTGTGAGTCCATTGGCATAACAAGCTCCCTATAGCCTTCATTCCTGGCACCCAGGAGAGGGGAGGGACTTAGAGGATTGGTGATGGGCACACATAGCCTAGCTTCTTCCTGTCCATTTGCCGGCAGATATCCTCTACTTCCTCTAGTGTCAGCTTTATCTGTAGGAAAGGTGATATTCTGGTCCCCATCTGTCTTTCTCTTTTTTTTTTTTTTTTTTTTTTGAGATGGAGTCTTGCTCTGTCACCCAGGCTGGAGTACCGTGGTGCAATCTCAGCTCACTGCAATCTCTGCCTCCCCAGTTCGAGTAATTCTCCTGCCTCAGCCTCCCGAGTAGCTGGGACTACAGGCACACCCCACCACACCCAGCTAATTTTTGTATTTTTAGTAGAGACAGGGTTTCACCATGTTGGCCAGGATGATCTTGACGTCTTGACCTTGTGATCTGCCTACCTTGGCCTCCCAAAGTGCTAGGATTTCAGGTGTGAGCCATCTGTAATCCCTCCTGTCCATCTTTTTTTTTTTTTAAGTAGGTTCAGAAAGAGATAGGGAAAAAGGGAGCCAGTTACTCCAATGAGAATTATACTATCAAAGGTGGCATATAAATGTGATTCTCAAATTGTTCTTTTTGAAGTACAAAGATTAAAAAAAATAAAGCACAACGTGAATATTTTCAGATATAATTTGTAACAAAAGTACATTCTTCCTAGAGGAGAACAATTACAGTGTCGAATGAGCCCCTGGTTCCATTTATAGATGTGTAACAAGCAAAGGATCTGCTTTCAGAATTCACTTGAACCAAAGTGCAAAATTGGAGTTGATAGTTTCTTCAGCTCTTTCCAGGATTCCACTGTTTTCTATCTGGAAATAGCCACTGCCACATCCACAGATTCAGACTTGAGAAAATGACCCAGAATCATCACAATATGTGAAGAGACAGCACAGCAATAACCACTCTGCAAAAACGGGAGTGAGAAACCAGCCAGCATACATTCTTTGTTGATGAGAAAAATGCATCAGCAATTGTAAAAGCAGGTGTTGGCACCATATTTAGCCCTGGATCCAGCCTTCAGCTCACTTCCCTCCAACTTTTTCAGTGCCAGAGTTTTGATCCTATAAATCATTTTAGGATCAGAACCAGTCACTATCACCTTCTCCAATTGCTTTAGTCTCCACATTTCAAATTGAAACATAATGGCCTTAACAATGTAACCTCTCTCTACTGCTCCTAAGTTACTATTTGAAAATTTACCAAATAACCTTTAAGTCTGTTGGTGAAGACAAAGATGATCTGTGAAATCTCTCTGACAATTTAGCTTGCATGTTTTCTTATGAAACAGAGGAATGGGAGGACTATTCCAGATATTTGCAGGACATCAGAATCTGTGGAGGGTTAGAAGTTCAGGGCTGGAAAGTGGGCGGGGCCTGCAAGTGCTGGTGAAGATGAGGCTGGATTTAGCCTGGCCAAGCTCAGAGCAGATGTATGTGATCCATATGCTACTCCAGCCCTGCAGTGATTGGCCTCCAATCAATCCACATTCTTGCAGCAGTTGTTCAAAGTTCCCAAAAGAGCATCTGGCCCCTTTGGTTTCTAAAGGCAAGCACCCCCCACTTTCACCCCCAGAAAACAACCCACAGTGTGAAACTCCCTAAAGGGAAGTTGGAGTGCTTTAGAATATTGGGTGCTGGAGGGCAAAGCTGGGCAAATGTCCACTGTAACTGGGCTTGGTAGGGAAGTGATTAACATCAACTTGATGGTTTATTTAATCCATGACTGTTTATTGCATGGTGATCCTGAGAGCTCCCATTCATTCAAAGTTCATTCAATACATACTGATGGAGCCCTTCTGGGGTAAGGGACAGGGATACATCTGTGAACAAAACAGACACAGTCCCTGCCTTCCTGGAGCTCATAGCCTTGTTCAATCATCTTCCTTGACTTGAGGGCCACTGGTATTACCCTCTTTGTTATAAACCCACAGTTGGTGTAAAAGCAATTCACCTCAGCCCTGATCCGTGGAAAGCCTGGTTAGGAAGGACACCATTGACACAGACTTGGGACATTAGAGAGTAATATCTCTGAGCTCGACTCATCTGAACATAGAAAATGTACTCAATAGAAATGAAGGAAATGGAGAATGTGATTGTGTGACAGCAGATTGTATCATCATCCAGAGATCCTGAGAGGTCAAAGAACTGCAACAACACCTACTGGAAGCTTTGTACCAGGTAATATCGGTGCGTATTAGTTCACATAAATAAACCTTCCTATTTCAGCAGATTTGATCTTTAAAGAGATAAAACATGAATTGAGATGATAAAATACAGGATCCCGTAATTCAGGGAATCATGTTTTTTGTATTTATTTATTAATTAGTAAATAATTTTACAGTCAAAGAATGAGTCACATACAAAGTGTGTGTCGGGAGGGTGTGGGTGTGTTAACTAGCAAGCTTAAGAAAGAGCTGACTTTTATGTCCTTGTTTCTCATGATGACATCTGGGCATCCATGGTGGTCAATGTCACAGAAAATCACAAGCTTTGGAGACTTCTAGGTCTGACTTCAATCATTTATCTGCGTGGCCTTGGAAGAAATTCCTTAACTCCTCTGAGGCTTGTTTCCTCATCTATAATATTCTAATGACATCATTAGAATATTACAGACACTATTAGAATATTGTATCATGCATTTGCCATGTGCCAAGTTCTATGCTGAAATTTTTAGAAATATCATATATACCTGAACTTATTACACAATTCAATGAGGTTTTACTTCCACTAATTATACAAGTAAAGAATCAGATACAAGGTGGTTAAGTTACTTGCCTAAGGTCACAAAACTGGTGAGTGCAGAAGAATTTTAACCCTGGTACATCTGACCCCAAAGCCCATGCTCTCCTATACCTCATGCTATTACCTCCCTGCAGAGTGTTTCTGGTGAGATAAGTTCAGCTGCAGCTGCAAAAAACTCAAAATTCCCCCTCACAGGCATCAGGGCCTGAAGCTCCTTCTTGTTGCTTTACCATCTTCAACAAGTGGCTTCCATCTCATGATCTGAGATGGCTGCTCATGTCCAGCCATGATGTCCACATTCCAGCCAGTGAACAACAGGGCATGTTTTGTGGATTTTGGTATATGCAAGGGTCCTTGACCCAATTGCCTGAGTATACTGAGGGACAACTGTACTTGTACATTTCTAAAGATATGTTTCAGTCCTCTCTATTTCTAGTATTGTCACATTAGAATAGCTGGTTTCTTTGTCTGTCATCAAGTAACTGTTATCATCTAGAAAATCTCATACCAAATCTTCATTTTTAGAATAAAATGAAGGATGTGTGCATTTAAAAGACAGAGGAGGGTAGTGTGTTCCCTCCTGTCGAGGATGTGTCCTGAAAATTGCACATAAAACTCTTACATCCCAGTGACCATACAGCCACACATAGCTGCAAGGGAGGTTGGTGTGATACGTGGTTTGAATGCGGGAAGTCATGTGCTTGGCTGAAAAACGTGGGATTATATTAGCAAAGGAAGAAGGAAAGGATGGATACTGGAGAACAATCTCTGGCACACCAGGCTGTTCTAACTATGTGGAATAATATATACAAAGCACTTAACTCACTGCCAGGCACATAGCAACTTGGAAAATAAGTTTGTTATTTATTCTTATTGATGATATCTGGCATCCTCTGAAACACATGCAGAGAATCATAAATTCAAATCAAGCAAGGAAAGGTCATGAAAAATAAGACAAGGAATCATTTGTTAAATCGCCATGATACTATGAATTACTCCTCCTTTTTCATGCACACAAAAGCACTGCCTTTGCTCACAGGCAGCGTCCCTGGGGCTTCAAGGAGGGGGATAGTGAAGAGAGGCTTTAGTACTCGCCCCTTGCAGAGCCAGTCCATGCCACATAACCCATGGGACGATGATATCACAGGTGGTCATTGGTAAATAATTTCTACTGCAGTAGTTAATGGAAATGCAGTTTTCATTACAGTAAAGAAATTGAAATCTCAGCCAGCCTCTGTGGGTTCCATCCAACCCATCCTTCATTGCTTATAAGATTGTGTGTTGTTTTCATTCCCCTCATGATTAACCTTTGTCAGGAAGGGTAGGGGGAAGTGGGTGATTGAAATCCCCAGGAAATCTCCACTTCGTGCTGCCATTTTAACAATTGTCCACAACCATCCCAACACCAGGGCTCTGAACAAGTAGTTAGGAGACTTTTTAATTTAAGATGGAGATATTATCTAGTGGAGAAGGTTCCGGATGGCCAGCCTGAATTGAAGGCGTGATAGACATGCAGCCAATATGGAAGGGAAAAGAGAAAAATGAGAGAAGGTAGTGGCATTGAGAGACCCATGTCATTGAAATTGTCTCAGATGTATTGGACAAATGTCCTTGGGTGAGGGATTGGGGGCGTCAACACTGTGAGTGGCTCTTGCTATGGTTTAAGTGCCTATGTTCCCCCCAGATTCATATGTTGGAATCCTAACCCCCCAGGTGATGGTCTTAGGAGGTGGGGCCTGTGGAGATGATTCGATCATGAGGGTAGAGTCCTCATAAATGGCATTAGCATCCTTTTGAAAGAGACCCCACCCTTTCTATCACATGAGGACACAGAAAGAAGAAGCCATCTATGAACCAAGAAGCTAGACCTCAAATCTGCCAGCCTTGATCTTGGACTCCCCAGCCTCCAGAAGTATGAGAAATAAATTTCTGTTGTTCGTGAGCCACCTAGTCCATGAGATTTTGTTGTGGCAGCCTCAATGTAAGACTCCTCCCAACATAAAATACATTTTCAACTCAGTATGTTTGGCTCTCTGAATTGCAATAATTTGTGGCTGTGCAAATTTTCTCTCTTGTTAGAGAAAAGTGAATTGAACAGGAACTGTGCAGACTTGTTCCTTTAGATTCTCCTTTTCTTTTATTTCTGGGTCAGCCTCAGCTCCTAATTTCTCAGAGACCCCTCACTTCCTTTCCTGTCACTGCCAGCTTCTTCCTTGCAGATTTTATTTTTGCACCACCCACTCAACGGAGGAGGCAAGGAGCTAATAGATTTGTGGCAGTGAGAACATCTGCTGAGCCACATAAATCAAGGCATTCAGTCTTATAATTTTGTTGAGAAAGCAGAAGAGCAATAAACATCTTTATTTGGCAGAGGCCTGCCCTGCTTACAGCTTAAGGTTTTATCTCTTCCCTGTTTTTCTCTGTCACTGCTCATCTTATGACTGAATGGTTTCTGGCTGCCATTTTGTTAGCCCAGAATTGAAACTGTATTAACCATGTGCAAGTAATTTATAGAAGGAAGACTATGGTAAAATCAGGAAGCAGGGAAAGTTTGAGTTAGCAGACAGCCAGGATCAAAGGCTGTCCCCCCCACAAAGTCCCCCCGCCCCGTACCCTGGTGTGTTTCAGCCACGATCAATTCAACATGGAGTGATGCTGGGAAGATCCATCCGAGCCATTCTGGAGAGCTAAGTATCTTTTCTGTGTGATTGCCCAAGGAATTCCCAGGAAAAGAATTGCCATATCCTTCATTTATTCATTCATGTGTCCTCAAATTCTTCTTGTTCAGTCGCTCTTTTGGGGGCTACTTCTTTTTGCCGTGAATGATAGAAGTTCATGAGCTAAATTTGTCTAAGTCTCTCAAAGGACAAGCTACCAACTTGAAGTCAACCGGGAATCGAGGTTAGTGACCACTGCCCTGGTGAGTAAGTTGGGTTCAGTTCCTCCTCCAGCCTAGAAGCTGCCCTGCTCCCATGCTTACCCTTTCATCTTGCTTCATTTTCATCTGCATTTCAGAGAGACATTTGAGCCTGTGGATGGCAGCACCCATTAGGAGACCAGAGAGTCTGACTTTCTTCACCTTCTCCTTTTGCATCTTGAAAACAGCAAAACCACATAATGCTCCTCTCAGACCCCAAAAGGGAGCTGATCCCTGTCCCTGGGCCTCCTGGGGAAAGGCAGGCCAGCAGCGCCAAAAGACAGATGCTGGGTTGAGGAAGGAAAAAATTATATTATAGACTTTAGGATTATGAGGAATCCTAGAGGTCATCCATCTCTGCAGATGGGAGTACCATGGTCAAGGACACACACACACCTGTGGCAGAGCCAGGCCTGGAAACTGGACTCCTGGCTCCCAGTCCAGGGCTCTCTCCAGTGTGCCCAGTGCACCCAAAGAGATGCTGGCCTGATTAGTACCAAAGGACATTCCTCAAGTGCCAGAGTCCTTAATATCCCATGAAGACACCAAATAGACATAAATGTAGAACAATTGACAGAGAGAGGCAGGAACTTCTTTTTGTTTATAGCCATTGGGTGCTCCTATTGGCCTATTCATGATGGAGGGGAGTTGAAGGGATCTGCAGAAGAAGAAGGGAGCGGAAGAGGCAAGACAAGAACAGAGCATGGGAGCCAGGAAAGTCAGCTACGGGACCAGGCTGCCCGTGTCTACATCCCAGCCCTCACACTTACTCAGGTGGGTTGCTTACACTGTCTGTGGCTCGGTTTATTCATTGTAAAGTGGAGATATTACAACTAACTACTCAAAAGGTAAGGATTGAATAAATTATTTCATGGAAAGCCCTTAGCACAGTACCAGACTCATAGCCATTGTTCATATTCCCAGGGCAAAGAAGCATCGGGAACAGCCAGGAGAAGGTCACATAGCATCTCCCAGGCCTGGCGGTAAGTAACTTACCCACCCTATTTCTAGCAGCATTGCTAGAAGGCAGTAGAATGCACTGAAAAAAAAAAATCCTGATAATGAAAAACTATTCATTATCATTTGTCAATTTTAAAAAATAGATAAGTAAAAATAAGCAGACTAACGTGAAATAAATACAACTTTTAATTTGGGAAAAAGCAACTGTAGACTGGGCATGGTGGCTCAGGCTTATAATCCCAGCATTTTGGGAGGCCAAGGAGGGCCACGCACTGGAGGCCAGGAGTTTGAGACCAGCCTGGCCAACATGGCAAAACCCCACCTGTACCAAAAATACAAAAATTAACCCAGGCATGATAGCACATGCCTGTAGTCCCAGCTACTCGGGAGGCTGAGATAGGAGAATCACTTGAACCCATAAGGTGGAGGTTACAATAAGCCAAGATCACTGCACTCCAGCCTGGTTGACAGAGTGACACCCTGTCTCAAAACAAAAAAACAAAAACAAACAAATAAAAAAACTATCAGTGCAAGGCTGAGTAAGCTACTGTAACAAAGAGTCTGAAATACCATGACTTAGAGAACAATGAAGATTATTTCTCTGTCATGTACCAATCCTGATGTGAACTGTGCAGGTCAGGGAGGAAGCTCTGTCCTTTACATTCAGGAGGGCTGGCTCTTTCCAATGTATTGCTTCACCATACCCCTCAGTATCTTGTCCAATGAAATCATCACCACATCCAGATTTTATCCAGCATGGAGAGGAAGCATATGCATGGTCTTAAGAGTGAGGCCAAGAAGTAGCATCATCATTTATGCTCACTTTTAACACGCAAGAATTCCATCACATAGGCACACGTAGCTGTAAGAGAGCCTGGGAATGGAGTCTAACTGGGTAGCCACAAACCCAGAAAGAAGGAGAGAACAGATCTGTGTTCAAGTCCAGTTCTTTCAGTAGCTCGTTCGAGGTCAAATTACGTAGGCTCTCTCCTCCTCTTTTGCTCATGTATTTAACCAGTTCTCTCTTGCTGGGCACTCTCTCATTCCACAAGTATTTCTTGAGCACCTACTATGTGCCAGGGACTGTTTCAGGTAAAAAGACAGAACAAGCCCTTGCCCCTCTGTGGCAGAATCGCCACAAAGCTAATGACGGGTCTTTCACAGACCTTTTCTTCCCATTCTAAATCAGTGTTCATTCTCATGTCTAATTTTATATTCTTTTTTTTAAATTGTTTTTCTTAAAACAGGATCTCAGATTTATATGTGCTTCGGGTCACACAAAACTTGGATCTTCCCCTACCACTCTCATGGGGCTGACATCCTAGGTATGAGAAGGAAAGCAAACATGTTAACAAGTAAATATATACTTCATCATGTGGTGATCATGTTACAACATAAAAAATAAAGGCACAGTGAGAAGAGAGGGGCCAGTTTATCACCCAGGTCAAGACCCTCTCTAAGGAGGTGTCATGTGAGCAGAGATGGAACAAAGGGAGTTGTTTCTACTTTTTACTACTCCTTAAAATCTATTTCTGGTAGTGGAGTTAATGAGTCAGGCGGACAAATGTTTTTAAGGTTCTTAAAACCATGGACTGAAGCCTCTTTTTTTAATG
>NW_016107362.1:1675165-1676921 GCF_001604975.1 Cebus imitator
AAGAAAGAAAGAAAGAAAGAAAGAAAGAAAGAAAGAAAGAAGGAAGGAGGGAAGGAAATAGATGACAGATAGATAGAGAGAGAGAGAGATAATCGGGTTGCATTTTGTTCACAGTGTCCTTTCCACCTTTTTATAATGTGCCAGTTACACGTGATCTTGATTTGATCATCATTCCGGCTGTTATACACGTGCAGTAGGGGTAGAGGAATTAACACTTTCCACTAACAGGACCCACATTGACTCATGCACTCACTCATGAGTCATAATTTTTAGACACCCTTTGAAGCATCATCTTCCTGATTGTGTGTATGAAAGTTTTATTTTCTGTAGTAATACACATTATACAGACTAATATTACTCTGAATTCAACATACACTCTAAGTGGCAATTATTGACTTCTAATGTCTGCAAATTATAGAGCATCATACAGTGTTTTCACTGTGTGACCCAGACCTCCTCATCACCCTCAGCCAAAAGCCTGTTCTGTACAGATTACATTGAGTCAGTTTTTTATTCACTCATCATTCATTGGATTGAGTACCCTCCGTATGCAAATCCTCCTGTGAGGTGCTGGAGATACAAATTTGATAGCTGGATGACACACAGTCCCTGCCCTCAATGCACCCACCATCTACTGCCATCTGAATTGATGGATGTTAAATTGCTGTGATAACCAGTGATTCGGATGATGTCAGCATTGTATACAAGGTGAGGTGAGAGCACAGCAGGAAGTAGCCAGTTCTTTTTTGTAATGACTCAGATCAGTTTCACAGAAGAGAAGACCAATGGGGCTGGAAGGATCAATAAGGCTTTCCCGGGCAGCTGAAGGGGGTCATATTAGGTGGAGGGAACAGCTTGTACAAAAGCGCTGTGTAAAAGCATGAGTCAGGAAAGTCTGGGTTATGCGTTGGTAATAAAATGACTCTGAAGCCTTCATAGCTGAAGACAGCTGAAGCTTATTTCTCACTCAGGTCACATGTCTGATCAGGTCAGCTGGGCAGGAGGAGTAAGGAGCAGGGCTGTGTTCCACACAGTCACTTGGGGACCCAGGCTAGTGGGTCAGGCTGTCCCACCTGGAGCATGTTGTTTGTAAGCTGGCATTGCAGGAAAACAAAAAAACTGGAAGGTAATACACTGGGTCTTCAGTGCTTCAGCGCAGAGGTGATACTGTAATTTTAACCCACAGCCCATTGGCCAGAACTAATCACAGGCCTCACAGGGTTGCGAAATGTACAGAAACACATGGCTATTCCATGAGTAATAAATGTCTCTGCTACAAGCACAAGGCATGAAACAGTTTCCTGGGTTCAGGGAACTGTGAATGGTTCACAATGACTGGAGAAGTCATTTGCTTCCAAAAGCCCAAGTGCAAGAGGAAGTGTCAAAAGAGTTAGGGAAAGCAGAATGAGATGATTAACTCTCACGTGCTATGCATAGGAATTTTTACCACCTTATGTGCAGAGTGGAGTTTGAGTTCTAAAAATGATATCATGGTAATAGTTGTGTTTTAATACATGGTAATATTGTGTTTAATATCTACGGTTCATGCATGTAATCCCAGCACTTTGGGAGGCCGAGGCGGGCAGATCACCTGAGGTCGGGAGTTCGAGACCAGCCTGACCAACATGGAGAAATCTGGTCTCTACTAAAATACAAAATTAGCCAGGTGTGGTGGCACATGCCTGTAATCCCAGCTACTCGGGAGGCTGAGGCAGGAGCATTGCTTTAACCCAGGAGGTGGAGGTTGCAGTGAGCC
>NW_016107362.1:1677155-1679992 GCF_001604975.1 Cebus imitator
TATAATGAGCTGAGCATGGTGGTGGGCACCGGTAGTCACAGCTACTCGGGAGGCTGAGTTCAAGCAATTGAACCTGGGAAGTGGAGTTGCAGTGAGCTGAGATGGCACCACTGCACTCCAGACTGGGCGACAGAGCAAGACTCTGTCTAAAAATAAAAAAAAATAAAAGTTTTATGCAGCAACATGGAGAATGAGTTGAAGGGGGCTGAAACAAGAGATAAAAAAACTAGTTTGATTCTCACAATTGTCCAGGCTAAAAATGAAGAAGAAACTAAAATAAGGTTTTGGGGAATGAATATGAGAACCGTTAAAGAGATGACTGTTAGAATAATATTTAATACAATGATTGTTAGACTGTGATGTTAGAACAGTCATCACAGACATAGTCATGACTATGTAGATCTAAAAGAAGGAGAAGAATAGAATGATTTCCAGGTTTCTGCCTTAGGGACTAGGGCCCCCAATCGAGATAAGGAATACAGGAAAATGAGTGAGCCTGGGGAAAAGCCATGGAGGCCAATTTGGGATCTGGCGAGTCTGAGTTACCCACTCCATACTGCTATGGGTTGAACTGTGGCTTCCAGAAGACGCATTCATGTCACAGCCCTCAATGTTTCAAGATGTGACCTTCTTTGGCAATAAGGGAGTTGCAGATATAGTTTGTTAAAAAGAGGTCCTCCTGGAGTCGTGTGGGCCTCAATATGACTGGTGTCCTTATAAGAAGACAGTCATGTGATCATGGAGGCAGAGATTGGAGTGATGCTTTCTACAGGTCAAAAAGTATCAAAGATTGGCAGCACACTCCCGAAGCTAGAGGAAGCGAGGAAGGAAGGATTCTCCCCTACAGGCTTCAGAGAGGGCGTGGCCCTGCTGGCATTCCGATTTCAGACTTCTAGCCTCCTGAGCTGTGAGACAGTGAATTGTTGTTTAAAGCCACCCAGTTTCTGATACTTTACAATGGCAGCCCTAAGAAATTGACACAGGCATCCAGGTGGGGCTGTCCAGTTGAAAGGTTTGGGTGAAGTCAGACCAGTCTTCTCCCCAAAAGCCCAAGAAAGGAATACTAAAGAACACAGAGCATGCTGAGGCCCATGCTGGAAGTGAGTTATTCTGCCCAGGGGTGGAAAGGAGGAAAGGGGATTGCAGAAGGAAACCTCATGATAAGGATGACATTTGAAAAGAGCTTTGGGGGAATGATCTTTTTCTCTCCTGGCTGATGATAAACTCCTGAGATCCAGGTTTGCATATCAATTCAAGTACAAGAATTTGACAACTATTTATTAATAAAGCACGTTTGTGTTGGGCTCTGTTCTAAGCATTAAGAATGTAATAGTGAGCAAAACGGGCATGGTCCTTATTCTCATGTCACTTATAATCTAGTGAAGTAGACAGACATTAATCAAGCAGTCACGTGGAAGAATATATAAGCACTCATTCTGATCAATGATATGGAAGGAAACTACCAAGTGTTAAAAGAACATATTGCAAGGAAATTGTTCTAGCCTGGAGGCTGTGAAAGGCTTTTACAGGAAGTGATGCTT
Organism: Cebus imitator; assembly: GCF_001604975.1. NCBI lineage: Eukaryota > Metazoa > Chordata > Mammalia > Primates > Cebidae > Cebus > Cebus imitator. The sequence continues at coordinate 1,678,697 of NW_016107362.1, forward strand.
GAGCTGAGATCTGAAGTTAAAGGAGTCCATTTCAGAGGAAGGAGTAAAGGGAGGAGAAACAGTTCAGGCAAAGGCTTGGGCAGAGGAAGGAACGGGTTTGTGCAGATTTGGGAATCTGAAAGACAGCCAGCAGGACTGAAAGCGGGTGGAGTGGGGTCTAGGAGCCGGTAGGAGTCAGATCTTCTAGGCCTCAAAGGGTTTAGTCTTTATCCCATAAGCCAGTAAATGAATTTCATCAGTGGTAGGGAGGGACAAGGTCAGGGGTGTGTGTGTGTGTGTGTGTGTGTGTGTGTGTGTGTGTTTAGATCACCTGTTACCTGGAAGAGTGTGTGTGTGTGTGTGTGTGTGTGTGTGTGTGTGTGTGTGTGGGTTTAGATCACTTGTTACCTGGAAGAGAATGGTTGGAGAAATCAAACCATTGAAAAAGATTGCACTGGTCCAGCCCAAGGAGAATGGTGGCCTGAACCAATATGGTAGCAGTGGAGATTATGCATTCAAGAAGTATTTCTTTGGCGTCTAGTGAAGAAAAAAATAGGAATAAAATCAACTCTCTGTAGATACAGCTTTTCCAAGCTTTTCCCTGCCTTGGGGTTTTAAAAGACCATCTGTCTGAAAAAGTGATGCTGACGCCTCAGTACAAAACACTTTGACATCTGGTAATAAAGACTCAGCCTACAAAGAAGAGGAAATTGAATGGCGTTCTGGGGATACGGTGAGACTTTCTCAAGTTGGGGAGAGGGAAGCACATCAAAGAGAGAACAAGAAGTTAGACCCTTGAAGACTTTCACAGGCCATGGAGGACCCAAGGCAAGGTCCTGTCTGAAGAAGGGGATTCCTACAGCACCTGCCAGCAGTGAGCTTCTCTCCTCAGATACTCTCTGAGGAGCGTGACACACAGGAACTGTGTTCAGAAGCAATGTAATGTACAGTTGACTCTGCCCAGGCACTCTGCAAGACAGTATTATCAGCTGGAAAGCATTTAAGCTTCTAGAGTCAGGTTTTACTCCTCTGCTGTGCTTAGACTCTGGATATGAGATGGGAATGAAGACCTGAGACTGTGGCAGTTGCATTACAGAAGAGGATGTGCCTCTTCCCAGGGGTGTGGCTTGCCCTTGACCTTCTCCTGAGTATCACATGCCCAGCTCCTGAAGGGGGTGCTATGGTCCAAATCTCATGTTGAAACTTGATCCTCAAGTTGGAGGTGGGCCAAATGGGAGATGTTTGGGTAGTGGGGACACGGGGGTCTCTTGTGATAGGTTGATGCTCTACTTCCTTGGGGGAGGGTGGTGAGTTCTT
>NW_016107362.1:1680002-1691239 GCF_001604975.1 Cebus imitator
CTCTTAGACTGTCCTCTGCAAAATTATCTAAACCTGAAGCAAAAACAAAACAAAACTTAATTTGTACTTTCATCTTGTTTCATCTTGCAGTGAGTTAACAAGATCCCGAAGCTCTCCTTGCTGTGGGAGAGTTTGCTCTGCTCTTTAGTGAGGAGGCTGCACTGGGGCTCTGGGATTTGGTGAGAGGATTCCTCTCCAGCTGTAGATCCCTGCTTCAACCCCACTCCTGCCCATTTTTGCTTCCCCTGCCCAAGTTGGAGTGCCCAGGTCCTGGTATAATGGCTATGGATTCTGCCTCTCAACCACCCCTCCCTGAACCCACTCGCACGCCAGGGCTGTGGGACCCTGTGTGCATGCAGCCCTAGGTGTGGGGTGAGAGGCACCCCACTGTTCCCATTTCCTCCCCACCGCCGCCTCTGTTCTAGCGCCACTTTAGACCCATGACCTCACTGCGGTGGTCCCAGCCTGGGCCAGCATTTCCCAAAGCTGGTCTCAGTTGACTTTCATCCATCACTTGGAGGTGCTGGGAAAGCCTGTCGATGTGGGGCCCTGCTGGAGACCCCTGGAGCAGAAGCACTAAGGGGAGCCAGGAATCCGCACATGCAGGCCCCCAAGGAGGTTCTGTGCTCACAAAAACTGGGACTCCACCGGGGCTCTCCTGAAGGCCGAAAGAGACTCCAAGCTACAATTAAGGTTTCCGAAGGCCCAATGGAAACCTCGCCTTTACCCTTGATTTAGTGCTCAGGCAATTAGGTAGTGAATGCTGTCTGGTAGACAGAACCGTTCTGAATACAGGGCCCTCTGTGAGAACACAATACAAGGACTCCTTCATAGTGCGAAGGTCCGCACTCCTGGGCTCCTCAGACCTCCTTTCCCAATGAGTCTTCTACAACTCATCGCTGTATCTCTGTGTCCCTTCACTGGGCCACCCAGACCATCCATTCAGGGGCCACCCATGTGCCCCTCAGCATGACTCTCAGCTCCACAAAAAAATATAATGTCATTTGCATATCTGGAGATGGCTTTGGACCCTCCTTTCTACAAACCAGTAGGCACCCAACACACAGGAGATCTTGATATTTGATTAAATGATTAACAAAATTAGCTTTTAGCGTATTTTTTAATATACCAGGCACTGTGCTAAGTATTCAATCTACATTATCTCATTTAATCCTAACCCTAGCTCTCAGGAGGTGGCCATATGGTATAATCTATCGTTTGCATAGGAGGAATCTGTGGCTCAGAGAAGTTAAGTCCTTTGTCTGCAGCAGACATTGATGGAATCAGAATCCAAACCCACCTGTATCTGACCCCAAGGACTGAAATCTTACCACTATACCATACCACCTCTGAGAAACAAGATGATTAATGAAAACTTTAAGACCTGGGGTGACACTGAGAGTTTATTTATTTATTTGAGATGGAGTCTTCCTCTGTCGCCCAGGCTGGGGTGCAGTGGCACAATCTCGGCTCACTGCAACCTCTGCCTCCTGGGTTCAAGCTATTCTCCTGCCTCAGCCTCCCAAGTAGCTGGGACTATAGGCATGTGCCACCCCGCTGGCTAATTTTTGTATTTTTAGTAGAAATGAGATTTCACCATGTTGGCCAGGCTGGTCTCAAACTCCTGACCTTGTGATCTGCCTGCCTCAGACTCCTAAAGTGCTGGAATTACAGGCGTGAGCCACCGCACCAAGTCAACACTGAGAGATTTTATTATTATTATTTTTAATTTTTTTATTATACTTTAAGTTTTGGGGTACATGTGCAGAACGTGCAGGTTTGTTACATAGGTATACACATGCCTTGGTGATTTCACTGAGAGATTTTAATGACAGCTCTTATCCACCTGACTACCATCATTACTCATCAGCTGTCATTCTTTTTTTTTTTTTTTTTTTTCTTGGAGGAGTTTCACTCCCGTTGCCCAGTCTGGAGTGCAATGGCGCAATCTCAGCTCACCGTCACCTCCACCTCCCGGGTTCAAGTGATTCTCCCACTTCAGCTTCCCGAGTAGCTGGGATTACAGGCAAGTGCCACCATGCCTGGCTAATTTTTGTATTTTTTTAGTAGAGACAGGGTTTCTCCATGTTGGTCAGGCTGGTCTCGAACTCCCGACCTCAGTTGATCTGCCCACCTTAGCCTCCCAAAGTGCTGGGATTACAGGCGTAAGCCACCGCACCCCTAAAAGAATGTGTTCCCATTCTTTTAGTTCCCTCGAGGGCTGGTTGTTAAAGAGAGCCTGCACCTCCTCCCCTTGCTTCCTCTCTTGCTATGTGGCCTCTGCACACTCTGGCTCCCCTTTGCTTTCTGCCATGAAGGGAAGCAGCCTGAGGACCTCATCGGAGGCAGGTGTGGGCACCATGTTTCTTATACAACTTGCTGAACCATGCGCCCTGTAACTTCTTTTCTTTATAAATAATGCAGCCTCAGGTGTTCCTTTATAGCAACACTGAGTGGCCCAAGACAGATGACAAAGCTGTAGTTCATCCTGGGTGCTGGGAGGCTTGGCATGTGGCTGCCAACTAGGGATTTGTTAAGTTCAGATTGTTCGCTCAATTGGATGCCAAATCAGATCTAAAATGGTGCAGTAGGTAGGTCTCGTGTCCATGTTCCTTCTCCATCATGCCAAGGAAGGATGGAATTTGGAGACAGAAAGGGCCGCCAGCTGTCTTTGTACACCTGAAGTGTCCTACTTCTGGTAGAATCTGAAGAATACTATAGAATTCCTTTGAATCTTATCTTCTTACTGTTGTTCAGTAAGTGATGGAATGGACTCTATGAACATAATTTAAGTCAATGTTTTATCTTCATAACTAAACCATGAGTTATAAAATAAATGACTCAAAGTTTAACAAGAGCATCATATTCATATTTAAACCCAAATTCTAATGACTCTGAGCTCCCCAAATAGCAGAACCCCAGTCTCCCTTTACAGTCTTCCTGTTTTCCCAGCAGTCCCAAAGGGAGGTTCGTGTCTCAACCACAATAACCCACCACTGTTCTCCATTTTCTTTGTCTGCAATAAGTTGCCCATCAAACAAACTTTCAAAGAAACCCGTTGTCATCACAGGTGATGATGCCAACACCAACCCCCTCTCTGGCTCGTCCGGTCATTTGGTCCTGAAGCAGGATCCTCTGTGCCTAGACGCTCACAAAGTCTTTCATAAAACCAGTTTCTTTAGCCTGTGGCCCTTCCCGCTCTCCTCCGTGAACTCAAACGGGGTTCCCAGGCAGGTTAAGGAAAAAGGCCATGACATTGCTCTACTTTCCTTGTCATCCCTTGTCTCTCCACAGGACGAGTGCACCCCCAGTTCCGTCTCTCCGCTCTGTCACACAAGCCCCAGGCCACATCAGTGATACCCAAAGAACCACAGGTGCAAAAATACCATCACTCCTTTACAGCCCTCACTAACAGAATCAGGGCTCCATGTATATGTAAGTACAGACTAATATATCCATAGAAAAAGAGCCCAAAGGTCACAAATCATGGTGTTTTAATAATGGCCATGACCCCTGGAGGGTGAGTGGATGGATGTTTCTTATTTTTGCCTGCTGAAATATCTACTGCCGTGGCTTTTTAAATTGTCAAAGTTATTTGCTTTGTGATGCTTTAAAAATTACGTGATAACATACATTTTACATTTTATTATGTAATGCTTTCACTTTAAAAAAATATCATTTTAGGCCAGGCATGGTGGCTCATGCCTGTAATCCCAGCACTTTGGGAGGCCAAGGACGGCGGACCATGAGATCAACAGATTGAGACCATCCTGGCCAACATGGTGAAACCCCGTCTCTACTAAAAATACAAAAATTAGCTGGACATGGTGGCACATGCCTGTGATCCCAGCTACTGGGGAGGCTGAGGCAGAAGAATCGCTTGAACCCAGGAGGCAGAGGTTGCAGCGAGCTGTGATCATACCACTGCATTCCAGCCTGGTGACAGAGCGAGACCCCGTTTCAAAAAAAAAAAAAAAATCTTAGATATTAATAGTTGCCTAATAACTAAAGTCCCTCCAATTTAGGTTGGTCTTCCTATAAATTGCATTCAACCATTCAGGAATTATTCTTTGAGCGTCATCTGGCTGTGTGTTTCAACATAATACCAAAGCCAATGGGAGCTAACATCTGTAAGTCCTATGGTATGCCAGGCTGAGGTACCACAAAACCCTCCCTGAGCTCTGGGCAGGGACGGAAACCACCACACTGACAAGGAAATAGTGGCTTAGAGCACGCACAAACTACGATTGATGCCAGATGAGCTCTGGGGAGGCCCAGGTTCTGCTGGAGCCAAGAGCCCTAGCACCCTTCCTTCGGGGTATCTGTTAAGGGCACTGATTTGGGGACCTCCTCAGTCACCTCCTCAGCTGGGCTCCCCTGTCTCAGGGACACATCTTTCCTCTTACCACAAACTCCTGCATCTCGGAAGTTACAGGGAAAAGCTGGGCCTTTCTGTGGCCCCTCACCCACCCCCACCCCCCAGGCTCTTACCGAAAGTCAGCAAAGCTCAGCCAGGCCACGTTCAGAGCAGCTGTGGGCTCACCACGCCCGCCCCACCCAACCTCCTGTAAGAGCTTAAGTCAACAGGCACAGAAAATCAGACAGGCAGTCTTGGGATAGGGAAAGAAAAAAAAAAAAAAAAAAAAAACAAAAAAAAAGAAAAAAAAAAAAAAAAAAAAAAAAAAACCAGCAGCTGCTGCCTAATTGGCATTCTGAATAGCTAGAGGCTTCCAAGTGCAGAAATGAATTAAGCTTTTTTTTTTCCTTGTCAGGGTGGAGTACAGCCTCCAGGTCTCCACCCAAGTCACACCCTCACTTGCAGCTATTTATAATATCTAAATGCCAGATGGAACCTGCTGGGTGAAACAGAGGATGGACAAAAGGCAAAGGCCCAACAAGCCCAGATTTCCCGGGAGCAGACACAGACCCCGAGGGGACCCCTGGGCACTGCAGGGGGAGGGGCACGCAGAGCCGCCGGGAAATGTGGCAGCTGGCCCTTTCACCCGGGTCAGTTTCCCTAGCCAGCAGAGAGACCCGGAAACAGCTGCTGAATGCTTCCCTTCCATTCCACAGCCCATGGCACAGGGCTGGGTGCTGGGCCTGAACTCCAGCTGTACCTGTTGGTTTAGAGCAGCCAGCAGGGCCAAGGAGCACTCGCCAGGGGTGCAAGTCAGAGCAGTAGAACCAGCAGCCAGAGGTGGGGTCGGCCGGGGGCAGGCAGCTGTAGTGGGGCCCTGGGGCAAAGTAGGAGTTGGACAAGGTGGCCCATGCTGGTCTTGAGTGCAGAAGCAGTGGTGTGGGGGGCAAATCCCTATTTCCTCTTTTACCTGGTGTGGCTTTATGGCTGTTAGTAACCCCTCACAGTCTTTATTTCCTTATTTGTGGCATGCAGGCTGTAATCAGAGTAGCTGCATGGCGTATTTGAGAACATTGAAAAGACAGTGAGTGCTTAAGATGTTTCTGCAGCTTTGCAGTGGCTGCTGTTACTGCAGGACCACTGTGCTGAAATGCAAACCGTCTCTCTGTAGGCTGCTCTCTGTACCAGTGACTTGCAGGGCAAACAGCTCCCCTCCCCTGAAGGGCTGAAGGGGCCTGGAGACCTATTGCATCTTGACTTTCCATTTCCTGCCCCTGATGTGCCATGGCAGAAGGAAAAGCTGGCTTGAGCTAGCAAGTCATTTGAAATACAAAGCTGATAAAACCCAACTCACATCCTGCTGCCCAGCTGAGCTGGGCTGCTAGCGAGTTGAGGTAGTTTCTCCCCAGAAGAAAGCCCTAAAACCCTCCTCTCCTCCCGTGATGAAACCCTTCCTCCGGCCTCAGCACAGCCCCAGTGCCCCCTTTCCAGGAATTCCCCTGACCCTTAGGCTACCTTGGAGTTTCCTCCAGCTCTTCTAACGCAATGCCATCCAATGGAAATAAAGTGTGAAGCATACGTGTCATTCTAAGTTTTGTGGTAGCCACAGGAATAAAAGTAAAAATGAAGAAGGTGAAATTGAGTTTAATACTATGCTGTGGTTTAAAGGTGTCCCCTAAATTTCATGTGGGAGAAACGAAGTGCCAAATTCATATGTTGTTTCAGCGTGGGTCCTCTGGGAGATAATTAGGATTGGATAAGGTCATGAGTGTGGGGATCCCCCCGCCCCAAATGACAGTAGCAGCTTTTAGGAAGAGAGAGCTGACAGGCAGGCTCTTGCAGTCTTGCCATGTGATGCCCTCTACTGTGACACAGTACAAAAGCCCTCACTAGAGGTGTCGCCATGCCACTGGACTTCCCAGCCTCCAGACCCATGAGCCAAGTACATTTCTTTTCTTTATAAATTACCCAGTCTGTGGTATTCTGTTACAGCAACAGAAAATGGACTAAGACATACTATATTCAAGACAATGTATCAAAAATAAATGTAATCAATATAAGAATTAATAAAATATTGTACGTTCTCTTTTTATACTAAGTATTCTAAATCTGGTATATATTTTATACTTAGAGGGCATTTCAATTTGGATTAGCTACATTGCCAGAGCTCAGTCACTCCCGGGGCCAGAGGCTACCATGTGAGACAGCACAATCCTAGAGCATTTACCTGAGCTCGTGTCTTGAATGCTTACTGCTGCTCTGTGGTTCAGACATGAGTAGAGTTGCTAAGGGGGCAGTGGGAGAAACATTCCATAAGCAGGCCAGTCTGAGAAGCCTGGCAGGAGAAACTGCAATCTGAGGTTGAAGCTAGGAAAAGCGGTGCTGTGGTTTAGATGTTTGTCCTCTCTAAATCTTATGTTGAAATGTGACCTCCAATGTTGGAGGTGGGGCCTCATGGGAGGCATTGGATCATGGGGCAGATCCCTCATGAATGGCTTAGTGCCATCCCCTTGGTGAGGAGTGAGTTCTTGCTCAATTAGTTCACACTAGATCTGATTGTTTAAAAGAAGCTTTGACCTCCCCCTTCTCTCTCTTGCCTTGTGATGCACCTGCTCCTGCTTTGCCTTCCTCCTCAAGTAAAAGCTCTCTGAGGCCTTCCCAGAAGCTGTGCTGATGTCAGCTCCATGCTTGTACAGCCTGCAGAACAGTGAGCCAATTAAACCTCTTTAGTTTATAAATTATCTAGTTTCAGGTATTTCTTTATAGCAATGCAAGAACGGACTAACACAAGTGGGATCCAGGCTCAAACCATTGCACTTCTCTCTGGTCTTCTAGGCAGTCCCTTTGTATTCGCATATTATCTTGGGGTGGGGATGCATTATGGCTACTGTGAATAAAACACAAGCTGCATTTTCCGCAAAAGAACTGCAGGACACTGGAACACTGACAGCTCTGCTTTGAAACCCCTCTGTCAGACGAGGTTGATTTCATCACTTCCCTCCAAGCTCTCACAGATGTAGTGAAGATTTTGAAAGGAGCCTCCTAGGGAAAGAGATCTGATGGGGTAAGAAACAGAAAAAAAAATAATAAAAAAAGGGGAGACTCTTGGGGCCACCAGCTGTAGGAACATTGGCAGCCTTGTCATGCAGGCTTGGGAACTGGGAAAGCTTCCTAGGCTTCCAAAATGTCTGCAGTATTTTTGGGTTTGTGGCCTTCAAATGCTTGGTGGACCTCTGCATATGAGAAATAGTTTCCAAACATATCACATGAAAAATATTTTCTTTTGGTCGTCTTAGGATTTGAGCTCATTTCTGATCCTACCAGTGAACACAGAGGCACTTCCTGACTAATGAGGTGTTTGTGGTAGCAGCCGCACTCAGCCCCACTAAACCACAGGATGATTTCTGCCTTGTGCATAGAATGCTAGAACTTTCTGGAAAACCCTAGAAAGGGCCAAGATGTGACTTTGTGGCTGATGCCTACCAGTCCTGAAGCCAGGGAGGTGTCCTATGGTTTCTTGCATGTCCCCACCCTGCTGGGTGGCTGGTTCCATTTCTGGAACAGCTTTGGAGCCTTCCTAAGCCTGGAATTGGCTACCTTTCCCAGGTGTTCATTCCTCCCTGTTGACTGCCCATAATGCACAGACCACTGATATGCTTTGGCTGTGTCCCCACCCAAATCTCATCTTGAACTGTCATCCCCATAACCCCTCATGTCTAGGAAGAGACCTGATGGGAAGTGACTTGAATCATGAGGGCTTTTTCTCCCATGCTGTTCTTGTGCTGGCGAGTTCATTCTCTGGAGATCCGATGGTTTTATAAAGCAGTTTTCCCTGCTGTTGCTCACACTTGCTCTCTCACCTGCCACCATGTGAGGCATGCCTTTGCTTCTCCTTCACCTTCTGCCACGATTGTGAGTGTCCCGAGGCCTCTCAAGTCATGCAGAACTATGAGTCAATTAAACCTCTTTCCTTTATGAGTTACCCAGTCTCGAGTGTATCTTTATAGCAGTGTGAAAAAGGAACAATACAACCACCAAACTAGTTACCAAGAGGATTTGGAGTCTGGGCAGTAGGAGAAATCACGAGATTTGCTCCAGAGGAATGTATGGAGACAGCCTGAACCAAACAACATCTTCTGGCCAACCAGTCTTGAGCGAAGCCCTGTTCTCAGGAAGCTACTAATTGTCTCAGAATTGAGCCAGCAGGCAAAGCCGTGCCTCCCTGGTTTTGTCTTGGCTACGGTTATGTCCACCAAAAAAAGACCACATGGACACCTGGCCCCAGAAGATAAAATTTTCCAGAGAAATTGTTAGAATGCACTGCCCTGAAAAATAATTTGTTTCTTATCACTATAAAATCTCAAAAATTAAAATGCTAAGGAAATGAGGATCTTCTGATAGCTAGCCTTTTCTGGTTAACAGGAAACTATTTTTATTTTCACCAGTGATGCTGAAAATCTCTTTCTCATGGATCAATGCCTGGGCTTGCTTTTAATCATAAAGGACCCTGCTGGGCTGCAGGCCACTGTGAGTCCAGATGACGTCGTCTGTAGAATGCAACACGTAAGCCACTGAGCCAAACCCGATTTCAGGCCTGCTGCTGGTCGCTGGTATCTTCTTTCTGTTTGGTTTTAATCAAACCTTTTCTATGCGCAATATTTTGTTATAGTGTGCTCCCTTTCCTTAAAAATCAAAGCAAAAAAATTCAACTTCTGAGCCCAGGTTAGCTGGGTTCCACTTGAGGAATGGCTCTGGTCGGAGCAAAACGTTTCGGCTCGCGCTTAGCGCCTGGCCACATTTTGCCTTTGGGATGACTTTAGCATTCACTTGGCAAGGGCATTTCCATTTGGCTCCCCGTGAAGTCATAGAGATTCTAGTTATTTCTGCAGTGTGTGATTGCCTGGTTTATTTATAAGAACCATCCATCAGGACTGAGCTGTTCTTGCGTCTGGAGCCACTTGTATTATCACAATTATGAAATGTTTATTTTCTTAGATCAGCTTGAGCTGATAAAGCACTTTTGAGCCACTAAGAATCTTGTAAGTCAAGATAGTTTAGATAAGGATATGATGTTTCCTGGTGGGGGCTGTATCAGATGAATCTATGGCCTCTCCCTTGATTGGGCTGTCACATTAAATGGGTGTGACCATCGCACATCCTCTGAGAGGTGGGGTCCCCTCCTTAGGAGGATTTGCAGCCAGCCCCCTTTGTTTCCTCTGGCTCACATCCCAGCTGGGAAGTGCAGCTCCCAGGAACCTGGGGAGATGAGGCCACCCCAGTGAGGCAGAGGCAAGTGATGAATGTTCCAGGGCCGCAAGGCCTATTTGCAACCACACTGAGCACAAGAAGCTCAAAGAAAATATTCCATATTAATGAGGGTTGAGCAGGCTCATGGATTTACATTCTAAGCACCAATCTGTCAGAAGGGGCAATCTGGCAGCGTCTGTCAAAAATGAAAGATGCACTTTCATTTGTTTAGTGAATATCCGATTGCCTCTTAGGCCCAGGTGATGCCCAAGATATAACAACAGTGAGAAAGGATGACCTTTTCCTCACAAATCTTACTTTCCCGTGGCAGGGTCAGACAGATAAGCAACTAGACATGAACTATACTGTCAGAGAGCGGTAAGACGCGTGGGCAGGGCCGGATAGAGAGTATGGGGCAGAGGGAGCGGGGGCTGCCCATTAGACAAGATGAGACAGCAGTGAAGAAGGGAAACAAACCAAGTGGTTGACGGGACAGGAGTTTCCAAAGCAGACGGAGCAGTGAGTGCAGGTGGCCTGAGAGCATGCGGGTTGTCAGCAGAGCAGGGGCCTGAGAGTTACCGCAGGTGAGGAGGAGAGGTAGGAAGCAAGGTCTGAGAGCAAGGAAGGGTGGGGGTAGATCGTGCAGAGCCTTTCAGCAGAGACTGTGAACTGTCTCTAATATCCATGTTCTCTCTTCCCTTTGTAATAAAATCCCGCCATCTTTGTGGGGATCACATGGAGACCCTATCTCCCAGCCTCTTGTGCAGCTGGATGTGGCTACATCAGTAAGTTCATGCTGATACGGACCACGAATGGAAATGGTTTCTGCTACTTCTTTGTTCTGTATTTATAAAATGGGCAACGGGCACTAGACGGGCAATGTTCCCCTCTTTTATCTTTTCTCAGAGACAGAGCAAAGACCTGGTGCTGGTGAGCCTGTTTCTTTCCTGTGGACAAGGCAAAGTCTCCAGGGCAGACGTTCTTGAAGTGTGGCCCTGGGATGTGCATCATCAGCATCATCTGGAAACTTACCGAAATGCAAATTTTCACACACCTCCCCCTGACCCAGAACTACTGAATCAGAAACTTCGGGGGTGGGGCTTATCTGTATGTTAAGAAACCCTCTAGGGGACTCAAGTTTCAAAATCGCTGCTGAGAACAGGGTTGTTCAACATCAGCAATACCTGCATTTTGGACTCATGTTTCCGTATTGTAGGGGCTGTTCGAAGTATTGCAGGATGGTTAGCAGCGTCTCTGGCCTCTACCCACTAGATGATACGAACACACACCCTTCTTTATTCCTCAGTTGTTAAAACTGAAAAATGTTTCCAGCCATTGTCAAATGTCCCTGAGGGGACAAAGTCACCCGTAGTTGAGAACTACTGCCCTAGAGGTTGGAGAAGCAACAAGACAGAAAGAACCTGGGTCTTCAGTTGGCCTTATAGAACAGAACCACTGTCTATCCCAAATGGCGCACCTGCCCTCTGGACTGCTGGTGGAGGATAGAGAAATTGCTGTTTTTGTTTGAGCAACTCTATTTTGAGTGCCTGTGCAGAAGCTTAAATTGCATCCCAGCTACTGCCAGCCTCTCAGGCCCTCCTAAGGACTTAAGACTTTCTTTTTTTTTTTTTTT
>NW_016107362.1:1692579-1705657 GCF_001604975.1 Cebus imitator
AAAAAAAAAAAAAAAAAAAAAAAAAAAAAAAAAAAAAAAAAAAAAGAATATCTTTACAAACATACACACAGATATCCTGTAGTACACAGAATAATTTTTGGAGGAAGAGATAAGAAACTGCTAAGTGATTACTTTTGGGAAGTAGGATATGGGTTGAGGGGACTTTGAAAAACTTCTTGTTTTGTATGTTTCTGTTGTGTGTATGAGTTTTTAGCATATGCAACATAGCAAGGAAATAAATATTTTAGAAAGACCACATATTGAAAAGGTGGAAACTAGGTGGTGGTGGTTGTTTTTTACTGTAGGATTTCTTGGCATTTTTAACACATTCTAACATATTTTTAATCTCAGAAGAGCAAAATCCTTGAAACGGTGTGCCTCAGAGCCTCCCCAGTCTAGGAAACAGAGAGGGCCACGGTTGGCCACAGCCACCGAAAAATCTAGTCTAGGCCTTTTGCAGGAGTCAGACTGCTCTGCGCACTTTCAGTTGGGAAAGGTGCCTTAAGTCATGACAGCTCTTTCAGACAACTCTTGACTGGTCCCGAAGCAATTCATTCTTAAGAAAAGCCCCATAAGTTATCTTCATCTCTCTGGTTTATGCTTCCCTTTGTATGTGAATAACCTGAAAGTTCCCCAGGAGAAAGAGAGAGTGAAGTATCTGAGCTCCACCAGCCCCACACCTCATTTCCCACATGTCCTTAGATGGGTGCATGCCTGTCCCATGCCCTGGTCCTGGGTGAGCTCTCCTGGCACAGTCTCGCCCAACTTCTTTACCTTCTCTTGTTCCTTCCATGTGTGGAGGCAGATTTTTCTTCCTCCTCTCACCTGCCTCTTTTGGGGTGGGGGGATATTGGGAGGGCAGAGCAAGTAAAGGGTCATTCATTTTTAGTATTTTTTACTAGTTAATATTTTACTACTCATCAAAAAGATTCTCAGACACACAGAACTCCTTGTGACCTATCAAAAACGTTGGAATTTAAATAAGCCCACCTGTCAACCCTTGTTACTCAACCAATAATCATGATCGTGCCTTTTCTCATTCAATGAATTAATATTCATCTAAGGGGCTCATAACGGGACCTGGCATACAGCAACTGCTGTTCGTCTTAGCGATTACTGTGTCATTAACTCTAAACTCAACATTCTCACTATTTAACAGTCTCTGGAATTACTCAGATTTTCAATAAACAGTTTTATATGATGGCTGTAGAACACAGAGATAAGCAAGTGACGTGATCTGCAAAGTATGAGGTCTTCATCGCAATGGGAAAGCGAGAATAAAACAGAACTATAGATTAAGAATAAACAGACTCTCTTTACAGTCACTGCTGTGGCTAATGAGGTGTCTCTAATTCTGTACTTGTCCTGTGAGATTCTCCCGTCTAGGTGAGTGGTTCTTAAACTTTAGCACACAACAGAATCCCATGGAGGGCTTGTGAAAAGATCGCTGATCCTACCCTTCAGAGTTTCTGAATTAGTAGGTTGGGGTAGAGCCCATTAATACATTTCTAACAAGTTTCAAAAGATGCTGAGGCTACATCTGGGGCCTGCACCCTGAGATCCACTGCCCGAACAGACAAACTTAGAACCTGACATTTAAAAGTGCATCTTGCTTGAATCAGGTCATCTGGCCAGCTTGTCAACATCAGTCAAGGTCCTGTCATTCACTGCATTTAGTCGGTGGCATCCGTGCATCCAAGAGCATGGTCTCTAGCGCCTCATACAGATCACATGATACACATATGCACCCGGCTGGCTAAGGACAAAACCTCACTCAGTGAGACCCCTCCTTTTTAGGCTCACCACAATCCATTATCAATCACAGCATTTTTCAATCCTAAACTTCAAATTCACTGGGGAGCTTAAAAACAAAAAACAGCCCAGGCCCTACCCCGGAGTGCATGAGTATGTTAGCCTGGAGTACCCTTGGGCCCTGGTATTTTGAAAAATCTCTCTGGATGATTCTGTTGTGCAACAAGGACTGAGAACCACCACCTAGAGACCCTCCTGGTTTTATTAAATCAACACAATTGAACTCTCCTTCTGCTCATGCCACTTTAACTCATTTAAGTTTTAATAAGCTTTTATTTAAGGTATTGTGAGAGATATCAAAAGCTCTGCTGACATCAAGGTATATTTTTCTACAGCTTCCCATCTTCTGTTTGGTCACTGTGCTTTCAGAAGCATAAAATTATATTGGGCTAGCATGACATGATCTTAAGAGATCACCTATTTTAAATGTTTGCACAGTTGAGGAATTCTGCCTGGGGCCAATCTCAAGCTCACTTAACTGGATTTATTTAGTTCATGTCATCATAAGTAATGATAACATTTATTGCTTGTTAACTTGGTGTCAGCCACAGTGCTCAATGCTTGTCATAAACATTTGCACAATAATCCTATGAAATAGCTGTTATTTCCATTTTACAGACAAGAAATCAGGGTTGGATTCTAGCTAACTCCAGGGTCTGTGCTTTTAGCTATGAGATGTTGCTTCTATTTATATTTACCTGGCTCCATCTTGTTCCTCAAATGTTTTACAGTGATTTACAAGGATATTAAAGATTTAAGAAAGCATGAAATAACCGGAATAAAGTAGAAATGGAGAGGGTCAAAATGAGTCAGAACCAAATCCTTGCACATTTGCTAATCGGAGGACCACCAATTTGGTTTTAAGTGTTCTGGAAATGTCAAGTTAAAATAGGGTCACACGTTCAATTACGCAGTTGACATTGGATTAAAAACAAACATTATTTGGGAGAAATATCTGGAAAGTTCTGGGGCTTTCTTAAAGAAGGCTCTGAGGATTAAAGGAAGGATTGCAAGAATATCCTCATGATCCATGCAGACAAGCATTTCATTGGGCTCAGTGAACCATACTTTACGTCATCCACTTCCTACCTCATTAAATAAACTGGGAAGTTTAGCTAGCTCTGTAATTCTTCAAAGATCTCTGTCTTCCCATCTCCAGTGCCTCTTCCACCATTGTCAACTCATTCCAGAAAAATACTAACAGCCGTTGAGCAATTTTTTTTGCTCAAATTTTCTCAGTACCCTGGAATGCAATTTGAACAGTCAGGATTTACTTTTGTAGAATTTTGCTCTTTTAGGCTCTCACGCCATGAAATCACACACAGTTTTTCCCTGAACTTCAAGGAATGTCTTCCCAATGCCCAGTTTCCCTTTGCAGATGATCATGGCAGGAAGTTGATAGGGCTGTGTCCACTAGCTGTCGGATCTGCAGGGGAGATCATCATAAACTGAGGGTAACAAGGTCACCCCTGCCAGGTGGACACTACAATGTCCATTTCACCAACTCATTCCTCCTTGCAGTTTAATGCTAAGAATACCAGATTCCCTTGTGCCCATTAAAAAGAGTCAGTGGATAAAGCTGAAAATTTATCATTTATATTTACTGGACTACAGAGTAATGGAAAATTTATCTTGAAAAATATTGGTATTTTCTTGCCATCTGAAAGAGACATGGGGTTAAGTGGATGCTAAGTGGGTTAGTTTGTTTTGGCTTCTCAGACTGGATAATTTATAAACAATGGTTCTGGAGGCTGGGAAGTCCAACGTCAAGGCACCAGAAGATGTGATGTCTGGTGAGGGACTGTCCCTCATAGATGGATGTTGCCTTCTTGCTGTGTCTTCATGAGGTGGAAGGGCAAGGTACCTCCCTCCAGCTTCTAAGTGCACTGATTCCATTCATAAGAGTAGAGCCCTTGTGACTTAATCACTTTCCGAATGCCTCTTCATTCTATCACATTGGATATCATATTTGAACACACGAATGAAGGGGGAATGGGATGACATCAACATTCAGACCATAGCAGTGGGTTTGGGGTTGAAGGACTTGGCTCAAGACTCAAAGCGAGGATAGAATCATTTGTCATTTGGAAGGGACTCTTCCACCTTCTAATATTAGGTCACCCAGAACACTCTCACCCAACTCTTCTGTTAGCTGGTTCCTTCCCAGATTCACTTGAATACCAGCTTCTCAGCTGAGTCTTCTCTGAACATTCAAAGTAGGCAGCCTCTACCTCATGATTGATTTTTGCTTACTAATTCAAATTACCTCCCTCCCTCACTAGAATAAAAGTGCAGTGATGGCAGACACTTACCTTGTCGTCTCAGGACCTAGAACAAGGCTTGGTACATAGTTGGGGGCACTGTAAGATGGCTGGAGGGTGACAGCCGGGGAGATGTCATGCCCGCCAAGCTGGATATGGAGAGGCAGGCAGGTGAAACCATACTGTGCAAAGACGCTGGGGCTATAGTGAAGAGACAGATCCAGAGTGAAAAAGCTAATATCCTTTCTAATAACAAACCCATTTAGATGATTTGAACATACGTAATTTAGGAGTAAATTTGATAGTCATGTATTTCAAAGAAAGGAAAATAAACAGGTCATGCCCTCCTTGGTAAGAAGTAAGAACAGAGATAGGCATTCGGTAGCATTCAATAGACCCACATGCAAACTTGCCTCTGTCTCCCTAATGTGCTACTTCACCATCTGCACAGGGTCCCCGAGATGGCACCTCAGGAGGTCACCCTGCAGGGTGCTGAGAACCAAAGCCCAAGTTTAACAGTAATCAGAGTCACCTTTTCCAACAGTTGAAAGATATTAAAAACATAGTTATGGGGTTTAGAAAGAAGAGCTTTCTGGAAGAGCAGGAAGGAGACACCCCAAATTGGTCAACATCCATCCAAATATGGAATAAGAAAAACAAGGGCAGGAAGATGTTGTCAGAAGAGTGAGGAAAGCAGGCAAATGACTGGGAAAAAGGATGTAACAAAGCTGTGCCCCCACCCCTTGGCCATGCCAGGTTGTCCAGGCTGTCTTCAGTGGGCTCAAGGAAAGGGCACTGCAGTAATAAAGTGCCATGATTCACAGGAGTGATTCACAGGCTCCATTGTTAACACCCACTGTTCAGTTCCTCTCTGCTCTGCTCAGCCAAGCTCTTTGCAGGCCCAGAACCACGAGTCTTCGGTGGCACTGCAGGGAAGGGCTGGAGGCGAGACAGCTGTCTACAGCAGGACCATGAACTTGCCACCTGTCCCTACCACGATTATCCAGAGCAGAGGCTCCAAGAGGGGTGGGCCCAGGAAAGGATGATGGCAAAAGTGCTAGAGAGAGGCTTTTCAGAAAAGGGTTTGGAAGTGTTTCTATGAGTTAGGTCATGTTTTGGCTAAAAATCATGTGAGGGTGTTACTCAAACATGGAAACGTTTGTATAATTTGTTCAAAACTTTCCAAATGAAGAGTTCTGGTGTTATAGTGTCTTTGGTTAAAAATTATAAAACCCTTAACACGTTTTGATTAGTTTGTGTTGTCTGTCATGAGAGAAGATGGAAATTCATTACTCAGATTTCCACAAAAATCTTTGCATAATTGATGAATAAAAATGAAGAATGAGCAATTATGACTTAATGTGACTCGTTGTGTTCTTCTTCCATTTAGAGTTACTAGATTTTGGAAGTCAGTGCATTAAAACCAACCATAAAACTAGGCTGAACTTGGAAACTGATGTCTGAATGACTAATCACAGTTTTAAAGCATTTGCAGTAATGAAGTGCTCATTATTCTTAAAAATACTGAATAGAAGTTTTATCATTAATATTTTTAAACATCGTATTTTAAAAGTTCATTCAAAACTTCTATCCATTTAGTCATGCACAAAATTTATTAATAAACATACATCTCGTGGTAGAAATCCAAATACTTTACTATTAGGGTTTACAACCAAGACAGCTCGATGGTTATTTTGACAGATACAAAGGAAGGTATCTATGAAGCCTAAATACTAAGAACATTCTTTTGAATATTTTGTTATCAAATTATCCAAATAGCTGTTGTGGCTGCTCCATACCACACAGCTCTTGCATTTCCCTAATCATTCTAATCATTTCTAGAGAGGGCAGCAAAATAGTTTACATAATAAAGTTTCTCTTTTATAAAACCAAAGGCAATTCTTTTTTTTTTTTCTAAAAACATTACAAAGCAAAGGTTTTCAAAAGTCCAAAGGTAAAAAAGAAATAGTTGTCAAGAGCAAACATTGTATCTTATCATGTCAAATCCTGTGGCAACAGAATTCCTTTGCCGCTGGGTCCACACATAGGGGTCACTCCCCGGAGAGCCCCCAGTTTTAACTCTGTATCAGTTAAAGCTACTGGAGGCATTTCAGGGGATGAATCAATCTGGGCTCTTCAGAATAGAAGTCAGCTTTGTGAAAATGAAGCAGACATCTCTTTGCCTTGTAAATTGATGTCATCAGAAATGGTTCCCCAAACTCACTGGAAGTAAAGCTGGGTGGTGCTCACTATTAGGCACCCAGAAGGCCAGAGATCTACTCGGATCCTGCAGCCAACCATCAGGTGATTCTGAAACTCTCTACACCTCACTCAGCATTTTCCTCTACAAAATGAGGTGGGAGGTGACTTTCTAGTGTAAATAAAGGAAATCTCCCTCCAGCTTTCCCAGTCCCGGATTATTTTGAGCCATGCCAAATCCTTAAAGCAGAGTTTAGATTAAGACAATGTGGCTTGTAAATTATTTTCCTATATAGTTTCTGGTTTTTAATTAGAATTAGTGATCAGAGTCAGCTCTTCCTATAGCTGGCAAGGCAGGGCAGCTGAAGGCTGGGAGGCAGTCTCAGAAGCCAGCAGTGGTCTCCGAAGTCTGTCTTCTCCACTGGTGTACCATCAGCAGCTCTCAATGCCAACATCAATTTGAGTCTGAACTCTATGTATCACTAATTGTACACACTTAGACGAAAGGTCTCTATAAAAGGACTCATCCATGCATGCTGTCAAAGTAGGCAGGTTCCAAAATTAACCATGGTGGCTTATACTATGTTAACGTGGTTAATCCAGAACTGTGTTTCCCAGAGTCCCCTTCCCTGGTGGTTCTAATTCAGAATTGGCTCTAAGACGTGCTGTCATGAGATCTGGAAGGCCAAAGTGAAGCAGGTGCCATTTTTCTCCGAGATCATCATTGTTCAATGTGGTGTTGTGATCCGACAGACACAAAGGTCCTCACTCCCTTCCGCTTCACCTCCAGCTCTTCTTCCTGAGTGCTGACTACAGCAGCCCCAGGCCCACCACTAGCCACCTGGCTATAGACCCACGGGGATGGTCACAGAGCCCACGCCACGTCACCTGCCTAGGCCCACTTCAGCAGCGGCCTTATGCTTTGCTTCTCAAAGATGACCTGGTGACTTAGCCTGATTCACACGCCTCTGCATCTTCACTTCTCCGGCATTTCACACAGTTGAGTTTAGCCTAATTCTGTAACAAAATCTGGTATTCCGTGGGACTTGGAGCAACTCTTCTCCCATGTTGACCAAAATCAGACACACAAACCTCCAAATGGACATTGTTGTTCTGTCCACAGGCCACCCTGGGAGGGAGCTGAACCGTGTGTGCACACTGGAGTCTCATCCCGTTCCAGGTAGCAGGGCCCTTCCTGAGGCCTCATAATGTCTTAAGAGGCATAAATAGTACCAAAAGAATGACGCCACCAAGCACACACATGAGTGTTGGGGAAATATAACATAAAACATGGTTTAAAGATTTGGCTCTGAGAATCTTCACACCCTGAGAATCTTCCTAAGGTGCCTCTCTGCATCTTGCTGAGTCAGTCACAGTCTGAGGCCGTCCAACCTACATCCACGGGCTCATGTCAACAGTCCTTTCTGTCCAATGCAATCTCTTAACAGCCCTCACCGCCACATAAAACTGATGGAGCTGGTCTCATCAGTGCTAAACTCAGACCCTGTGTGGAGGTATTACAACTTACCTAATAAACACTCAGATAACAATACTGGAAGCACACACTAGTATCTCAGATAATCTCACTGATGGTTGGGTAATAACCACATGTAGACCATAGATGTTCATAAGGCATTCCTTTACTCCTGGGCTGAAAAGCAAAAATCCAAAGTTTAAAAAAAAAAAAAAAAACATAAAAATGTGGGCATGAATTATTTCTTGTTTTATTGCTTTCTTGTTTCTTACTTGATGCAGAGTCAATGTTTTTGAGTAACAATAATATGTCCAAAATCCAACAGTAAACATTCAAATAGTAAAATCTGATGTAGAACAAAGTCCTCAAATGTTAACTCCTTTAAGTTACATCTAGTGGAACCACTAGGGATAAAGGCTGAACTCATCATCTTGGTTTCTGATGGAAACCATTATCCTCTGAGCAGGGGGCAGGAGGAAGTCTCGGGTGCCAGCCACCTGTTCAGGCACTGGGGGCAGCACTGTGGTCTCCCTGTGAAATGATCAGGGAGACTCATGATGAGTCTAAGTACGGCAATCTCTCCTTTCACCCCAGGATTAAGAAACCCCCCCCAACAACTGAGAGAATCGAAAGAAACTCCTATGGAACAGAAGATGTGTTACAATGATAAAGATCAGAAATGACTGTTGTCAAGGAAGTGGCCTGTGACTGCACAGAGCCCCATCTTTGTAAGGAAACAACCCACTCTAAGTGCACATCGGAGAGGCTTTACACAGTGACTGGCTGCAAGCAGGACAACCATGAGCAGCATTTTGCTTGTTGAAGGCACAGGTCCTCGTCATCCTGAGGGAGGAGTCACTGTGTGCAGCCTCTGAAAAATCATCAGCTGTCATAAATCTGATTGCAGCTTCAGCCTGATCTTTTGAAAGTCCCAGACTCTTGAGGCACCCCTGAATATCTTGATGTGCCTACTCCTTCTGCAAGAAGTCAGGTTTCCACGGGATGGAGACTCAAAGGAACATGATTGCATTACATCACAGAACAGGCAAAAATAAATACATGACTCTATAGTGTGGCTATGAAACTACCAGGAAAGAAATATTTCAGACCCTACAACTGCAGTTCATGTGCTAGCAATACCTGGTAGGATCTAAAAGTGTCAACTGTCCCATAAAGCAACTACCTACTGTGACTTTGATCACCTGTACTTCTGGGACAAGCAAAAATGTATGAAAACACTCTATTTTTTTTTTAAAGACAAACTTCCTTAAATACCAAGGAGAGAGATCGGTTTCACTTGACAGTGATCAATATATCAAAATTAAATAAATCACTTTCAATTCTTCCCAATGATCATCTTAGGTTTCCATAACAAGAATAGGCAAGAGCCAGCTGCACCTTGCCAGTGACACTGAGGGTGTAGTCACACAAACCGTCTTGGAAGAATGAAGGACCCACACCTTTGCCTGAGGAATAATCTTGAGCTCTTCCAGCGTTTGAAATTCCACGGTATTATGAATGCTCTTTAGAAACACAGTGATTGATACTCAAAAAGGAACCAAGAAGAAAACATAACTTGCATTTATTCGTGTCCACACCATCTAAAGCTACTGTGTACAGTCATCAGGACTGGAGAAGGGACGATTTAGAATCTAAAACAACAAAAACACTGGGACACGCCCCGTGAATGGCAAGTCTGAGTTTGTAAGAATCTACTTGCTGGCAAGCCAGTTTCCTCCCTGAGAAGCACACTTCAGCTTCCTTCTCTCCCTCCAGCATCTTCTGTCCCTTTCAGTTAAGGCCTGGACAGTGGAGGATGGTGTTGCAATCTCTCTCCCAGAGCTGTCAGTCACCCGTGGGCTCGGGCTGCGCATGATCAGGCCCCAGGCAGCTTGGCTCTGCGCTCCGCCGCCGCAGCTCCTCCACGGTCTGCAGCAGTGCCGACCGCTCCAGCTCTAAGGTAAGCATGGCCTGCTTCAGCTTGCTCTCGCTGCTCAGGAGCTTCTCAATGGTGGCCTCAAGGCTTTGGATCCTACCATTTGCCACCTGGAGAATAAAAGAAGAAATGAGAATGCAATTGCCCGTGATAACACAGGAGGGATCCAGCACCCACCCGCGTCCAGCCTTGGGAGCACTCTGGAGCGATGTTTCAGCCACGATGAGTCTACAGTTTTATCATCAGTTCTGGCCACACAGGAAGGCCATTCTCAGCTCCCCTTGCAGGTAGGTGGGCCATGCCCTTAAAAGCACCCTAAGAGTCCCCAGCATTTTTTCCCCTGCTGTGGCTGCTGATCCTGCGATGGTGGATCACAACACAGAGGGAACCCAAGTCCCCAGGCACCACCACTGGAAGGGCAGCTTGGATGGGGCCAAAGAATGCTTCAGGGAAGGGGGGCGGGGCTTCCGCGACACAAAGACTTCCAGTGTGCCAAGCCTCGGGGATTTGGAACTTCGCTCCTGCAGCAGAGCCTGGCCTGTTTTGATGAGTACATATACACGCACAAATTGATTTCGGACTGACAAAAACTCGAAACGGTTTCCACTTGAAGGCCCAAGGTAGTAACAATCCTCTAGTCTGAAATTCTTTGCAAACACAGTGATACTCAAAAAGGAACCAACAAGAAATCAAGTTGCATTTATTCATGTCTGTGCCATCTAAAGCTACTGTGTAAAGCTAGTGATGTCCAGAGTAACAAGATATCACTATGTCAAGAAACACAGGCATTTCCCTGGAACACATATGGAGTCCTTAGAAAAGCCAGGTGTTCTGCTAAGAGGTTGATGTGCCTGGTCTCGGTGACTGCTCACTACCAGCCACAGAGATAAGCAGTATCCTCTCTCCCACCCTACAGAGGAACGAGGCTCTCACTCAGTCTACATCTTCAGCATCTAGCACATAATTAATGCTAGCTAAATAGAATGACCAGGTGTATCTTTCTAGCGACTGTCGCTCCTCTCTCTAATTTGCTTGGCAGGCTTCCCAGGTGACAAGTATGTCAGCTCTAGTGACATGAAGGGGTTCCCTGAGAAAACTGCAGAAACTCCAACACTTATGCTGATGTCCCTGAGGCCTTTCTGGCCCGTTCCCCAGCTCAGAGCTGCATCCTGCAGTGCTCTGTGACTGCGTCTATCTCGCTAATCCAGTCTAGATTTGACACGCCCCCATTTATTGTAGGTGGGAAAAAAAATGCTGCATCTTTTTTTTTTTTTTCATTGTTCAAACAAAGAGAACAGTTTTTTTGAACAGCCCAACACTTGTGCCAGACAATTCATGACTCAAAGTCTAGCTCTGGCTGAGCCACTAGAAACACCTGAAATAGAGTGAAAAAAGGACCAAAAACCTTAGTTTGTCAGCTTACTGGGCAGGGGGTGGGCACACTTGGGGTCTCTCTCTAAGCAGTACTCTCTGATCCTCAAAATCCACCCATCATCAGGGCCCAGGTCAGGGTCTACCCTCATCACTCTGAAGCCTCCCTGCATTTCCAGGTGCAACCTGCAGCTTAGTTAGTAGTGAATTAATCTGCCTGGTCATCTGCAATTCTGCATTAATGTCAGGTACCCTCAACGACCCTGATGCTTTTGTAGAAGCAAGCATGTCTTCTCTTTCACACATGGTCCTGCCTCCCGCAGCACCTGGCTCGGTGTGGGCGTCAATGACTTGCAGGGATTATGACAAATCCATGTGCATTATTATTTGGCTCCATCTGGCATGTCTATGCAATCGTCTGATACACTGCTGCATAAAACAGGTGGTGGAGTTTGCTCTCCAGCTTCTAGACAACCTTCACATGTGTT
This sequence comes from Cebus imitator, assembly GCF_001604975.1. Classification (NCBI taxonomy): domain Eukaryota; kingdom Metazoa; phylum Chordata; class Mammalia; order Primates; family Cebidae; genus Cebus; species Cebus imitator. The sequence goes on from NW_016107362.1 coordinate 1,704,121, forward strand.
TAACAAGCAAAGAAAGGGGATTTCGGTATTTCTAACAATTTTATGAACAGAATAAAAATAGGAAATGGGTCAATTTTGATATTTTGGCCCCTCTAGAAAAGCTATACAAAAATTCAGGACTGTATGAAACACCTTTCCTTGTCTGTGTCTGAAAGGGTATGAGGAGGAGGCATGATTCTCACATGTGAGAGGCATATTTTCATAGAGGGTCATGGAAGAACTATATCAAAACACCCCTAAGTCAACACAATACAATCCTAGACCCAACTCTTTGAGAGCTGCCGTGGCTTACTCAACGTGGTGGCCACCAGCCCTCAGCACTGCAGGGAGTCAGGAATTACTGGTGGGTTGGCATAGACCACAGTTCTGAATGATCATTCCAGAAGTGCAGGGCTAGTTGGTCAAGAGAACATCTGTAATCACCAATTACTGTCTGATGCCTTTAATGAGGAATATAGCTAGCTAAGAAGTTTTTCACAACTCCCTGTCTTCACAAAAACAGAAGCACAGGAGCAGCATGAAATTACTTTGTATGCTCTGTCACCAAAAAACTATATGGTCATTTACCCAATATAACAAACCTTTTATATGAGAACTACCTATCTTAACAAGCTGAACGCTTCAATGCAAATGTGACCTTTATTGGAAGTATTTCCACCATATTATATTTCAGGGACCTATCATTGACTTGGAAGCCATTTAAAATGATCACCTCTACCGTGTACCCTACAAGCCAGATAAGGCTCTTCATCCCATTGAGATTTCCCTTCAGGGACAGCTGAGACTTCCAGGGTAAATTGTATACAGGCATATTTTCAGTTAGGACATCTCTATCTTAGGGGAAAAAAAAAAAGTTAAATTTCAGAATGTGAGTGGTAGTTAGGGCTGGGCAGGAAAAGCATTCGGTCTTGGTTCCTCTCATGCACATATCTGCTAGGGTCTGCTGGGATGGAATGCCCGCTGGGAGGAACACAGGTCAGACAACTTAATTCGCTAGGCTGGCCTTTCTCACGTTGCTGCCAAGCTTGTGTCTGCAAAGCACATCTTTCTATGGAGAAAAATCAGAGGCTTAGATCAGAACAGAAGGCTTATTCTCAGGACACACCAGGAACATCATAAAAAATTTGGGCAAAAGTATGTATTTTTATTCAAAGCCACTCAAAAACAACTTTAAAAAACACCCTCAAAACAATTCCTTAACAGGGACAGCACTGCTACGCACTTGTGACATTAAAGAAAGTAGAACATGGCTGGGCGTGGTGGTTCACGCCTGTAATCCTAGCACTTTGGGAAGCCAAGGCACGAGGATCACCTGAGGTTGGGAGTTTGAGACTAACCTGACCAACATGGAGAAACCCCGTCTCTACTAAAAATGCAAAAAATTAGCCAGGCGTGGTGGTGCATGCCTGTAATCCCAGCTACTCAGGAGGCTGAGGCAGGGGAATCGCTTGAACACGGAAGGTGGAGGTTGCGGTGTGCTGAGATCACAGCATTGCACTCCAGCCTGAGCAAGAAGAGCAAAACTCCATCTCAGAAA
>NW_016107362.1:1705667-1753338 GCF_001604975.1 Cebus imitator
AAAAAAAAAAAAAAAAAAGAACATATGGTTGCTGTATGCCATGTGATTGACAAGAGAACTGCACTCCACAGTTAGGTGTTCTTTGTGGCAGTGTGCCTGGGTGATGGGTGGGTAGGGGGATGACACGGGACCTGGCCAGCTCCAATCTCCATGCTGCACCTCAGCACTTGCACTGCTTGCTCTCCCTCGTGCACAGTCTCAACTGGTCTTTCTTCTGTATGTCAGCACCTGAGTGTATCCATGTTGAAATGGAAGCTTCTAGAGGGGAGAAGTGAGACCTTCATGCATCAAGTCTTTGTATATGCACCAAGGACTCACAAAGAATTATGATCTACTCCGGTTTGTTATGCATATTTCTGTGTTACCTTCCTCCTTTACTGTCCCTCTGGACCTAGCTGGTTTTGCTCATTGAAGTTAAAGCTCTTAGATTCTCTTTGAGTAATGACAACTGCTGGCATTCAGCTAATGGGCCATAGCACCCTGAATCCAAGTTCATCTCTGGGCCTGTCTCCTAAAAGAGTTCAGTGCAGAAACAGACTCTCAGAAAGCTCTGGGTCTGTCTGACCTCAGCAGAGGACAATCTGTCTGCTCCATAATGAAAAGGACCCATTCTCCCGGGATACCTTTGATCGCAACTATAAACTGATCAGGGTGGGAAAGGTCCTCTGGTCATGGGAAAGCCCAGCCTGCTGTTGCCTTTGGTGAGTTAATGAACTACCATATTATATCTGTGATTCAGGAAGGTGCTTTATAAACATGCTCTACCTGCAACTGTTCAAGGAGGTCAAGGTTCTGTTTGCGTAAGCTGCTGTTGGTTTTCTCTAATTTATCCATTCTTTGGTTGTCACTGAGAGGGGAGGAATCGATCAGTTCTTCTTGAAGCACATGGTACTCAACTTCGTAAGCTTGCAACTGTTTAGCAATGTCCATCTCAAATACCTGTTATAGAAAGAAAAGTCATCAGGTACTAAAATGGAGAAAAACCCCACACGTATAGGCAGGTGCCTGCCGTCACGTCAGGGCACACCTGTGAAGCGTCTCCTTTATGCTTCGCTCTACACTTGGTACTAAAAGTGATAAGAAAAACTATGTGCTGAGAAGGTAATAATTTTACTTGGGACAAAAGGATATAAGAAACATCTAGAAATAATTTGAAGGTAACATTAAGTGCAGGTTTTTGATACTCATCTTCAAAAAGCCAAAAAAAAAAATCTCTCATTTTAAAAAACTAATAAAAATGTATTTTTGGTTCTTATTTCACGACTTCGTTTTGCCGAAAATTCTGTGATGTTAGATACATCAACTGTTGGTTAAAAGGAGAAAAGAAACAAAAGAATTGTAGCCCTATTTGCACAGTCACCGAGTCAAAGTTTAATTATAGTTCAGTTGGGTTTTCAGAGTTACAAGAACAGCTAAGTAATCGGACTGTTTACTAAAAAACTCTCCTTTGCACACAAATATGCAGAAATGAGCCAAAACCCAAATGTCACCCACACTGATGAGTGAATACGGAACAAGGCCTGAGCTGTCTTCTTTCCCACAATAGTAATGGTGATGAAAACACCACACGTGTGAAAAACAACCCCAAAGTGCACAAGTGACTCAAGCTGTTCATGTCTGTACTTTCTCTTGGTAAGGAAAGCAGGGCGGAAAGGGGAGTCAGAAGACAGCTGCTGCTGCCCAAGGCATTTCCTTTCTTTCCAGTTGTTTCTGAAAGAGAACCCCAGGGGCTGGGGGCTCTCAGCACAGCAGTGAAGCCCCAGCGTTTATCTGATGGATCTGAGAATGCAGTCAAGCTGGGACCATCTTAAAAAAAAAACAACCCTGCAAGATCAGGACACACATTCAGAGCATGAAGTCAGACTTTAAAAGGGCAGAAACTGCCTCTCTACTGCATTTCTTTAAGCTGCTCCAATGTTTTTAAAAATCCGTGTAAAACTCCCTCTTCTGATGGCACCCTATTAGCATTCAAGCTAGCCTAGCTTCCCTGGAATCAATTTTCAAAAACCAGGTTTACTTTCTCACCATTCCCAACAATCCTATTTTGTCTTCCTTGAGACTAATTTTTCAGCTTGCTGTTTTTGATTTAATTCAGTGGATAATACCAATAAGGCACAAAAGTCATTTGATGTCTAAAAACTAAAATCCATTCTATCTGTGGCGTGTGTGTGCATGTGTGTGAGGAGCGTAGGCGGGAGAGAGAGAATTGTTTACCGGATTGAACTGATTCTCTTTTGTCCCTCAGAGCCACAGCGAGGTCAGCAGGGATTATTATCTCCATTTGACAACCGAGGTAACTGGCTCAGAGGCTTTGAGTCAGCCTTAAAATCAGGGCTTTACTGGCGACTCTGTGAATGACTTGAGCTAGCTACTTAACCTCTCAGCCACAGTTCCTGGCCTCCCACCTGGGGCACATGGCAGCCACCTCCCAGGACAGCTGCGAGAATTAAACAAGGCAACTCATGGATGCTCCCAGCACATGCCTGGTAGGTTGGGCAGGCGCTCTCATAGCTAAGGGATCTGCTTCCACACACCTGCCACAAACCCCTCACATTTCAACCTCAGCCAAGCCGTCATCAATGGATGCCACATCATGGAACTTCTGAATAGTCTGAACAGTAAAAACCGCAAATGTTAAAACTGAGATTGTTTGGCACTCATGTATAATTATAAATATTGTGCTGAATGAATATCATGTACACAATTACTTTTTTTCTTCCACAAAGATTTATTTTTAAATGATCTCCTAACCTGGAAAGCCTAGGAACAAAACCTCTGGTCTTTCCTACAGATGGATGTTCGGTGTTAAGTTAATGGCTGTCAGCTGTGCCCAAAGCCATAAACTCTTCCAGGCCTCCATTAATCTCCAGGAACCACCCCAGGTCGCAATCATCTTTGCTTAATTGCCTGATGATCTCCTGACTGCCAAGACTCTTACGGCCCTTCATTCTGCAGTTATGCCCCCGAATTTATCCCAAACCATGGCAGTACGAGACTGGTGGTCAAAGGAGAACCTTGGTCACTGAACGTCACTTTCAGCCCTTGGGCTAATTACTTGGGGAAAGAAAAGAAGATGGGGGGGGGGTGCCTGTCCCTGCACACTTAGAGGGCACAAGTGATCCACTGCCAGAAGCAGTGTTCAGCCAGAAGAAGAGCAGGAAGGCCTCACATCAAAAACCTAATCCTTTGGTATGTTGTCTCAGAGGAAATAAAAAAGACAAAAACTAGGTGTTGATGGGAAAACAGGACACATACACTTTAAGGTGTTTTCCTATCTTGTCTGAGTCGCTCCTGAGGCTGGACAGGTGCAGCACCCGCCTTCCCCGGGGTCCTGCCTAAGCCATTCCCTGAGCACCGGTCACTACATAAGGCTGCCAGGTACCCGGCCCCTCTGCAAGGGGGACTGGCTCTCATCTTCTTTCTTCCCGGTCCATCTCAGAGCAATTCCACTAGGTTGTAATTACCGGGGAGCTAGAGCCTTCCCATCATACTGGCTCTCAGGTTCTTCAAGGTTTTCAGGCAAGTTCCAGAATTTTGGTACTGACGGAAATTTCTTTTCTGCTTGCCAAAGTAGGAATAACCTATTTCCACATTTTTGATGTTTTGCTGAAAAGATAAAACTATTTTGAGTTACTGAAGCACTAGAGCTACATTATAGGAAGCTTGAAAAATAAAAAACTACCAAATACAACTTTTACATCTAGTTATATTTCCTTTAATCTTTCCTAAAAGAATGTCTTTCTAGTTATAAACATAACCAACATAAAATTTCCTATTCCACTTCTCCTTTAAACATTGTATCAAATAAGAGCTTTTTCATGTTGCCATAAAAAACTGGCTTCATGGGTATTCTACCAGCTTAACATACCATACCCATATTAATCCAGTCATCAAGTGTTAGACATCTAGTTACTTCCAAGTTTCTGTTATTATAAATGACAAGTCTAGGAGAATATCCTTATACATATGGCTTCCCTCATATTTTGGATAATTTCCTGAGGATACATTCCAAGAAATGGGATGACTGAGTCAAAGGGTATGAATATTTTACTGGCTTGGGATATGTATCGCCAAATTGCCTCCCAAGAGCGAATAAGCAATGTGCACTGCCACATGCTAATGTTCTGGATACAGTTTACCCTCGGGGCTGGGTACTGGCATTAAGAAATATCTTTCTGTTGATCTAGTAGGGTCAAGCATTATATGTTACATGAGTTTAAATTACACACAAAGCCAAATATTTTCCCAGATACTTGTTTACTGGATGTCTCCTCTTTGGTGAATTGTGTATGTTCTTGGCTCATTTGCTATTACAGACTCAGCATTTCTCTTCACTGTCCACAGACACTGATTAATAAAGTCATGAACCCCGATGGTTTGCAGAACTTGCCACAGAGCTTCCGTCTTCTTAACCCCTGGCCTCTAACCTGCTGGTCCCATTGTCATACCAAGGCTGCAGAGTGGGAGCAAGCAGCCCGGTATCACGAGGGCGCGCTGTCTGTAGTGAATTACAAAAATAATAATAAAACCCACTAAAAGTCCGTCTGCTTGTTATTACCACCACATGTGAGCGATTTTCAAGAATGCCAGTGGTAAACCACTTCTCCCCGCCATGCCACACCCCACCCTCCTCGGATGGCACCAGCTTGTTCCTTTACAAAACAACTCCTTTTCCATGGTACAAACTTGCCTAAGAAGTGACGGTTCCCCCACAGGCAGAAGAGGCACCTCTGCCCCTGATTTTGAGGTGTGTCTTCTGAACACAGGAACCCTGTTTTCTAACCTGTAGGCTCAACGGGAACAGGGATTCCTCTGTTCATGGTGTTGCTCTCAGAGTTGCCCACAGCAGGGTTTCTCAGCTGTTTGTGTGCATGTGAATCCCCTGGGATCTCGCTAAAATGCAGATTCTGATTCAGCAGGTCTGGGGTGGGGCCCCAGATGCTGCGTTTCTAACAAGCTCTGACATGATATGACAATGCTGGGCTGAGGCCGTGCTCTGAGTGGAGCCTAAAGAATGCTGAAAATAGGCTATTTTACCCTGCTTCCCAAAACCACCCTTCCTCTTCTTCCTTAAACTGAGCTGAGGCTTCACAGCCACACGGCACCCACTGTGACAAGACTACAACACCAGCCTCCCTTTCCTTTGTTTCTAATTATTTCAAGTTTCCCTTCTTGGGTCAGAAGACATTTATGGTTTATTCATTGGACAGTTCCTTCGGTAAGTACACTGCCACAAAGGCTTCAGACGCCCTTGGTCTTCTGCCCTGGACTCTGTCACCTTTAGAATTGCCCTCCCTGGCTGTTTCCAGCCTGTCCACATTGAGCCAGAGCTCCAGAGTCCTGTCCTTAGCCACCTTCTCTTCCATCCAGGATCCAGGGTGTGTCCCAGTTGCTCAGGCTGAGACTATCTATATAGGGAGGGCATTTAATGAAATGGAGCCACAGCTATCACAGAGGACCACCCAGATGCCCTCACCTTCCGCCCCAGCCCATCTGTACACAGGGTAGGATGCTCCACCATTTGCAATGGAAGCATCCCTTACTACTACTCTGAAGACCCCCAAGATTCGGGCCTGGGGTTCCCTAAGGCTGCAGAGGAATCATGCTGCACCCCGAGTCTGCTTTCTGTGTAGAATTTAAGACTACAGCACCCTGTCTCTACTAAAATACAAAAATTAGCTGACCATGGTGGTGCACACCTATAATCCCAGCTACTCAGGAAGCTGAGGCACGAGAATGCTTGAGCTCAGGAGACAGAGGTTGCAGTGAGCTGAGATCGCACCCTGCACTCCAGCCTGGGCAGCAGAGCAAGACTCAGTCTAAAAAAAAAAAAAAAAAAAAGTCAGTGGAACAACGAATGGCAACTTCCAAATAACCAAATGGTGGCCTGACACAATTCAGGTACACACAGCTGTTCTCTTCCCATGCTGCGTCCGTTTCCACCCTTCCAGCACTGAAAGAACACCTGACGTATCCTAAGTATACTCAGTAAGTTTTATTTTTTGTTTTTTTGGAGAAAATGGGGTTTTTTTCTGGTGCTCAATACTCAGGAGGTAAACAATGTCAGCTGGGATGGCCGGGGGCTGGAAGCAAGGTGACATGCTGGGCACTGGAAACAGCTCTCAGTCTAGGCAACCAAGGCTCTCGGGGTCTGCACTAGTAGCTGTAAAACTAAGTACATGCAACAAAAGCTATAAGAAGGGAATGTCTGAAAGAATGAATGAAAATGCCAGAAATCCAAGAATCAAAAGGGTGGAGAAGTCGGTATTCGCTGACTTCCCTACTAATGCTAGTAGCGAAAAACTCCAAATTAAATGACCTGCAGAGAGGCGCTCGGCAGTGCAGGAGACCTGTGAAATCACTCTGAGGTGAGAGGGACTTGAGTTTGAATCCCCACCTTTCTACTTTGCAGCAGAGTGGCTGTGGGTCAGTTAGTGAATCACTTTATAGCCTCTCAGGAGTGCGGCCATGACTGAGTGGGATCATGTGTATATCTAGTGCCCACCCAGCCTGGCAAAGAGCAAGGCCGCAACAAGCCAAAGCTATCCACATCAAGAATAATGTGCCAGGGAAGGAAAGGAGATGGAGAGGCTATCACTTAAAGATGCATGCACAATGGAAAAAAAATTGCTCTTTCATAAAGGCATATGCAATGTGCAAAAAGAAATCCAAAGGTAACAACTGGTATGAAACCTTCTCTTTTTTTGCAGGCCAGACTTGCATCTTTTTCTGTGCCTAACACCGAAGGTGCGGCAGCAAATGAAAATCGCAAACACTGCATTTGGATGCAATCCACTGGAATCATGGATTCTGTTAGGACTACCAGAAATCTCCACAGTAGGGATTTTTTTCAAAAATAGCTTTATTTTACCATTCTTTTTTTACCCAATTGCTCTATGTTTTCATTACACAGTTGTGTGTTGCGTTACAACACTTTGGTCAATGGTGGACTGTGTATATAATGGTAGTCCCATAAGATTATACTACCATGTTTTTATTGTACCTTTTCTATGTTTAGTTATGTTTAGATACACAAATAGTTCCTCTTGTGTTACAATTACCGACAGTGTTCAGTACAGTCACATGCTGTACAGATTTGTAGGGCCTAGGAACAACTTGTCTAGGTGTGTAGTAGGCTACACCACTTGGGTTTAAGTATACTTCATGATGTTTGCACAATGATGAAATCACCTAATGATGCATTTTTCAGAACTTATCACTATTGGTAAGCGGCACACGACTATCTGGTGCGGGTTCCAGGCGTACAAGAGGCCTGACTGCTGACTCTGCAGTGACTCAATGATGATGAAATCCCTTCCAGTGCTTTCATAGCTACCCGGCCTCTGGACACTTCCAATGGTGCCCCTTTCTCTGCTAAGCAGTGTAGTTCTCCATCATCAGCAGCCATTACTAGAAGGTTCCTCCTTATACTGTACAGGATGAAAATCTGCTCCCATGACCAGCCCAGGGCATTTTCACCATCTAGTCTAGCTGTAATTCCTAGTAAAACTCACCTCCCAGCCTTTAACATGTCAGAGGGTAATGGTTCTATTGTATACTGAAACCAGAGGTGCTGAAGCCACAGATATCGAACTGAATTCAGAAAAAAAAAAAATCACAAAACAAATTCATCGAATATATGTTCCCTATCATAACTTTGTTATCAAAGAATTATTTTGAGAAAATTCTAATTAATACCATTTAACACACAACAAAAAAATCAAAGCACTCAATGTATAAAACCCGATGCTACATTAGTATATTTATTTCAAAAGAACAAGCTACTAGAGCCGAAGTCTCTTAAATGTAAGAAACCACAGATAACTTGTGCTGGTTTTTAGACCTAAGCATTGCCACCATGTTTCCTAGGTGGCATTTCGCCACGACACGCACAACACACACACTCACGATCATTCCATGCATATGCCTCTCCATGCCAGGCATCGTGCAGAATGCTGTTCAGAACACAAAGTGGAAACAGTTCCTGCTCAAGAGAGATTTAAGTTTCTACATGTCGAGGGTGGCTTAAGCGTTTGCAAAGTTTGGACTGACTCATACCTGATTGATGGTCTTTTCCATCTGTACCAAGCCCAGGTTGGGTAGCGTGTTTTTTATAAAGTCAACTATGGTTTCTAGGTTTTCATGCTGCAGAATCAAGGGCTTATGGCTTCCCAACAGACTTAAAGCCACTTTAAATATGACCTCTGTTCCCTGAAGAAAAATCATATCTGAGAAAACACAAAAACGCAGAAAGTTAAACCAGGCCAGTTTCTCACGCAATACCACTCCACTGCCTCTTCCACACATCACAGAGGAGGAGGGTGGGAGACATAACCCCAAACTCCAAACTTTATTTCATTTTTGGGGCCTGATAGCTCAGATGGTGTTGTCAAGACAGTATTGCAAATAGAAGTACATAAACATTAAAAATAATGTTTTACTCTGAAAATAAAATTCAAACATGCTTCAAAAGTTAAACTGGGAAAAGGAGAAAGTTTTTATTAGTCTATTTTTCCAGGAATGCTCCAGGGTTTTAAAGGAGATACTAAAACATGTTTTTATGGGTCAAGCTAAAAGATTTTTATAGATAAGGCATCAGAAATTAAGATAAGTGTTTCTGTTTCCTGTATTTGGAAATAAGGAATAGAATTCAGACCTTTAAAAAACGTAAAAGAGCTGTACAAATGCAAAAGTACATTATTAAATATAAGTTTACTGATTTTTAACATGATAATGGAATAAATAACATTTTTCCCTCTGAAGAGTTCAAAAACTTTGTCAAGGTTACTCTCTAGTTCTGGCCATATTTTGTTGTTAGAGTGGCTGGCTGAATGGATGCAATTCCTATACAGACTGCAGAGTAAGAGGGAGGGCACTGGCCAGGACAGCCAGCTGAGCAGCAAGCCCAGCCCTGTCTCCTCTTCCTCATAGAGTTGAAGCTGCTGGGGAAAAAAAGAGTCAAATGTCCTGGGGTTAAAGCAGAGCCACAATAACTATTGAGTGACTAAATTGAGGTAGGTTACCAAATAACTAGAATAATAATATTAGAAAAAACAATTTTAAAAATTGGAGTAGAAATATCACTAGAGGCAAGTATCAGTATTTCTTTTCACTCTTTTGGCTGAAAGATAATGGAAGAGAGAAAGAAGTTGTAAATTTCATCAAATCAAGGAAAGCAAAGGCAGGTGAGAGGAAGAATCTCCCGCAGGAAGCCTCTCTCTAGATGGTTAATATGAGAACATTTAAAAGCCGGAAGAAACAGAAAAGCAAAGGCTGGATGCTGCTGTGCAAATGGGAAACCGAATCCCTGTAGTTTCTGAACAAAGCACAGTGAGAAATGACAGACCGAGGGGACTGCCGGCTGGGTCAGCCCTCAACCTTCGACCGCCACAAAACCCTTAATTAGCCATGTGAGCTGAGCTGGGTGCAGCCCTAAGCCAACCCAGCAATGAAATCAGCCTGCTTCTCCCACCCAGCTCAGGGCCCACACTCTTTCCACAAACATAACAACTGCTGATGGCTGTGTGGCCCCAGGAAAGTAGGAAAGATGAATCCTTCACTTCCTTCTTAGGTCTGGTTGTTGAGGCTGGGAGGATATACTAGACAACTAACCGTGCCTTTGAACTCTGAGCTTTTTAGGGGAAGTGTTACATATACTAAGGTAGGCCAATTGAATAATGTTCCTCTGAAACATCTGGTTTATAAAATATACAGTCTACCCCTATAAACTCCCCACTACAGAAAAGAAAAAAGATCTAAAATAATACTATAACAAAGATGTATTTTAAAACCGAAATGACATATCCCAAAACAAAACTCTAAAGTAAATTTGAAGTTTCAGTGGTTTAGACAGTAAGACTTCCTAGACACATTTCAATATATGAACATTTATAGCTGAACAAAAATTAAGGACATCTTACAGAATAAAATATAAGACCTTTTTTGCAGGGATCCTGGGAAAAGGCTTTCCCTACCACACCCACGATTTTCTCTAGCTTGGTCTCTTTTCTCTCTGAGGGACAAGTGCCTTAACTTAGGTACAGTACCACATCTAAGCCAATGAAAATAAATAATTATTGGGAAACTTTTGTGAGCATAACCAAATACCCAAGCCACATCAATAGTCTCTTTGGGTTAACAGAGATCTTCTGAGTTTTATTAGGATCTTGGTTTTTACAATAAATCAACCTAGTAAGTGCTTCCTATGATTCCAAACTGAGATTTTCCTGGAAAGAAGAAGAAAATTTGGAGGGGAGAGGGTGTTTATGTGTTTTAAAGTCTCTTTATTGATATGTTAAAAAATTAAGACATAGCCCTGGGCATGTTTATTTTATTGGATCTGTTTGTATTTAACACAGTTAAAAAACAAACTTTCTTTCCTGATGCTATTCACAACATCTTAAGAGAACTCTGCTGAGAAGTGTCTTCTACTTTAACTTAATGAGCATCCATTGGGCATCTAATACATGCCAGGCACTGTATTAGGCACTGGAGATTAAGCCACGAGCAAAGGACAACAAACACGCTGCAGAGACACCAAGGAGTTCTGGCTTGGTAGAGTTATGCCCAGGGTTACGACAACAAAGAGGAAAGAAAAAGCCCACAAGAAGGTGACTGCATGAAGAACCAGTGAAAACTTCCTAGGTCAGAACTCAGGGATTAATACTGTGAATAAAAGGAAAAGGCTGATGCTTGTAATCCCAGCACTTTGGGAGGCCGAGGTGGGTGGATCACGAGGTCAAGAGATCAAGACCATCCTGGCCAACATGGTGAAACCCCATGTCTACTAAAAATACAAAAATTAGCTGAGCACAGTGGCATGTGCCTGTAGTCCCAGCTACTTGGGAGGCTGAGGCAGGAGAATTGCTTGAACCCAGGAGGCAGAGGTTGCAGTGAGCTGAGATCGCGCCACTGTACTCCTGCCTGGCAACAGAGCACCGTCTCAAAAAGAAAAAAAAAAAAAAAGGAAAAGAGGCCGTCAATAGAGAGAGGTGTGTAGGAGCCTGAAAAACAGTCTGGCTGGCAAGGCAGGGGCTCTGCTTGTGCAGGGCAGAAGGGGGGCAAATGGGCAGGCAAGTCCAGTTCAGCGGGGCCTCTGCCCAAGCCAAGCAATTCTAACTTCCCTCAGAGCACCGTAGGAATCGCTGAAGGCTTTTTGTTCCTTTTCTCAGTATGTCAGTGGGTTGGTAAGGAGGTGACGTTAATGAGATGCAGGTTATGGCTATGGTCCCTGCAAGGGCTAGTTAGCGTCAGACAGAGAAAAGCCACCTTTGGAGACCACGCTGATTGATTCATGCCAGGGACTCCCAAATACCTGCTGCCAGAGATGCTCCATTCACCACCACTCCTCCCATTCAAAGCGCCCATCCCTCCAAGGCCTGAGAAAGCTCAGCCCCAGAAGCTTCTGTGAGGCAGGGGAGGTCTTAAATCGGGAGATGATTTGGGTGCACGATGCAGGAGTGTGCTTGAACAGTTGAAGGAAGGACCACAGGAAGCTCTGCTTGGAGGGAAGGGCCTCCTAAATTTTCTGATGACACTTGGGGGCAACACTGACATCCTTTAGAGAATGTGTACCTTTTTCTGGCTTTGGAATTTTAAAAATTACATCTAATTTTAAAATAATAGTGAGGAAAAATGTTTCCTATAAACCCACTGCCCCAAACCAATTATTTGGAAGAACGTCTTCCAATATCCTTATACATTTACATTCTGGAATCTTTTTTATTTTTTAAAGCAGTAACTCCCCTTGGAAAAGCGACCCAATGTCCTGCATTTGAAAACTGCCCTGGGAGAAAGTGAACAGCCAGGGCCACCCTGTGCAGTGCGGCAGAGCAGCCTAGCTCACCACACTACAGCCCAAGTCCTTTCGGTGGGACTTTCCTTTGGCCTCTTCCTTCTCTCCTCTCCTTTTAGCCACCTAGAAACAGGCAAGAAGTTTCATCAGGCAGGAAATAGAGAGGAATCTTGAATTCAGCTGACTCTACTACTCAGCACTGTATTCACAGAGAACAACACAAAGGAACTTCTTTTCTTTGAGGCCATTTCAGCAGTCCTCTTATTGTATTACTGTGTATTGGAACTCGATTTGAAAATAAACTCCTCAGATCTCGGGCCAGGCGCGGTGGCTCAAGCCTGTAGTCCCAGCACTTTGGGAGGCCGAGGCGGGTGGATCACGAGGTCAAGAGATCGAGACCATCCTGGTCAACATGGTGAAACCCCGTCTCTACTAAAAATACAAAAAATTAGCTGGGCATGGTGGCGCGTGCCTGTAATCCCAGCTACTCAGGAGGCTGAGGCAGGAGAATTGCCTGAACCCAGGACACGGAGGTTGCGGTGAGCTGAGATCGCGCCACTGCACTCCAGCCTGGGTAACAAGAGCAAAACTCTGTCTCAAAAAAAAAAAAAAGAAAAAAAGAAAATAAACTCCTCAGATGTCAAAGCGCAATCTTCCTCTGTGAGCTTACACTGCATCTCTTTCCCAGCCACCTTTGTCTCTGTCAAGGCTGAGCCTTCTCAACTTTCTCCTGGAAGCTGCGGCCCTCCGGCTGTGGCTCCCCCCACATTCTAGGAGTAACGTAAGTGGCAGGATGAAGGCTGATGACAGTGCTGTGCAGAACAACAGCACAAACAGACCGAACACACGCTCATCATCACCGTGCATCATGTTACCTGAGTAGCCAGACATTTTCCTAGCCGCAGAAACAATTGTGTTTTCAGTCTGTTCTCATCATGAAGCCTTTGCTATACTGCAGGCGGCTTCTATGTTTTTTTGCCAAACCCTTAGTTTTCGTTTGTTTGTGTGTTCAGCTTCGGGATTTTTTTGACACAAAGTCTCGCACTGTTGCCCAGGCTGGAGTGCAGTGGTGTGATCTTGGCTCACTGCAACCTCTACCTCCCAGGTTCAAGCGGTTCTCCTGCCTCAGCCTCTCGAGTAGCTGGGACTACAGGTGCGTGCCACCACGCCTGGTCAATTTTTGTATTTTTAGTAGAGACAGGGTTTCACCATGTTGGTCAGGCTGGTCTTTAATTCCTGACCTTATGACCCACCCACCTTGGCCTCCCAAAGTGCTGGGATTATAGGAGTGGGCCACCGCACGGGGCCCAAACCCTTCGTTTTTATGCTCCACCTCCTCCCTCATCTATTTGGCAGCACATCCTATAGAAAAACATCAGAGACCAAACGCTGCAGCCACCTCCTCCATCAGAAGCAAGCCAGGTCCTGTTTTTTAAGATTTTTTTTCCCCCCAAAGGTACATGTGATGAGAAAGTGAACAGAGCAAGCATCTCTCCCGGGGCCCTGCTGCACTCCAACTAGAAAAATACAGGAAGGGGCTCCTGACATTATGTGACACCAGGCAGAAGGACTGCCATCCAGCAAGGGGTGACGACAGTGTGAAGGTTCAGGCGCACACGTCACTGGCAGCTGCCCCTCCAAGTGGCAGATACATACTTGATGCCAGGTAATGTATTAACTCGTATATGAGCTATGCTGGTGCAAACTGAAATATTTTACTTATATATATATATTAGTGAACAGTCAACAAAGGTCTATGTGTTTTTAGAGTTTGTTCAGACTTAAAGGATTATAATGAAATGGGCCTTGGGCCAAAAAGATACTGTAGTGCCTGAATGGCAGGCTTTGAAATAAAAAGCTAAGCTATCTGCATCATGGAGCAAAATATACACCATTCTCTAAGTCACCAATGCTAAAAATAGACATGGTTTGTAAAAACCTATCTTTTCTGTTTATAAATACTGAAAGATGAGATGGACTATGAAAAAAAAAAAAAAGTAAAAGCAGTTTTTGCGAAGTGACATCACAACCCAGTGCAGCCTTGAGATCCCACTTCCTGCCTCCAATCCCAGGAGCCCTTGGCCAGCCGGACAACAACGCACTTAGCACAGCAGGAGTCTGTGGGATCCAGGAATTATGTAGACACTGGCATCTTTAACCATAATGTTTATGAGACTCCTAGTCTCACCACTGCCTACAGAATCCACAGAAAAATATCCTACCTCTACAGGCTGCGGCTTTATTTATTAAGTCATTAGAGTGAGCTTCAGAGAGCTTCGAATTACTCTGCAACAGAAGGGCTGTCATTCCCAAAGTGGAGTTTGCTTGTTTTTTAATGTCTTTTTGCCCATATGAATCGAAGGAAAAATTTCTCTTCCAGAGTCCCAGAACTTTCTGCAAGCAGCAGCTCCAGTGCCTGTGGCCCCAGGGCAGAGATGACTCAGTGATGACCCCGCAGCCCCCTCCAGTCTGTGGTCAGCCCCGTTGCCTTGGGAGAATTTTCTTCACAAACCAAGTAATTTAATGCTTGAGCTGTTTACAAACCATTAACAAACAGCGCTCCCTCCTCCCCATTTCCATCCCCGCTTCTCTTCATGACCCTGTATGAAAATCATAGCTAAAATCTGGAGAAAATGTAAGGAAGGTGGACTAATCATTTTCTTTTAATTTCCAGGGTTAGAAAAGTCAAAAACATAGAAGTTATTGGCAGGAAAGCTTAAAGCCTGGAGCTTGAGATTTTAGTTTCTGTAACTCTTTTGTTAGTAAACTAAGCACACCATTTGTTATCTTTTTTTTTTTTAAACTATGTTATAAACCTTCATGAAATCTCACTAAAGATATGTTTAACCAGGAGATAACTTTTTGTATCTATTTTAATTTAGTGGTTTTATATTTTTAGGGACAGAAAATAAGGAACATGAATTCTTCCAGTAAAGCAACATGGGAAAAAATAAAAATCTAGTATTTGGGTGAAAGGAAAAGAGAGCAGAAGAGTAAATGCTCACTTACATTAAAAAGCAAATTTTAGGGTTTCTAGAATTTGGATATTTAAGATGTTTACCCAGAGCATTCCTCAAGTAGTACATTCAGTGTCTTTAAATATTTCCCTTAAGATGCTCTCTAACCCTAAAAACAAATTTTTTAAAGATCACGTTTTTAAGCTGTCAAGTGATGCTTGAAAACATGCTTGATCTGTAATAACTATCATTTTTTTGTAACCTCCTCCTTTACAATAAAAAAAAGAACCTGAATTGTCAAAAATATCACTTTTATTCTGAAGTAGGGAAAACAAACTGTGCGTGAACTGACCGTGCTGACCACCTTCCACTTGGTTCCTAATGTGCACGTGGACGGCCCTATCCCTGCATCCCAAGGCAGGTTAAAGTTTTGTGTACGAACACCCACCTAACTTTCACAACGTTCTCAAAAAGTGAATTGGGAATATAAAGGCAGGTCTTATGCATGAACCACCCAAGGTAAACAGCGGTGGCACAGGGGTAGCAGCGGCTGAGACACAGCATGAGGGCAGGAGGCCCATGGGTGTCAAGGCTGAGGGGGGAGGGCACACCATTGACACGGAGTTGTCACTCGAGATCTTGACACTGGTCTCCAAGAGAGTGACTTGGGAGAAAATGTAGAGCCAAGAGCAGGAGGAGGTGCCAAGGGAATCTAGAAAGGGCAGTAGCCCAGAGGCCCACGGTCAGCATTGGTGAGCACTCACAACCCAGAGTGGCTGAGGAAGGCGATTCATCAGAAGCACACACCTGCGGCTCCAAACGTCTGCTCTAGGGAGGGCATCCTGGTGAGGGACTCAGATCTACATCCCACAGGATGAAGGATCGAGGGAAGCCCCGCGATTATCAAAGTCACAAAACCCACCCCTGACTAATCTTAGACTATCAAACAATACCCTGTTCTGCTAAGAGCTGTGGGTATAAGAATAAGAATCACAATGGAGAGACAGGAAATGCCTCTCCTCTAACAGGGGCAGGCTGGTTCTTTACTAATGCTCACCAAAGACTCTGGCTACGAATCCCAGCGGGAACTGTGAGGCAAACACGGTGAGGAACCAGGGCGCGGCATAGAGGCTGGGGCCGATCTCGTGCTCCTCCAAGTGATTGTAGAGATCTCTGTGGTAATCGTGAAGCAGCCTCGAGAGCTGGTACATCTGGATCTGTGGGAAGACGGCCACAGGGGCTGAGAATTAGGGAACTGCCACAGCGAAAAAGTTACACCTACTGCTTACAGGGTGGGCATAAGAGAAGACTCACTAGAACTTTAAACATTCTCTCTGGCTTGTGATCCACTGACCTCAGCTACTAATTCTTCCAACAAGTACTTCCCGAGTGCCCGCTGCTGCCAGGCACTGGATGGGTGTAGGCCCAGGACGCTAACGCTGGGACTTCTTCTACCACTTCCTTTTCATTGTTCCCTTGTACGCCTTGGCTAAGAAGATCTAAACATCTGTCTTGTGCAAATGTTTCATAAATTCTCTTACAAATACAAAAACTCAAGCCCGGAGGAATTAGAAATAAGAAGCCAGTCTCTCTATTAAGACTGAATTAGGGACATCTTATGATTCCATAGCAGTGCATTGTACTTGTTTACTTAGGAAATTCCCTCTGGACCCCTGAAATTACTTGTCAATAGGCAGGACAAGCATAATTTCTTTTGGTGTATAACATAGGGAATATCCAGATCCCTGGCAAGTTAAAACAAGAAGACAAGTGTACATCTTAAGATGAGGAAAAAACACAACTTTTTCCAACTAAAGTGGAACTCAAACTTCAGAAAATGGCATGATTCTGGCAGGAAGCTCATGCCAGCCACCAAGCATTCCAGGCCTTATAGAGGCCTGAGACTCAAGAAGAAACAGTGACCTACAGAGGGTCAGAATCCTGCTGAGATGCACCAAGTTGGATGTGTCCTGTCCAAACTAAGAGAAAGAAAACAAAACCATTTTCAGAGGCTCAGACAATATAATCCCATAAGCACCAGCTGTGGCTCTCCTGTGTAGAAGACAGTCTAATCAACCAAAGCCACAAGCCCCAAAAGAGTTGTGTGTTACATAAATTACAGAAAACTCGAAAATTCCACTGCCTAGTGGCAGCTGCCCTTAAAGTTAATACCAGGAATGTAGGAAGACCCTCAGAGTACATGGGGAAAGCGTTATGTGGTCAAAGTCCTTCAGTGCATGAGCTGACTTCCGTCTGTGATATTTGTGTTCATGTGGTCCGTGTGCACAGGTCAAGGTGAAAAGATTTTGAATCACAAAAGGTGGTGCTCTCAAAGTCAGTCCTTGGCTCTAATGTACCCCCTCCCAGGATACTTTCTAAGGCTCTGAAGGCCTAGTATCTTACTGGTAAATGACATATCAACACGTGCTGCAACATTTGAAGCAACAATTAGGAATATTCCTGAAGCAGCATCCAGAGGTTTCCCTCTGAAAGGCAGCAAGAGCAGCACATGGTATTTGGAATACGCTGCTGTGTTTGGTTTTCTCTGACAAAACTGTTTATTCAACAAATACTTATGGGGTACCCCGGCTGGAAGTGTGCTCCGGCTGGAAGTAGGGAACACAGCATCAGGGTGGGCAAGATGAACTTCTCCCAGGGTGTGATATTTGAGCTGAACCAGAGATGACGAGGGTGCGGTGAGGCAGAGGAAGAGCAGATGCAGAGGCTGGGAGGTAGGAGTGACATCATCTGATGGTTGATAGGGGCAAAGGGAGGGCCCTAGAGTCAGAGGGGCCTGGGTTTCCATTCCAGCTCTGACACTTGCTAGCTGTGGGACTGGGCCCAATTTAGTAATCTTTGGAGCCTCAGTTTTCCCACCTACATATTGAGCTGATGAACAGTGCCTTCCTATTACGTTATTAGAGGAAAGTGCAGATGATACGCTTGGAATAATACCTAGCACAGAGTCCTTTATCAGCATTACAACATTACACTGTTACCTGACGGTGAAAGAGCTCTGCGGCACACCTGGAGAGGGATAAGAAACATCCTTAGCATTTTGTTCTATTAAAGACATAAGGAACGCTCTCTACCTGTAAAATAATCATGTCTGGCCGATACTGTTTCCGCAGCCCCATGTCAAACATCAGAAACTTGAGCATTTTAAACGCCTCTTCCTCACTCATATGAAGCAGCAAAATGCCTGCGACAAAGCTGAGGCCTTGGCAATATCCTACTTCCTGGTCCAGAAGTGAGTAGGCCTTCAAAATGTTGTAAAGTGACAGCTGTCCTGCTCCAAGCTGGGCAGAGAAGTACGGGTGTGTAGGAAACGTTCGCCCTGTGAAAAGAATACGTATTAGTCATAGTGATAAAAACCAAAAAAGAAAGCCTATTGAAGCAGAAATCCAATGTGCTTCAGATTAAGCAGAAAAATATCTAGAAGCTGGGTCATAATATCAATCAGTCTTTGCCACCTCCTCTGCAGACAATGTCAACCAGTTGTTCCTGGAATAACATTTTCAATTAAAAATCAGCAATGACTCATGGTTTATTTATGTATTTATTTTTTGGTGGAGGTACAGGTAAAAGAAATTAGAACTACCTTCAGTCTTGGAAATAACCGAACTTCAAATTAAAAAAAAAAAAGAAAAAACTGTTGGCTGGGCACTACTAACTGTGGCTCATCTCTGTAATCCTAGCACTTTGGGAGGCCGGGGCGAGCGGATCACCTGAGGGCAGGATGGTCTCGAACTCTCGAAGTCAGGAGTTCGAGACCATCCTGCCCAACATGGCGAAACCCCGTCACTATTAAAAATACAAAAAAATTAGTTGGGCATGGTGGCAGGCGCCTGTAATTCCGGCTACTTAGGAAGTTGAGGCAGGAGAATCTCTTGAACATGGGAAGTGGAGGTTGCAGTGAGCTGAGATCGTACCATTGCACTCCAGCCTGGGCAACAAGAGCGAAACTCTATCTCAAGAAAACTGTTAATCCTCTGGATAAAACTTCTACACTCAAGAGGAACGCACACAGCTCTTCCTCTCCACCCCACATCTCACGCCCACCCCAATCTCAGCAGCATCTAAATGCAGCTAAAAGGCCTTGCCTTGCTGCAAACACTCCCTGAATCTGTTTTTCCCAGACTCACATATTATGCCTGTAAATGCTGCACACCACACGCAGATCTCTGCACTTTCAAACCATAGGCAGTGTTTTGAAACAGCCTGAGGAGCAGCAGGTGTTTTCTTTTACACAAAAGTTACCTTCCAAAAAGTTAAAAAAAAAAAAAAAAAAAGCTCTCAACATTGTGATTATTTTCACAAAAAGCTGGTATTCAAATAAGGCTTAAAAGATTTCTTTTGTCCAGGAGGCTTTTGTGGCTGATACTTGTCAAGTTCCTCTTCCCCCTCCTCTGGAACGTGACTGACGGGAGCGCCTGTTTCCAGGGAGCAGAAAAGTACTTGAACCGATTAAGAGAAGACAGGTCTGGAGGCAGGCAGCTGGCAGCCAGGGCCAAGCTTGGACCCAGGTGAGAACTGTGAACCTGCTTGGAGCAGCCACGGTCAAAGGTGCGTCTAGGCCACATGTTAATTGTTCATTGCAATTATTGGTCTCAGCACAGAGAGGAACATACATTCATGGGCTCTTCCTCAGCTTCCTGAGAAAGACTTTATAAATCAGTCCAGATGTGTTTATCTGAACTTGATTCAAGAGGAAGGCAACAGTCTCCTAATTATTGTCCTGATTTCTCATTCTGTATTCACTTCTTGCATCCTCTACCTCTTTCCCAACAAATCTTCCCCAGATATACCCTGCACAAGTCCCCTTGCTGCTAGTAAGCAATCAATAGCTCTCCAGTGCTCAAAGAACAAATTCATTCTGTTAGCCTGGAGCTCCGTGCACTCACCTCCCCACCCAACTTCCCAGCTTTATCTTCTACTCTGGGGCTTAGCCCAGGTACTAGAAGCATGGGCTCCTGGGTCTCTGACTCCTCTGGGTGGGTGGGGGTGTGTGTGTGTGTGTGTGTGTGTGTGTGTCTGTCTGTCTGTCTTTGTGTATGCAAGTAGAGCAATTGGTAGCAGCAGGTGGAACTGAACTGGAATTCGACCCCCACGCAGGATTTAACAGTTTCTAGCAGCTACATTAGAAAGTAACAGGTGAAGTTAATTTTAATTAGATATTTTGTTTAGCCCAACACATACAAAATATTATTACTTCAGCATTAATCAACGTAAAAATGCTAAGACATTATGCATTCTTTTTTCATGCCAGGTCTTTGAAATCCAGTGTATTTTTATACTGACAGCACATCTCAGTTTGGAGTAGCCACATCTCAAGGGCTCAACAGCCACAGGTGGCTTCTGTACTTGGCAACACCAGTGTATGGATTTCCTCATAGTCTCAAATATATCCACAATCTCTTTCATTCCATTCCCCTTGCAGGCTCAGCTTCCAAGAAGACGGAGGGCTTCCCCACCTCTGCATTTTTGCTGATGCTCCTGTCTCATCCTGAATGCACCCCCTCCCCTCTGGGATCAAATAGGTGCTGGTAGCGGAATATGCAGGAGTCATGAGGCATAAAGAAACACAGGGAAAGTTTAGTTATTTTGAATTTAATCTGTCAGTGTTACCGTTTTAGCCAATCACATACCCTCTCATGTTAGCTAACTACCTCCCACAGAAACCAGAGCTCACGCTAATTGACCCTGCTTGTAGCGTGGCTATTTCGTATTTAAGCCTCAAAACATCCTTAAGAGGGTGGGCCTGGCAGGCTGGGGAGTGACCTGTGCTAACTGGCCACTTAAGAGTGGTCAGAGGCCAGGAGCGGTAGCACACGCCTGTAATTCTAGAACTTTGGGAGGCTGAGGTGGGCGGATCACCTGAGGTTGGGAGTTCAAGACCAGTCTGGCCAATATGGAGAAACCCCGTCTCTACTAAAAAATACAAAATTAGCCAGGTGTGGTGGCACATGTTTGTAATCCCAGCTACTTGGGAGGCTGAGGCAGGAGAATCACTTGAACCCAGGAGATGGAGGTTGCAGTGAGCCGAGATCACACCACTGCACCCCAGCCTGGGCAACAAGAGTGAAACTCCATCTCAACAACAACAACAAAAAAAGAGCGGTCAGATTGTGGGGGCAGGGCTGGTTTCATGGGTGTGTGTTCTGCGCAGTCACTGGCTCTGTGCTTACAAGGACCTCACACAAGGCTTCATGCTTTGCTATCTCTGCCTTGAAATTCCTAATAATCTTTCAACAAGGAGTTCTCCATTTTCATCTTGCAATAGGCCCTGCAAATTATGTACCAATTTAAGGGGAGGCAGCCCCCTAAGCAGCTTCCAGAAATAGCCAGAGCCACCTTCCTCCCGGCCTTGCTATCAAGTGGTACGTTATGAGAAAGCAAACCTTGGGCCAAATTCTGCCAAACTTATGACCTTTATGAGCAAGCTGACACGTGACAGAAACCACACAGGGCCTCTCGCATGCTCTGCACTCAGGCCTCCAACAAGCACTTCTCGAGAAAGGTTCAACCAGAGGAGGGCACTGTGGCAATCGGACAGCAGAGCCAGGCCGCCCACAGTCAGGTGACACAGATCAAGTGTGGGGACCCAGGACCAACAGGCACTGGCCTCAAGTGCGGCTCCAGAGTTGCTGGTGCCAGGGGCTGGACACCTTTCTCATCAACCACAGTGCTTGAACATCATTCATTTTGCTAGTAAAACATTACATGTAGCGCCCCTTCTGCTAAGAACAACTCTCTGATGTGCATTTATTTCAATGGTATTTGAGGTAAGTACAAAATGGCCTCTGGCATGTGCAGCTCAGAATGGACTACTTAGCTTCCCTGAACCTTAGCTTCCTCTTTTAAAAAATGAGCAGAACCTGGCCGGACTTGGTGGCTCACGCCTGTAATCCTAGCACTCTGGGAGGCTGAGGCGGGTGGACCACAAGGTCAAAAGATCAAGACCATCCTGGCCAACATGGTGAGACCCTGTCTCTACTAAAAATATAAAAATTAGCTGAGTGTGGTGGCACGTGCCTGTAGTCCCAGCGACTGAGGAGGCTGAGGGAGGAGAATCGCTTGAACCTGGGAGGCGGAGGTTGCAGTGAGCTGAGATCGCACCACAGCACTCCAGCCTGGCAACAGAGTGAGACTCCGTCTCAGAAAAAAAGAGGGGAGGGGCACAGAACCCATAGTTTGCAGAGTGGGGAGTACATGTACCATGCCTGATGCTAATGTTTGCTATGAATGGTGTTCAATAATGGGCAATAATCTTCAGATACACCACACACATTATAAAATCCCAGTTTCCAAACAAGAGGACAAAAGGGTACATTTATGACAGTTCTGTAGCACAAATGCAAAACAAGTTACATTTAAGGTACAGGAGCAACCTTGCAAAACCATTCCTCTGTCAACTATAACACTGCATATGAGCCAGGAAATCTTGCATTCTGACAGCCTTCCAGAAACAAAGGAAAGTTATGTCCCAGCAACTAATTTTCACAAAATTTGGAACTCACAAACAGAACTGAATTGAATTCTAAATAACAGCAATTACCACCACTACCTAGATTCAGCAAAACACCTGTACACACCACACTTTCAAATCTCTTGTTATTACCCAAACTGGTCAAGGCTTCCAGGGTGCAATTTCAGAAACTGTCATTGATTTTCTTTATGCAGAAAACCTGTCCTGCACGAACCTGGCCAAGCTAATACACGTCTTCCAGTGTGTTCTATGAGACTCCCAAATGCAGCTTCCTGTCCCACCCCACAGTGAGACAGGCCTCCGGGTTCACTACCAGGCTGGGGAACAGCCGGGAGTCTCTGGCCTTCAGCTCGTGACTAGCGGGAGACGCAGGACAGCTGCACGCATTTGACTTTGTAACACAGCCCAAGTGTTACATGAAATTCTATTGGGGGAGACACTGTTTTCCTGTTTTACATTCTTCCAGGTCAACAGTTCTCAGTGTTTGGTCAGTCTGAAGACCTCTAGAGGTCTCTGAGAGCCTTTTATGGGTCCATGAGGTCCTCCCCAGCTTTTCCAGGTATAGATCTGGGCAAGGTCAGCTTTTACTTTATATGCTTCAAATAACAAGCAAAACGGATTAAATGAAGCAAATAAAATTCAGCAGATTCTATTAAATCAGACATTAAAGAGATTTTCTTTTAAATGTAAAAATAGTGTCACTTCTCATTTTATTTTGGAAAACAGTCATTTTTAATAATTTTTATATGTATGAGTTTATTATAGCTATGCAAAAATAAATACAAATCAAATACATACTAATCTCAGTTTTAATTAATTGCTAATATGGTAAATATTGATAGGAATTATCCATGGAAACAAAAGCTCTTTGGGCTGCTCAATAATTTTAAAAGTGAAAGCCATTCTGCCATCGAAGTTTGGGAACAGCTGTTCTAGGCCAACAGGACCACTCACCCACATTCCTGGGTAAACACCAAGTAAAGAGGGTGAGGCGGCCACAAGGGTAGACAGTGAATGTGTGGGACTGAAAGCGTTTCCTGGAAAATCTGTACGTGGATAATCCCGTGTTGAGCACTGCAGCCCTCCAGCTCCCATTTGGAAAGTACTAGGCTAGTGCTAGTGGCATCCCACAAAGACCACCCACCCATAGGATGTGCACGTGCCACAGGGGACCGGAGCTGTGGGCACAGCACCCCTGAGAACATGAGCAGCCCCTTGCACCTCACTGCCAACTCAAGGCACATGAACTCTGAGCAAAAGACTGCTTACTGTTTTTGTTGGATTTGTTCATAGTTTGTGAACAGATTCTAGATTGAAGCTCTGCCTCAACAAGACAGAACAGAAGGCCGCACACCCCACAGGGGAAGCCTGGGAAGACGCCAGCTCAGGGAAGGCTAATTTCTGACGACGCAAGGGAGCCCTGGTCAAACTGCGCCATTCTCCCCACAAATGCATCAGGATACGAGGTCTGCCTCTTTCAACTGCATGTTACCATTTACCACAAAGCAGGGAACTGCAGGCCCTTTACATTTTTCTGTAAAGCAGTCTACCTTCATACACAAAATGAGAATGGGATTATTAAGTGGAGAGGTTCAAACATGAGCATAAATAAACCCCTTTATTCATATTAGAAAGACATTCGATGTGTCTTGTGTGTCTAAGTGGAGAAATATGCCAGAAAGGCCTACAAGGTAATCTGCAATTCAGACACATTTCTAAATGACCTAGAACTTCATTTTCATAATGTGCTCCACAAACTAAGTGTTCCTCTGAAACTTCGCTCATCTAAGGGACGTTCTTCCAGGATGAATCTTTCCCTTCTTTATCACTTGGAGGGTAAAGAGCCTTCATCCGGCAATTTTCAGGCAGGAATCCTATCAGGATCACCTGGGGGCTTGTTAAACCTGCACATCCCAGGCATCAGAAATTCTCAATCAGCAGCCAGTCAAGGATGGTGACCTCAGCAATGAGTTTTCACAAGCCCCTCATAAGATCTTGCAGGTCGTCCCTGCATGGTGCTGTGAGGAACCCCATCCCGTCTTAGAGGGTCCTGCCTTATTCTATTCAGAGCCCATCTGACTGCATTTTCAGCAAGACCCCTGACATCTCGGCTCTGTTTACTATGTGGCAGCTGCTACTGGAGGCCAGAGATCTCTTGCACCAAACACGGGGCCACCCACGAAGATAGGCAGTCTCATGGTGCCTCTGAACAGTTGACTAACAAGCTTCTTTCTTTTGCTCTTTTCTCCAGGCAGTGGTACTGGCAAACCAGCAATCTGACACTGACCCTCTAACTCCTCTGCAGAAGAAAAACCCCACAACCTAATGATCTCGAAGATTCCTTCCCGGATGAAGATCTGGGATAGCAGGGTATGATTCCCTGCAGGGATTTTAAACTGTGCCACCCCCTTACGGACCTATAATATGCAGGTTAACAAATCTATAGTAGTAATTGATGTGGGGGAGATTAGGTGCATTCTTTTTTCAGCTTTCTGACTTAACGGTGCTCCTGGGTTTCTGGACCTGTTAAAGCGTTCTTTTGGCTGAAGCCCTTTGATCCTGGGAGGGGCTGCACGCCTCACTGGGGAATGCAGCTGATGGCTGGAAAGTGTTCTAGGCCAGGATGCTGGGGAGCGAGCAGATGACGTGAAGCCTGAAGGGGTCCCCTGGGAGTTTCCCAGTGTCACTGGCAGCCCCCAGTGTGGCCAGGACCACAGCGGGAGCCCCAGACAGAAGGCAGGCTGCTGTGCAGTCCGTGTTGTCTATTCCAGGAGAGTCACAGAAGAGAAAAGAAAATGGTGTCAACTGTCTGAGGGCTGGACAAATGGATGCAGATGGATGGGGCAGGCTCCTGACCCCAGGCTTCGAGAAGACTATGTGAGTATCATGTGCTAGGCTCAGAGCAGTTGCCTCTGGCTAGTGTGATCTCCAAGGAAACATGATTCTACCAAAGCAGAGTGGGGACAGTTGCGTGAGGATGGAGTGGGCAGAGCCAAGAAACACAGAATTATGGCACCCTAGAAGGGATGTGGCAAGGAGACTGAGGAGACCTGGCTTCCAGGACTCCTTCTGCCACCGAGTAACTCGCATTGTGGGCAGAGAACGGAAGCTCCCCGGGGCTTGTTCATCTCCTCTAAGCTGGAAATAATGGCACGTGCCCAATCTCACACAGAGTGTGTAACGATGAGATCTGACAAAGGCTGAGAAAATAGTTCACAAACTATAAAACACTACCCAGCTATGAGGCCTATTATTCTTACTCTTTGGAGGAAAACACTTTGAAAAAAAAAACCTGTTTAGACTAAAAGCCAATTTGAGAAAGCATAGCAAGAGGCAGGAAAAAATACCCCACGGAAACTCAAAATATATCCAACCAAGTATTCTGTTCTTCTGGCAAGAATATGAAAGTCACTTTTTAAGAAAAACTGAAATCCGGATCTGCTTCTGCTCTATGCTAACACCTTCACTGGACCTTGAGGTAACCGTAGTGTAGACTTAACAACTGACTTGGCCCCAGCGCGGCCTTGGGTGAGAGGAGACGGGGATGGAACGGGTGAGGCCTGGAGGAGCTTCTGAGGGAGACCTCCCTGGGCGGAGTCAGCCAGGGCACCTGGGACTCCACTGCCAGGTCTGGGCCAACCCCAGTTTCCCGGTTCCAGTGGGGAGAGGAGACTGCCCTCAGGGATCCCAGGAAAAAGCCTGGAGAGAGACACAGAGTGACCTCAAGTGAAGGTCCTCTCAGGCCCTCGGGAAGTATGTGGAGGGCATCCAAACTGGAGGCCAGGATGGGAAAGAGTGGGGAAGACAGAGGGGGCCAGCGCTGGCAGGGATGGGAGCGGCAGAGGGAGAGGGCAGGGAGATGCAGGCAGAGGACTTGAATGCAGGCAGCCCTGCCAGTGGATGAGAAAGGCTAATCCCCGGGCTCCCACAGACCTCCTGCCAGCTCAGGGAAGGTGTCCAGCCCTGCAGGAGAGGCCGCAGTGGGGTGCAGGCACACATGGTGCCCCAGGAGAGAGCCCAGCCACACCGAGGTCCTTATGCTGATCTGGCCTCTTCTTTTCCCTCTGCAGAAAAGTGATGACATCTGAGCAACATGAAGCAGGAGCTGGTCCTGCCCGTGGAAGAATGAGGGGAGACTGCAGGCAAATGCAGAGAAGAGGGCAGCCGAATCGAGGAGGGGAGACGCCCTTCCCGCTCCTCCCAGCCTGTGAGCGAGGGTGGGGAGTAGGGCTGGCTACCCTCCCTCCCATTCAGCCTCCTACTCTGACCCTATTTCTCACTTTGCTTCACATGATAGGAACACGATGGCATTTCCTGTTACATATCACGACTGCAAACACAGCTACTGCCAACTCACAAAACTGCCTTCCACAGGGTCAGTGGGCCACATGGGCCCCAGCTCCATCAAGACTCAACATTGGCTGCCACTGCACAGCAGTACGGGGCTCCTGGGCTCAGAGGGTCCCAGGGAAGCACAGAGTGACAGTGGGTTCAGTTCCGGCCACCTCCCCTCAGCTGACTTTGTGAGCATGGTCAACGCATGACCTCAGTTTCTTCATTTCTTAGAGAGGGTGCTGGCCACCTTCCCAGGACTGCTGTGAGGGCCCATGAGACGGCCGTGCTAGTGCAGTGCCTCATACTCTGAGTCTCAAAGAGATTCTTTGAGCATCTGCTGTGTGATAGCCACTGTCCTAGGAGCCGAGGGTACAACAGCAAACAGCCGCAGCCCAGTCTGCAGAGGGCTGCATCCTACAAGGGAGAAAGGCAATAAAAAGCCACTGCCATATACTAAGAACAGTTGGGGGAGGTGGAGTAAAAAGTATAATTCCACTAAAAGCTGAATTACCATTTGACCCTGCAATCCCGTGACTGAGTATATACTCAAAGCAAAATGAATCCTCCTACCAAGAAGACACATGTACTCGCATATTCACTCAGCACTATTCACAACAGCAAAGACATGGAATCAACTCACATGCCCATCCACAGTGAACTACATAAAGAAAATGTGATACATATACACCACAGAGTACTAGGCAGCCACAGAAAAGGGCAAACTCATGTCTTTGCAGCAACATGGATGTAGCTGGAGGCTATTCTCCTAAGTAAACTAATGCAGAAACAGAAACTAAGCATCACGTGTTCTCACTTCTAAGTGAGAGCTTAACATTGGGTACACATGGACATAAATATGAGAACAAAAGACACTGGGGACTCCTAGAGGGGGAGGGAGGGGAGGCAGGGGGTGAAAAACTACCTATTGGGTCTATGCTCACTTCCTGGGTGACGAGTTCAATCATACTCCAATCCTGGCATCACACAATACACCTTTGTAAGAAACCTGCACACATACTTCTGGAATCTAAAATAAAAGTTGAAAAAAAGTGTCACTTCTGAAGTCACACTGCCTAGCGGCAAATTAGCTGTGTCACTTTCAGCAAGTTACTTAACCTCTCTGTTTTTATTTTCTCAACTCTGAAGAGAAATAGAACAACATCTACCTGATCGTGGTATAAGAATTAAAGACAGTTTAAGTCCTTCATACAACATTCGGCCCAAGGTGAAGTTAGGCATCAGCAGTGATGATAATAAGCAGATAACAGTGATGGTGATAAATGTGATACACATCATGGGGAGAGTGTGGGGTGTTATGGGGGGCTTAGCAGGACACCTCATCCAGTCTTCAGGTGGGACAGGAGACCACAGTCAGGGACAGCTTCTCAGAGATGACATTTAAGCTAAAGAATAACCTTAAGCGTTATGAAATTAACCTTTAAGGCTAGCTACGTGGTTTGAGAGAAAAGGACTTAATACCGCCCGATGTGTTCACACTGCACCCTCTGTCGTGGCTGCAGGAACACTCAGAGAACTGGGCCCCTGCAGGGCGCCAAAGCAGTGAGTGCGGTATGCAGCCTTCAGCAGCAGCCGCAAGCAGAACAGGTATTCTGGAAGCAGGGCCACAGGCTCTAAAAGCAGCAGGGCCAAACTCCTGCCACATCGAGCCAGCTCACCACCAGTACAGACAGCAGCCTGGGTGACAGGCAGCAGGCAAACAGAATGCATTGCCACCTGACCCCATGCATGGCCACTGACAAGTCAGGAGGGCCCTCTGTGCATCATAATCACACCCAGTTCAACAAGTTCTTCACAGTGGCAACGGCAAATCTATCCCATACAGTCATCCCGTGGCATCCTCAGGGGACAGGCTGTAGGAGTCCCCACAGATATTAAAACCCACGGTGCTCAAGGCCCTTCTATAAGGTGGTGCCACGTTTGCACATAACCTATGCACATCCTCCTATACGCTTTAAATCATCTACAGGTTACCTATAACACCTAATACAATGTAAATCCTCTGGAGACAGTGACTATATTTTAAAATCTATTATTTTTTCATTGATTTTTCTTCCCAAATATTTTCCATCTGAGGTTGGTGGTTGAGCCCCCAAATTCAGAACCCATAGATGTGGCGGAGGATGGGGTGCCGATTGCACCCTGTTCCCATCTTCATATTTTTAAAACTACTCAAGAGACAAGGTGCCACCCAGTTTCCAAAATAAAATCATTCAAGGCACACACACAAACCGCGTTCTGTAATTTTTCTGATGAAATCTGTTTGTAAGCAGTGAAAATGAGGGAGTGGCTCCTGTAATTAAACCAAGCCTCAGTTTTGAACATCTATACGTTTTCCAGGATGCTCCTTCAGTTGACTATAAAAACCTCTCATCAGTATTTGAGTTACTGGACTGAACCACAGTTATGGCTGCAGCCTTAATAAACACCCGCCCTCCATGCAAAGCCAAGTTAACAGGCTACCCAGTGAAAATACGGAGATTTTTCTATGCTTGAAGACGACACGTATGATTACCCTAGGGCTTTTTAAATTAAAAGTCTCGGTAGTAAATTTTGATTGCTAAGCCTAAAGGCAGGTCACTAAATAACTCAGACAGTCTCTTCAGATTTTTCATGTAAGTGAAACTTCCATTTCATCTCTAATCGATGGCACAGGCTTACCAAGATCAATAAGAATCGCGTGCTGCTGAGAAGTCAGCTGCTTTAAGAGTTCTTTGTATGGCACATCCTTTGGCTGCTGTTTGCTGGGAAACTGGTGTTTAAGGTGGAATTGCTCAGCTAGAAATTTCCAGATTTCACCTCGGTGATGACGTGGCACACCTTTAAAAGGGGGAATAGAAGATACAGAGATAATTTATCCATAGAATACAGCTTAATAATAAAAATCAGTTGTGTTTCATGTTCCATGTATCCAAATTCTTGTTCCTTTTTTTTTTTTTCTTGAGACAGAGTCTGGCTCTGTCACTCAAGCTGGAGTGCAGTGGCACAATCACAGCTCACTGCAGCTTCAACCTCCTGGGCTCAAATGATCCTCCCACCTCAACCTTCTGGGTAGCTGGAATTACAGGTGCCCACCACCATACCTGGCTAATTATCTTTTTATTCTTGTAGAGACAGGATCTCACTACGCTGACCAGGCTTGTCTCAAACTCCTGGGCTCAAGCAATACTCCTGCCTCAGCCTCCCAAAGTTCTGAGATTACAGGAATGAGCCACCGTGCCTGGCCACTAGTTCCATTATTAATTAACAGCACAGGAACAGAAAGAAGGCAACTAAAACCTTGTCCTGTTTGCTTCTTCCCTTACTTCCACACCCCATTCTCCCCTCACTTCCCTGGCCCCTTCCTTCTTTCTTTTCACTTCTCCAATGTGTTATCACGTTCTGACCCTATCAGACTCTGCAAGGAATAAAGAATATGACCTGAGCCCTGGTGTCAATGATCGACATTCTAGGCAAATAAGGCCAAGTATGAAAAACTGTATTGTAAGACAGGATCTCAGAAACAAGAGAGAATCAAAAGGAAACAGAGCTCAGATGAAGGAGAAGTTGGCTTATTTCTAACTGAGCAATCAAGTTTCCACAGAATCCTTCATTTGACCCAAGCCTTAAAGATGAAGGAAAAGGAAGAGAGAAGAGCACCAGAGAGAGGGAACCGAGAGTGATTCAGTTTGCCTCAGGCACAAGGGTGCATGGAAAGAGCAGCTGGCAAGGAGGCTGGAAGGGCTACTGTCAGAGGCAAAACTGAGGGCAAGAAACCTGCACTTTGTTTGCTAGCTCCAGGGAACCACTGAACGTTTCTGAGCTGAGATGGTGTAAGCTGATCATAGCTGAGATTCTGGAATTCTGGTGAGGCTTCTTTCTGCAAGATAAGCTGCAAGACAGGCCCAGAGGCTGGGCAGGAACTGACCGCGTAGACACTGCCATGAGCATCCAACAAAGCCTAAAAACAGAAAATGTCCACGAGCCTCCACCTAATGCTGTACCTGTGATTGATTTGAATACTCACAGTGATTAAAAAAACCGTCTAAAACTCAGAAAAGTTCTCTTGAAGTCAAGGATGTTATTCAAGGCAAACCTAATTTTAAAAGGCAACAGTTTTCCACCAAAATTCTTTAGCTCATTCCTCAGCTATTACAAGGCCAAAAGGTGGGAAGGGGGAGAGCAAGAAGACTGAAGAATCAGATGCCAAGTCTTTCTCGTCTCTCTGGAGAAAGAAGCCTCCGAGTTAGGAATTCATCTTTCTTTCCATCCAGGGAAAAAAGCCACTTTGTACCCTGTCCTGCCACTCAGAGCCTGCCCAGAGGATGGTTTCTCTGGTTTCTGTCTCTGGTCACCCTTGGGAAAAGTTTCTGCTCTGGCAAGGTAGCAGCAGCAGACAGCACTGATCGTGGGGCCACTGTGCACCGCTGCCATTCCACACGTTACGTATATTGGTCCATATCACCCTCATAGCCTTCTAAGGGAAACACAATTATCCTCATGGTAAAGAAAAGAGAGGCAGTGAGAATAGGTCCCTTGCCCCAGGTCATTAGCCGGTGAGTGACAGCCCAGGGACATTGATTGCCATTTCCTCTTGGTGTCCTCCATGTCGAAAATGTCAAACAAGGCTGCTACTCAAACGGGGACTAGAGAAAAAATATCTTTTGGTCATTCATTGCAAGATATATTTTCTATCTTGCAATGAATGATAAAACAACCATCTGTTGATTTGAACCAAATAGTAATCATTTTATTAACAGATTCACAAGGACTCAGTGAGTCACCTCTTGGAAGTACTTACTGTGTAGTAAGTACTTTGTTTTTTCCCTTTCACATATCATTTTTTTTTTTAAGTTGGCCTGTAGGAGAAATACAGGGCCCCAGTAAATCATGACCACATCCTATACCTTCTTTAATTTTATCTCAGCATTAATATAATGACTCTGTAGAGTGAGTTGAATGGTGGCCCCTCAAAAAAGATGTGTTCAATTCCTAATTCCTGGAGCTTGTAAATGTTGCCCTTCTTTGCAGAATTAATTAAGCAAGGACTTTGAGAGGAGGAGAGCATCCTGGATTATCCAGGTGGGCCTATATCCAGGGACAAGCATCCTTATAATAGACATGCAGAGGAGGAGATGAGAAGGGGAATAGATGCGACCAAGGGGGCAGAGGCTGGAGTGCCGTGGCCACAAGTCTAGGAAGCTGATGGCCACCAGCAGCCGGAGGAGGCCAACTGCAGACAGGCTGACACCATGGTTTTAGAGTTTCGGCTTCCAGAACACTGAGAGAAGAATTTCTGTTGTTTCAGTCGCCATTTTTGTAGTAACTTGTTACAATAGCAACAGGAAACAAATACACCCTGATATCTGCTTTCTGCTATCTTCTATTTCTTGTCTCCCTCTCTGCTATTCCAGCGCATAGATATATCCTGGGTACGTACATACACACACACACACACACACACATACACACACACACACACACACACACACACACACACACTCTCTCTCTCTCTCTCTCTCTCTCTCTCTCTCTCTCTCTCTCTCTCTCTCTCTCCCCACAAATACTTCACACCCTGATGACAAGTAAATGTGGGCTGGAAAACAGCATGGTAAGTGATTTAGAGTGGAGCTTTATTTCACAAAATACTTTTCTTCAAACTGGAAAATTTTCCCAAGTTATGAAATGTCCAATTTCCTGTTACTAAATAATTCCCATTGTCTTATCAGACCTTTACTTTTTGGAAGAAATAAATATTGGCTGTGTCATTGGACAGTAACCGATATTGTGGTATTCAGGAGTAAGCTTAGATTCTGTGACTGAAAGCACAGGATCACACAGGTTGGACCCCATGTTTTTGCTAAGAACACCCTTCCCCAGTGTGGTGCTACCTTCGCTCCTAATCCAAGAGGGAAACCTGGCAGTGGAGCCCGCCTAGGGCTTGCAGGCAGGGTCTGGGTGGGCAGGAGGCTGTTCCTCCACCCCCCATGTAAATTGCTTCTTCCTCACCTAAAAAAGTAATATATACTCACTGTTTAAAAGGAGGACAAAAAAAAAAAAAAAAAAAAAAAAAAAAAAAAAAAAAAAAAAAAAAAAAAAAAAAAAAAAAACCTCTGAAAATGTAAAAGGTATAAAGAAAGTGAAAAACCACTCATAACTAGAATGAACACATATTCACCATCCAAAGCAGGAAGCTTTTGAAGTGAGGAGGAGGAAAGCTATTAATAATTTTGCCAGGAGAGGAGTCCTGCCTATGACCCGGATACCTGCATCATAGATGTTTTTCCATGTATACACATAGAGAACTCTCAGCTGCACAGGAGACCATGCTGTACTCTTTTCATTTAACAACTTATGTCAGACATCTTTTACATCAGTAAATACAGACCTACTTACAATGTCGTTTTCAGGGAATATGACATAGAATAGTCACATGGTTGGGTATTCTGTTTTGTTTTGGCTATTAAACAATGCCACAATAAGCATTCTTACTACAGTACATTTTTGGTTGATTCATTTCTAGAGTATGTTTCTATAACTGGCATTGCTGGGTCAAAGGTAAGCAGAGTTTACCTCTGCCCTTACTGTCAGAAGCTCAGGCAGCCACTCTGCAATCTCATTCCTAAAAAATACATTCCAGCTTATAAGGTTCTATCTAGATATCTTTAGAGAAATCATTTTGACCTGAACTAAACTGAATTATCTATAATTATACTATCTTCTCCTAAATTGATACCCTAATCCTGCCTCCTCATCTAATTTTAACTGGGAAAATTTTATAAATTCCTTTATTTCTGTCATTTCAGGGTGTTTTACATCACTACGAGGAAGGGCCTCTTTTTTTTTTTTTTTTTTTTTTAGATAGAGTCTCACTCTGTAGCCCAGGCTGAAGTGCAGTGGCGTGATCTTGGCTCACTGCAACCTCCGCCTCCTGGGTCCTGGTTCAAGCCAATTCTCCTGCCTCAGCCTCCCAAGTAGCTGGAATTATAGGCACATGCCACCATGCCCAGCTAATTTCTGTATTTTTAGTAGAGTCGGTGATTCACCATGTTGGCCAGGCTGGTCTTGAACTCCTGACCTTGTGATCCACCTGCCTTGGCCTCCCAAAGTGCTGGGATTACAGGCCTGAGCCACCACACCCGGCCGAGGAAGGGCCTCTTAATCTACACAACTGTCCTCTCTTTCAAGATCTCTGAGCCAGAGTTAGCCTCTACTTCAAAGGTCAAAGATATGATTCTAATTTAGTCTCACATTTTTAGATTCACATTTTTACTCTGAGCCACTAAATAGACCAGCATCATTTGTTTGGAGTTGTTAAATCTTAATGTGTTAAAACCACCTGATTGACAAAAGCCCCCTTTATGGTTAGAGAGAGTTCTGCCATAAAAAGTGACATGGCAAAGTCAGGGAATACCTAAGGAAATTCCAGGTCAGCCTTAGCTCACTCCAGTATATAGAACGTTCAATCATCTATGCCCGATTTTCACTACCCAGGGTCCAGATTCCTGGAGTATTTCTATTAGCCTCCACATAATATGCCCAATGAAAAACAAATATCCAGGTGCCAGGCTTCTAAGAAGCTCAAATATTTGGAATGCTGTCACAGACAGCAATTGGCCTTTCACAGAAGGAAAGACACCTGAAGGCGATCATCTAGGCAAACGTGAAAGGGGGAAGAACAGGCTCACTCTTTTCTCTGCTTTCTGCCTTTTCAAAGCGGCAATTTGGAGCCATTTGGTGTAAGGGTAAACCTTAAGTGACAGCTACAGGTGCAAGGAATATTAAGACTCGAAGAGAGCTCCAAGATCCTCAGCTTGGTGCAAGTCTCTCATTCTATCAGCAAAGAGGCAGGAGCCCAGAAAGAGGGTACCTGCCAAAGTCACACTGAAAGCTGCTGTGAATACAGCATTTCAGTCTTCACCACTGCATACATGTTCTGAGAAAAGCACCTTGAGATCCTGTTCAACAGGAGACAGTGCAGTACGGTGGTGTGAACCCAGCTCTGTGGCCTGAGCCACTACTCAGCTGCTCTAAGCCCAAGTGTGCTTATCCCTAGAAAGGAGAAAGGCATAACAAACAGTAACTACCTATGATTACTAAAATCGATGTCAAAATTCAGAAAAGGGTAAAAAATGCCTAAAAGACTATAGTAGAAAATACTGCTTTGTTCCATTAATGCTCCTAGAGATGAAAAATACACATGCAATGTTTTTCCACTGTACAACTGATAAAGCCAGGAAAAACCCATTCTGTACATATTTGCAACCCTTATTCAAAACACCTGGTTATTCATGATCAGCTCAACTGGAACTCAGTAGCATAGAATCAGATCAGACTCAGACTTTTACTCTTGCCAGAAGACATTAACACACATTTTAAAATAAATCATTGTTTGACTAGAACACTAATCATGACTAAGGTAAGCTCCAAAACAGCACTTTTCAAACTATCTGTGAAACATCAATTTTTTTTTTGTTTTTAAAAAATGTTCCAATCCACTACAGACTGATTTTTTATACCATACAGTAAAAATAAATTAGTAGAAAAACAAAATGAAAAAAAGGTAAGATGGACAAAACGTAAATCCACATTTTTTTATTAGGATCACTGTGTCAAATTGCCAGAAACATTTCCAAACACTTAGTCTCAACTTCTGTACTTATCTCCTCTTCTTAGACCAGTAACAGTTTGGGCTGGCAGATCACACTGAGAAAACAGTGAATCCTGCCCGCTCTCTAAGGCCTTACAGTATGGCAGACACATGCTGTGTGCTCCTCATAACATCCACTGTCACCACCCACATCTTACACTTGTGGAAACTGCAGCCCAGAGAGGGTGAGGCATTTGTCTAAGATCACACTGCAAAAGTAAGCGGCAGGGCTGGGACTTAAACCCAAAACCACCTGTCTGAAGTCTGTGCTCCATACCCTATGCTGTCTCCCTAAGGCACCCAGAGAGAAGCCATACGATTAGTTTCTAGTTTATAATTTAATTCCAAGTATATCATCAAATCATTATCCAGTTTATAGGTAACCAAGCCCTTGGGTTTTTCTGTCTTCTTCCTATTTCCTGGTCTTCTGGGAATTTTAATTAAGAGGAATCATGAAAGGTGGTTGAAACTCCTATCTATTAAGTAAGGTATCTGGAAATAGATTAAGATGTGATGAAAAGAAGGGAGATGGCCACTAAAATTAGACTTAATTTTTTTATTCCACACTTCTCCCCAATCCCCAAAGAGGGGTGAGACTGACTAGGTGATTCCCAACAAAGCTTACCTTGCCCAACAGCCGAGTGCATTTTTTCCATGTCAAACTTAATTTTTGATCTTCCTGGAGTGCTAAGCATCTTTTCCCACACTGTAGTTACTTCTTTAAGGCAGGGAGTAATTTCTTCGTAATCGAGCTTCAGGCGCTTGTTTAGCAAATCATTTTCGGAGGCTGGAATAGACCATCAAGAGGGCATTGGTCCAGGCTACAGCTATGCTTCCATTACACAACATGGCTGCCTACTGCTATCCTGCTGAGATGGCGAGCAGTACAACCGGCTTAGCGGATCTAGTTAAAGTCACTGTCCATGCCCCTACCCATTTTCCTTGTTTTGGAAAACACTAAAAACCTAGGAAGAATGTGACTTCTCTTACCCCCTCACTCCCAATGTACCCTGTTGGCTCTACTGCTAACACAAAACCCACATCTGCCCAATTCTTTCCATCTTACCCCTATCAAACCATAAGTCTCCCAGGACAGCAGCTATGTGTTATTAATAAAATTCCTAGTGACTAGCATGGTTACAACTGGATGCAATTTTTTCATCTAAACTAGGAGAGGCACTCCAAAGATAGTTTTCATATTTAGAGCCAAACCTCTGTTTGGTAGCTTCTACCATTGATCCCATTTCTGCTTCTTGGAGCTCAACTATATAAATCTCCCCCTTTCAAATGACATCTCTCAAATGTATGAAGATAGCTATTGTTTCCCGCCAAAACTTACTCAACCTTAAAGCTGCATGAAGAATTATAACCAAACTATCAAACTTAGGGGGGAATAGTGTCGATAATGGGAAATGTGAAATTAACAATTTACATTGATTCCTGGGCCCAATCTCTCATTTCATGGCCACAGAAACTGAAGCTCAGAAAGATCAGGTGATTTGGCCACGGTTATTTACTAGCTAGAAGGAAGCTGCATGATCCTAGGCGCAGTGCTGCCTTCCTCTCAACGTTTATGTTTTCCATCTCCCATCTTTAATCTTT
Source organism: Cebus imitator (assembly GCF_001604975.1). NCBI lineage: Eukaryota > Metazoa > Chordata > Mammalia > Primates > Cebidae > Cebus > Cebus imitator. Next base: position 1,742,492 of record NW_016107362.1, read on the forward strand.
CCCCTCTTGCTTTGACGAATACATTTCTAAGGTCCTGTTACACAATTCCCGACACCTCTGGAGTTCACATTTTTTAAAAATGTCAATCCTAGTTTTTTTGTTTCTTTTTTTTGGTGGGGGGGGCTGAGATTTGAGCGATGAGAAAACACGATAAATGTCACCAGAGTTGAGCTAATCCTTGCAGCAAATCACGTTTGGGGCTAGCCTTGCTGAACAGCAACTGGCAGCAGTGCTGGGCTCTTGATGCCAGCATACGCTTCCCTGGCAGTAAGGCTGCTACAAGCGCATCTGGCCACCCTAACAGAGCCCAGCAGGCCACATGAGGAACCTGCTCTGAAGTCAACACAACTTCACACAGCCAGAAAGAACTGGCCAGAAGATTCAGCTGAAAAGGCTCAATCCATGTATTTTGCTACTGGCCCAAGCAACATCCTGCTGTTTTGGTGTCCTGACAACACTGCTGCCTAAAATCAGTGGCCTCCAAAATGCCTTATCAACCAAGGCAGATGGTGCAGACCTGCAGCAAACGCCAGGCTCCAAGACCAGAACTTCAGATACAGGACCCAGCTGCTCACAGCATTAAATAAGACCCCACACGCCCATGTGGTTTTTTAAGCTTGTGGGGATCGGGGAATAGGATTGACTGAGATCAAAAGTAAATTTGCAACGAAGTTCTCTAAAATATTTGTTACGGTTTAACACAAATGTCTGAGCCAACTTGGACTTTGTGATAATGCTCAGGTCTGGAGGGCGGGCTATGGCTGCTCTGTCCCCAGTTCTGCTCTGTTAACAATGGCATTCTCAGACAAAGCTGTCTCGCCAGCTGCCACTACCTCTTGAAGCTTAGAATGGAAAGCTAAGAGGCTGGGAGGCTCAGCATCTAAATGACCCCCACACTTGCAGAGATTTTAGAAGAACTGCACTGAATATTTGATTTTTAAACCATCACATATTATTTAACTAAGAAAAGTGTTTTTTAAAAAAACAAAAAACATTAACTGTAATTCAAAATTTAATGTTATCACATCATTTTAGTCTTAGTAAAGTATAAAATGCTGAGTTATATGAATTGGCTCAACTGGCAATAACATGCCAACACTAAGCCATGGCTGTATTATTGAATCACATGATGTGATCTTGCATTAGGCTGCTCACATCTTCATTTAAAAATAGGGAAAAGTAGACCGGGCGCAGTGGCTCATGCCTATAATTCCCGAACTTTGGGAGGCCAAGGTGGGTGGATCACCTGGGGTCAGGAGTTCGAGACCAGCCTGCCCAACATGGTGAAACCCCATCTCTATTACTAATAATTTAAAAAAATAGCCGGGTATGGTGGCAGGCACCTGCAATCCCAGCTACTTGGGAGGCTGAGGCAGGAGAATTGCTTGGACCCAGGAGGCAAGGTTGCAGTGAGCTGAGATCATGCCACTGCACTCTAGCCTAAGCAACAAGAGCAAAATTTCGTCTCAAAAAAACAAGGGGTCAGGGGGAAATGGCCTCGCAGTGGGGACGGCAGAGGACTGGTGGCTTCAAAGAGAGGCAACGCTTTTTGTCCTAACACCAGTGAAAATTAGCTAATTTTGGAGAAATCACAACTTCAGCTTCCAAGTGCTACAATGGTGTGAGGTAGACTTAGGTGGCACAGTACCATTCTTTCCAGGATGCAATGCTTCCAGAATAGTAAAAATATTTGATTCATATAGTCAAGTCAGGAAATAGGCTTAAGCATAGGAAAAACTTTCTCACACACATTCTTCTAAATTCTTTCCCAAAGAGTATGCAAGTCAGCTTGAACCCCTGATCAATTTCAAGAGCCATCCCAGATGTAATTTAACCTTCCTTTAAGAAGGGAGGAAAAAAACCCCACAATAGGATGCCTATCTCTCTAAGCACATAGTCCACAGCAGGTCCTCGAAAAACGTCTTTGTGCTCAATTTCACTTCTTTATAATGCTGATAAGTAAAAAATGGATTCCCGGCCCGGGGCCTTGGTCTGTGCGGAGTTTGTGTTCTTTCCATGTCTATGTGGGTTTTCTCCAAGTGCTTCAGTTTCCTCCCCCGTCCCAGAGATGTGCACATTAGGTTAATCAGTATGTCTACATGGTCCCAGTCTGAGTGTGTGTGTGTGTGTGTGAGTCACCCTGAGATGGGATGACATTGAGTCCAGGGCCCGTTCCTGCCTTGCACCCCAAGCTGCCGGGAAAGGTTCTGGCCACCTAGACCCTGAAGCGGAGTAGGTGGAAAAATAATTACCTTTATTTTTTTCAGACGGAGTCTCGCTCTGTTGCCCAGGCTGGAGTGCAGTGGCATCATCTTGGCTCAATGCAACCTTTGTCTACTGGGTTCAAGTGATTCTCCTGCCTCAGCCTCCTGAGTAGCTGGGATTACAGGTGCCCACCACCATGCCCAGCTAATTTTTTTTTTGTAATTATAGTAGAGAAGAGGTTTCACCACATTGGCCAGGCTGGTCTCAAACTCCTGATCTCAGGTGATCTACCCACCTCGGCCTCCCAAAGTGCTGGGATTACAGATATGAGCAACTGTGCCGAGCCAATAATTATTTTTATTAATATTTCTTAAATGTTTGCATAGCTCACAATTACATTAGTATTTAATAATAGAAGTGTCTTAGGTCTTTATTTAGAATTTGGTGATGTTTTTGTGCCCAGAAATATGCCATAGGAACTTAACTCTTGTTTTCATCAATAAACCCTTGGTAAAATTGGTTTCATTATACCTCATTTTGCTGAAAGTTGCAGTTTCCATGAGCCTATTGGCAACACTAAGCGAAGACTTACTGTACACTCTGGCTGCTTCTTGTCAAACCCTGCATCTATATTTAATGTAAAAGTTCTGCCCCCCCAACCCACCCCGACAAAACTTACTAAATATTTTTAAGCAATCAGGCTCTTACTGCTGGTTATTTTTCTCAGCAATCCAGGTCCTATACACACTAACACAATAGATTAATGCTTCCAGCATTATATTAAACAAGTTTATTGCGTTTTCACCACAGAGATAAACACATGTTGAACTTTACAGAGCTAAGAAGAGAAACGAAGCAAACAGTCAAAATAAAAGACCACAAAAACTGAGCAGTGCCAAGAAGCCAAATGAAATGAGGAAGCACTAGAAGAATGTTGGCAAGGGCCAGTAAACTTAATGCAACACCTGGCAAGGCGTTCCAGGTAACCTTAGGAAACTCTCGCCTGTTCATTCTAGTCTGCCTGGTCATTGTTTGCACAGCAGGATGCTTTCTGCTTTTGCAGCATACGATTTCGCCTCGCCAACTACAGCTGTCCTCACCACATTCTGAAGATGCCAGCTGTGAGCACCATTCCCATTTTATAGCTATGCCCTGATTTTACATGGCTGTCATTTGCAAGAAGATTGGCCAGTATCAGCATTAAAGTTTATGACCTACGTGATGAACATAACTGCCTTTTTCCTCTTCAACAAAAATCCCAAGATATATAAGAATATAACTGCTGTGCTTCTGAGCTATCATTTAACTGATGAGACATGCAGTAACACCATCACTACCAAACATCTTTTTGACATCTGCTTTTAGAATTACCTTCAAGAGCACACAAGAAAGCAGCAGAAAAACTGAGTTGGAAAAAAACAGCACTCATCTGCTCTACCTGCCCTCCAGCGTGCTATCACCATCCACAGCACCCTGATGGGAGGACCTGTCTTTCTCAGCTTCACAACTGCATACAGGAAAGCTTACTAACCTATTCCAACTAAGGGACTACTTTCATGTCGGCAGTTCTTATGCCTTTATATTTCATTTTTTGTTTCCAGTCAAAATATACAGACACTATCTCTTTACAGCCTATGAATTCGTACTTTTCAACTGCAGAAACTATGTTTCCGGTACCCAGTGTTGTCATAACTCACAAGTATCTCATGGACATGCACAGAGAACGTCTATTCACTCGCTATGACACTAGCTATGAACTGAAACTCACGGGATGCAACACATTCTTGGGAGCTTATTCCTCAGACTTGGTGTCTGAATGACTTTCAGCTCTAAAAGCAACAAGGTCATTTTAAAAGACCAAAGTCTGCAATCAAAGATGATGCTGAATGAAAGGTACTTTAATTCCAAAATTGTTCTGGGGAATGGCAGTATAACTGAACCACCTGCTACGTCTTCCCTTTGAAAGGGACTATGCAGACTTCCTGCTCAAAATCTTCATGACTTCATAGCGGGGCAGTTGTCTAGACACCCTAAAACCCATGCTCTTTCCAAAGGGTACGTAAACTTTGTGTCTTACGCTACTTTGAAGATAATATTAATTGGTTCCAGTGTCAGTATGGAAACAGGAAATGAACAAATTCTAAACTTTACAAGTTCATATTTTGACACTATTGATATCAGTACAGGTAGAGCTCAGCTAATGTTTTTTTTTTTTTTTCTGATTACTTGCAACTCACTGAAAAAGCACATAAAGTTATGCATTTTAATGACTTACACAAGAAAAGTTCATACGTAACACACAGGCGCAGACTATGGCTGAGGATAAAGTTGAGAGAGCGAGAGGGAGTGGGGGACGGGGGGATGAAACAAAACAAACACCTTTCAGAGTGTTAGAGCTCAGATTTAAAGCTTGTATCTCGGAATTTCTAAACACTGTACAAATGGTGACCATATAGGAATAATGAACACAGTTGGTGAAACTATCATTAGATCACCAAAAGGTAAACAGTGTTAATAAGACTCTGAAACAGTAAACAGACACTATAGATAGATGTGTACATTAGACTATCATGCTGCTATATTTTTAAGACAGCATGCTACGTCTGATGTGATTCACTTTAGAGCCTAGGTAAGACCAGGCCTGCTCAATAGCAAGATGGCAAACCAACCTTGGAGCTTCTGATTTTCCTTCTCCATCCTGAGCAGCAGTATCTGTTGAAGAATAGCCTTTTGCCACAGCTCTCGGAGCTCACGAGATGTCCTTTTCTTTTCCTCTGGTGCAGGGCCAAAGGGTCCATCTTCACAAACTGGTTCTAAAGGAGATCGTGGGGGAAGCTCTCCCAGCTCTGAATAATCTGGAGAGGGAAAAGAACATTCCAGAATTGTCATTTTTCAACATAAAATGCATGCTCAAACACAGTGCCAAATCAGCAAATTCTGTTCATTCAGATGAAATATAATAAGATCACCAAACTTAAAATTCATGTGTTAATACGCATTGAAATAAGCCATGTCTGAGCCACAAACATGAAAAAATGATACGTCAAATAGCAAGCAAAACTTCAGTAGCTGAGGAAGTATTTAAAGATACCTGCTTTTTAAGGTGTGATATTTTCAACTTCTTCTGAAAATGTTATTTAATATTATTAATTATAGAAAACGTTCATACAGTGCCTACCGTGTACCAAACTGTTCTCAGAGCTTTATGTATAATAATTTAACACCCGCAAAACTCTAAGACATAAGTATTGTAACTATCCCGTTTTAAAGATAGTTTAAACCGAGTCACAGGGAGTTTATACAACTTGCCTAATGTCACAGAGCTAGGAAGGAGTTGAGCCAGGACTAGAACCCAACAGTCTGGCTCTCATGTGCATTCTTAACTACTGTGCTATCTGGCCAGGTATTCTGAAAGAAGATTAAAATGCATTGAATAGCCCGTAATAACAGTGACCATTAACAGACCCTCTACCAAGTGCTGGGCACTGTGCCGTGCATTTTATACAGGTAGACTCGTTTAATCCTGATGGCAAGTCCAGAAGGCAGGTATTAGCCTGGAAAGGAAACTGAGGCTCGGTAACTTGCCCAAAGCCATACAGTGAGTAAGTAGGTCCCCTGGCATAGTCTAGCTCACATCTTTCTGATTCAGAAGACCATTTGCTTCCCACTAGATACCACTATAATCCAAACGTTTCCTATGTCTGAATTACACAGCTTTATAGAGTCTTATTTCATTATGGTCCTATCAAACAAATGAATAGATGAAAATTCTACATCTTTTGGGGGTTTACATGCATAATAGGAGAATGTTCCTTTGTACTGTTGAAATTATCTATAAAGTATCACCTCAATTTGATACATATTATGAGAGGCAGTATAGTTTAGTGATTAATAGGGCAGGTTCTGGAGTCAGGTTGCCAAGATTCTAATCAAGACTCTGTCATTCAGTATGGTGATTCCTCAAGGATCTAGAAATAGAAATACTATTTGACCCAGCAATGAGTGTATATGAAAAAAGTTATAAATCATTCTATTATAAAGACACATGCACAAGTATGTTTATTGTGGCACTGTTCACAATAAGACTTGGAACCAACCCAAATGCTCATCAATGATAAACTGGATAAAGCAAATGTGGCACATATACACCACGGAATACTATGCAGCCATAAAAAAGGATGAGTTTATGTCCTTTGCAAGGACATGGATGAAGTTGGAAACCATTATTCTCAGCAAGCTGACACAAGAACAGAAAACCAAACACTACATGTTCTCACTCATAAGTGGGAGCTGAACAATGAGAACACATGGAACGGAACATCACACATCAGGGCCTATTGGGAGGTGGGGGGCTAGGGGAGGGATAGCAGGGGGTAGGGGGGATTGGGGAGGGATGGCATTAGGAGAAATACCTAATGTAGATGATATGGAGTGACGGATACAGCAAACCACCATGGCACGTATATACCTATGTAACACACCTGCATGTTCTGCACATGTATCCCAAAACTTAAAGTATGATACATTTTTTTTAAAGATTCTGTCATTTTTGATTTTGTGATCTTTAGCAAGTTGCTCAACCTTCTGATGCTTCCACTTCCCAATCTGTCAGGTGGGTATGACAGTGCCTCCCCTCAGAGTGGTGGTAAAGAGACTGAGTTAATAGGCTATAAACCACTGAGAACAGGACTAAGAACACAATAAAAAAAAAAAAAGCTCTTGTTGTTCGCTATCATATATTTACTAGGGGCACAGAAAAGACATAGAAATTTCAGCTACTCAACTATAAGCCCTAACAAGGTTAGAACCTTGCTACCTTGCCAGCAAGGCAAAGTCATCACTGAGCACAGCTGCTCACACCCAGCAGGGGCCTAAGAAATAACTGTTGAATAAGAGAAGGAACAGAAGTACCGGGTTTACATGTGCTGTTATTTATGTTTTCCCTCTATTTTATAAATTTGTGGCAATAAATATTTTAAAAATAAAAACTAAGGAAAAATAATGCAAATCTATTCTAATTAAAATCAAAGATGGAAAAAATATTTTCCTGCAAAACACTTAGAAAACAAATCCCTTCCCCTGCCAAAACCTGTATACTTAGGATTAGTCATTACTGAATATGATATAGTTCAATTTCATCCTTTTATTTAATTTTATTCTGCAGCGTGAAGTCTTTCATTTGAGCCCTTTCCCTTTTTCCTTTTTTTAATTCTTTTACCATCTTGGCTCTTGGAATTCTGTGGGACACTGCAGTTGTGATTCAAGTTCTGCTTTACCTCACCTTAGAAGCGTATCTCCCACTGGTTTACAAGAGTCTCATTTCCGAAAACTAATTCCTATGAGGTGGTCTGGCTGGCATGGCATGCACTCTCACAACTCATGTGCGTCAAGAGAACCCAGGACCCAGCTAGGCAACAGGGGAGAGCACTGTTGAGAGTTAGGTGGGGTTGACCTGGATATTCTTTTTTTTTTTTTTTTTTTTTTTTTGAGTTGGAGTCTTGCTCTGTCCCCCAGGCTGGAGTGCAATAGCACGATCTTGGCTCACTGCAACCTCTGCCTCCCAGGTTCAAGTGATTTTTCTGCCTTAGACTCCCCAGTGAGTAGCTGGGATTACAGGCATGCACCACCACGCCTGGTTAATTTTTGTATTTTAGGAGAGATGGGTTTTCACCATGTTGGTCAAGCTGGTCTCAAACTCCTTACCTCAGGTAATCCACCTGCCTCAGCCTCCCAAAGTGCTAGGATTATAGGTGTGAGCCACCGAGCCTGGCTGACTTGGATATTCTTAAACCCTACCAGTAAAACAAGGGCTCACCTCACCTAAACTCCTTCTTCTAATCTCAGCCTTCCTGTTTACCACAGCCTTCCTCTTCCCAGGAAACTTCCTACCATGTTCCTTTCAAATTCAGAATCACAATGAGCAGGTGTACCTCAGGCCTGGAGGAGGGAACACGCCCAGCAGTTGCGGCTGCTTGTCCCCAGATCCATTTACTCTCTGCCGACTACTGACAAGGACCACTGTCTATAGCAGTGTATGAAACTCCGGTTTTATTTTAGTATTCAGAGAAACTGAATCTGCAAAAATACAAGTATTGTTTGGTGATGGCAAATGAGAGGTTTAAGACCTAAACTGTCTCCCTAATGTTTTCTGCTTTTGCAATCTTTTTCTTATTTTCACTAGCAACAGTTTGTTGAGCTTTTACCATACAGGTTCTTGACACAAATAAGCTTGTTTGATTCTTACAACGCTCTCATAGGACAGGTGATATTATTATTTCCATTTCCAGCTAAAATAAGTAAGGTGCAGTGAGGCTTTATAACTCGGCCAAGGTCACACAAGTAGTAAGAGTCAGAGCCATGATGTGAAAAAACGTGTATTTTCCTCCAAAGTTTAAAAAAAAAAAAAAAGTTTACCCTGTGCTTCTCTATGTCCACATGCACAAGCCTCACTGGGGATCTTGCTAAATTAAAGATTCTGACTCAGCAAGTCTGAGAGGGGCATCTCCATCAAGCTCCCCAATAATGCGGCCACTGCTTGTTCTCCAAGCACACTCTGAAGAGCAGGGCTCCACGCTGCGGCTTTCCTCTCTATTCCTCATGTAGCCTATGCGCTTCCTAGCACATGGGCTCGTCTCCTTCACTGGGAACACGTTCAGATGCTGTTGTTAGCTGCCTGAATTCAGGTCCTCAACACATGGCAAGAGCTTGTCCCAAACTTGGTCAGGGGATCCAGGCCAAGTCCAGAATACAAACGACATATTCAAGCACTAGTATTAATTTCACCTCTGCATGAACTAAGTAAAAGCTGATCCACCACAAAGGTCAGCAAATAAGCCCAAGAGTTTAAAGGAGCGTTTCTCAACCTCAGTACTACTGACATTTTGGGGCTGGATAATTATTTGTCATGAGGAACTGTTTTGTACACTGTAGAATGTTTAGCAGTCTCCCTGGGCACAGTAGCATCTGCCCACCCAAGTAATGATGATAAAGAATACCTCCGCACATTGCTAAATGTCCTCTAGGGGTCAGGAGGAACAAAACCACCTCTAATAAGAACCCCTTATTAGAGTTAAAATCTTTAACTCAGATTGGAGTTAAATCTCTAAAAGATTCAGAGTTAAAATCTCACAATTTTGTCTCTCCTAAACCCTGAGAAGGGGTAAAAATGCATCTCCTTCATCCAAAGTCATTTCACATGGTAACAATTACTGATTTTATAGTTTACAATTAACAACAAAGTTTTATAGTATTTTTTGTTCATATTAAGAGTAGCCTAGCTACAAAATAGTTCAGTAATTTATAAAGGGAGATAGTTAAAATCTTTGTTTGTTCTAAATTTGGCCTGCTGAATCAGTCCAAGTAAGCTGCTTTCTCAACAATGCCAAAAGATTCAGATCGGGGACAAGGCTTTGGCTTTGTAATCAGTCCTCCATGCGTGTGTAGCCTTGAGAGATGTGGACTTGAGTGGAGTGACAGGTTGAGGAGAATAAAATCAAACTCCCAGGCAACTGTCAGCTGAGAATCTTGTTCTAACGATAAACGTGGGCACTGTTTTAACTTGCATCATTCCTAACAATCCTACCAGCATCGAGTCCCTTAAATGTACTCAGTGATGCGATGCGTTAGGTGGTCTAAGGAGGGCTACTCTGAGGTTTCTATTCTCTAGAACAATCCCAAGGATCTGGCTTCTCTCCCCAACTTGCATTCTTGCTGAGATACAGCTACACAGAGGCCAGTGTGGGAAGCATGGCTTGGCTCAGCGTAGCAGAGGCTGAGCCGAGGCAGGGGCTGCTCTACCTCATGGGCCAACTTTGTTGGAGCCTCTCGGGAAAACGTATACCTTTTGGGTTCCAGTCCCTTGGTACAAAATGTGAGAAATGATATTCACCTCTGACTGCCCAACTGTGGAGACCACAGGCATATTTATAAAGTCTGCAAAGCCACCAAACCAAAGGGCTGCTATAACACCTTAGTCCAGGATTCAATTTTACTATTCTGACATCTCCTATAATGACAGGATGTGGAACACTTAAATTATGTAGCCTTTCAGAAACTACAGCCTCCAATAGGTTCTAAGAATTTTAAAACCAGTCATAATTCAGGGGGCCTTAGAGACAATTGCCTCCCATTAAATCACTGCTATGACACTCCCAACAGACTCATAAATATGATCTATGCTGGCATGTTGATATTTTAGATGCCAAATGAGTCTCCAACAACTCCGTGCTGTTTCATTCTTTCTATCTGCACACAAATGTGTGGGAAAGAGTGTGACATCGCGTCATTGTTATGAACAGAATCAATGCCATGATCAAGAAAGAGAAAAAGCAACATGCACATGACCTCCTATTTGTCCAGTATCTGGTTCTCTCAAGTGTAGAATACAGGGCTGCTTTCTTGCATTTTCACAAAGCACTGGCATTAAGTTCTGAACCGCAGTTCTCCTGCTTTTAAAGACATGACATTAAATCACATGTTAAGCGCCCTGTAAGAAAGAGGAGCTCCAGAAGGAAATGAGAAGACAGATCCTTATTCTCCAATTTTCTGGCTTTTTCTATGTGTTAACCACCATAGAGCATTTTATAACTCTCTTCATCCCTCCTAAAAATTCTGAACTTCATGCCAAAAAAAAAAAAAAAAAA
>NW_016107362.1:1753361-1784584 GCF_001604975.1 Cebus imitator
AAAAAAAAAAAAAAAAAACTTAAAAAAAATTCCAGTCATTCTCAAACCTCTGTTTTAACAACATGAATTGATTCTGGAAAGGAGAAAACTGAACATTAAATATCTGGAGAAAAGTTAACAACAGAGATTAACATCTGCAGCATCTGCTGTAACCAACAGCTCAAGATAATTCCTTAGAAAAAACAATGCATAATGACCACGTAGACTTAATGTTGTCACACTGTTTACAAAGCAGGAGCAGCTTTACCTCTCCTACCAGAAAGCAGAGGCCAGGAGGCAGAGATTTCTGTGTTCCCTGCCTTATTCCATGCCTGGGTAACAGCGGATACGCATGGAACATTCAATGAATAAACTGATTCATTTGCCCAAGACCACTCTCAACCCTGCTATTACTTTTGTGGATGATTTATGGAAAATAATCCAATGAGAACCTGATTATTTCCTATAGTTGCATTATATGACAGTCTAGCTATAGAAAAACAGAATTTTTTTTAAAGAAAACATTCATTTGCTATAAAGATATACTGTTAATTTATTGCCTCATGCAAGGTCTGCTGCTAGAAATCCGGGTATGAATCAGGGTAGCAGAGAAGTACATGACTACTAAAACAAAGGAAATACAAAGAAAGTGTTCTAGAAGTTCAGCAAAGAAAGGTGAATTTCGGTTTATCAGGTCAAGAGCATGGGCGCTGGAGCCAGGTATCTGGGTCCACCAGTCTCGACCTCAAGCAGGTTACCTGATCACTCACCACCTCCGTTTCCTAATCTGTAAAATTTGCATAATACCGCCTAGCTCATAGGATTATTGTGAGCATGAAGTAGGCAAATGAGTGGAAAAAATAAGCCTGCACACAGTAAACATTTAATAAAATGTCAACTACCATTCTTCTTTCCATCATTGTCATCAGTCTTTGTGAAAAAGGGGGGCTGGTTCTTGAAGGACAGGTAAAATCCACACAGGTTTAATTGCCAGGGGCCATTTTAGGTAAATGGACCAGCATAAACAAGGTGTGCAGGTAACTACTAACTCATCACTGATAATGACCCATTTTGTCTAATGACCAGATAGTATGCACATGAATACAGAAGGCAAGGCCGGCTGACTCTAGATTGCTTAAGGTCTAGTCGATCCACATATTAATTAATAAGAAATTGGGAATTCCAGAAGACTGTGGGTTTTGAAAGCAAAAGTGATTTCACATATACATTCTTGAGCACTGGTAGGATATCCTGGCAGGCAGGGAATGCAGCCTCATGGATCAGACACATGAAAGGCCACTACCCAACGGTGAGAACAAGTGCTCAAAAAAGAGCTATGGACACAGAATAGTGCGCCTAACTCTGCCTGAGATGGGAACGGTGGGAGGGGAGGGGTGTGATGAGGAGACAGGCGCACACACACTTAAAAAGAGAAGCCAAGATAAGCAGTAACAAGGGCCAGGAGCAAGAGGCCTGCAGATCTTTATTCCCACTCTCTCCCAAAATAGCCATTTAGGGTAAACTTCCAAGGCTGTGTGAGGATGACTTAGAGATGAGGAAGTCAAAAGTCCTGACTCGGTCTGGTTAGAGGTCATGACAGCAGCTCAGAGGAGCCCTGAAGACCGCACGGTGGTAGGAAGTCCAGGGAAGAGAACCAGGAAGAGGCTCAGAGAACAGGCCTGGCTGGGCAAGCCCAGGGCACAGAGGGCAGGTGGTGGCTCTAAATGTGAGGTCTACAGGAGCTGGAGAAGAATCGAGAAAAAGCTGGAGGCAAGACATTACACATGGGAGGAACTTATCCTTGGAAAGAAACAGTGTTTGTTTTTGTATCTGCAAGAGCAAGGAAGCTGTATTTTTTGAGGAGCTGAAAGTCAGCGCTCTCAGTCTCAGCCAGAAAATTAAGTACTGATCTTTCTAACACGCTGCCCTATCCTATGACCATTTCTGTAACACTGATTTCCAACTGTGGTTCTTGCAATTTTATGAGACATGCTGGGGTGGAAAAGCCCACCACGGCCCCTGGTCAGTGCCACCAGGATGAGCACCAGAGGGCTGTGTCCGGGAGGCTGGGCCGTGCCTCCCCACGGACTTGGCACGAGCAGCGGCCTTCGCCACCCGGCCCTTAGTTTCCTTCTTTCTTCAGGGTTGTGGGGAAACTGTGAGTGCTCACAGGAACACGGCACTGAAAGGGACACTGGAAAATGACTTAGCTCAACCTCCCTCTGTTCCCAGATGTGGAAACTGAAGCTTAAAGAGGTCTGAAGTCACATTTTCTGGGCACTTACTGTGTGCTGATCAGTATGCTTTACAAGTACCCCACTGATTTCAGCTTCACAACCACTGTGGCAAGGCCTGGGACACAGAGCTAATCAGTTGGAGGAGCCAGGACTAGAACTTGGCCAGCTCATCCTGGTGCCTTGGGGTAATGGACACAAAAGCAGAGAGGAAAAGCAGCAGGCACCTGATGATGCCAGTGTGGGTACCAACTGCCAGGAGATGGGCAAGCTCCCTGACTTCTTTGTGTGTCAGTTTCCTCATTCATAAATCACAGACAATAGCAGCATGCACCCCCCACAGCTTTGTTGTGGGGATTAAATGAAAACTCCTTGAGCGCACTTAAAAACAGTACTTGGACAAGAGTAAGTGCAGAGTTCCTATTAATACCATTATCTATTTTGTTCTAAAAAAAAAAAAAAAGATAATCTATTTGGCAAACTCTTTCTGTTGCTTTGATTTCTTCCAAATCAGACTGGGGTTGGGGCTAAAAAAGAAAGTTTGTTTACTGAAGAATACTGGAGAAGAGAAACCTGTTCTATGAAGAAAATACCAACGTTTTCCCAGGGGCTCTCCCCAGCAAGAGGAGCCCCCCAGTCACCGGCTTGGTGTGTCCAGGGCCCATGGTCATGTAGAAGCAGTCGGGAAGAGAGGTAGGGTTTTGGTCTTTCTTTGTCTGGCTGACTCTCCTCTGTCAAAGCTCAGCTCCAAGGTCATGCCTTCGGAGATGGCTTCCTCCTGCTGTGCCTGCTCCAAGGGACCTCAGGTGCCTCCTCTGTGGCTCACAGCACCATGACGTCCTGAGCACAGAAAACAAACAGAAGAGGAGCTCCAAGAAGCAGGAGGCCAAGGAGCCGGGGGCATCTCAGGGAAGGCTGGGCAGAAAGGAGAGAGGTCAAAGAGGGACGGGACAGCCTGCCAGGGGCCAGCGACAAACACTCGGAGTGGAGGGAAATGAGCAGGCCCAGGGGCCACGCAACTCTCAGCCCAAGGGACTGGGACTCAGCTCTTTTACACAGTTTATTCTTAAATCATGCAAAACTGTCATAAAACTTCACATATACTTCCTACAGATATCTGACACTTTCATATAACTTTCTACATATAAAAGCTTACAAGAAACGTATCACAAGGTGTTTATCCCTCCCCTACCTTCCCATGACCAATCATTCATTCAATTCATCACAGAACAGTGATGAAATGAAACCAAGCTCCACCCCTAAGGAGACAGCCGGGCAGGCCACCGTTCCAGGTCTGTCAAGGGCAGCCCACAGGGTGGGGAGAGTGCGAGGGCGGCTGTGCAAGCCCAACGTCAGGAGAGATGATCCCAAGTGAGACTTTCATGGGCGTGGGAGGGGTGGGAGCGGGGAAGGTCTAGTGCGGAATTCTGACACACCACTGAGAAGGATGAATGCCAGGGATGGGGGGCAGTCTTTCCTTGGCAAGTGCGGGAATTAAAATAAAACAGCATGATGAATTTGCTGGCTGCAAGCAGCTCCCCACAGCCTGAGGAAGGGGCAGCAAGTGCCTGCAAATAGAGGTGGGTCGGGTGAGAAGGTCAGAGGGAAAAGGGCCTCCTGTGCTGGGTAAGGCCACCATCCTGCCCACACTCTGAAGAAGAGGTGAGACACGGCAGACGGCAGGTGGGCAGGAACCACGTAGAGTTACCCTGTCTGCCACCCACGCTTAGCCCTCTGATCTCGTCCACATGGATTTTTTTTTCAAAAGGTGTTGGCTGGGCATGATGGCTCATGCCTGTAATCCCAGCACTCTGGGAAGTCAAGGCAGGCAGATCACCTGAGGTGGGGAGTTCCAGACCGGTCTGACCAACATGGAGAAACCCTGTCTCTACTAAAAATACAAAATTAGCTGGGCATTGGTGGCAGGAGCCTGTAATCCCAGCTACTTGGGAGGCTGAGGGAGGAGAATCCCTGGAACCTGGGAGGCGGAGGTTGTGGTGAGCCGAGATTGCGCCGTTGCACTCCAGCCTGGCGACAGAGCAAAACTCTGTCTCAAAAAAAAAAAAAAAAAGTATCAGATCACCCAACATTCGTCATTTACATTGTACACTCTGATTATAGCTGCTGGTCAAACCTACTCGGCTTGGACCTCCCTGTGGGCTCAGAGGTCAAGACATCTGACCACTCCCTCCCTGAGCACATGGGTCACTGTGGACAGAACCCAAACCATGAGTTCAGTCTATGGGAAAAGTTCGCAAAACGTGGTCCCCACACGACCTTCATCATCAGCACTACCTGGGAGCTTGTTAGAAATGCAAATTCTTGGTCCCGCCCCAAACCTACTGGATCAAAAACTCTGGGGTGGACCCAGCAACCTGGGTTAAAACAATTGGGAAATTCTGATGCACACAAAAGGTTGAGAATCTCTGGCCTTTGGCAATCAGCACTTTTTTAGCCACTTACTTTAAGTTACAGAGTTAGCTTAATTGGATGTTTCACTTTATGTGGCACTAGGGAACAAAGGTACCTTTTAAATACATTATTTTAAATTAATTAAGCAATGACTCTACCCATTATGGATGGATGATCTGACCATTAAATAGAGCTTTAAAATGTAATATATCTTGCTTTTTTTTTTTTTGACACAGAGTCTTGCTCTTACTGCCCAGGCTAGAGGGCAGTGGTGCAATCCTAGCTCACTGCAACCTCCACCTCCCGGGGTTCAAGTGATTCCCCTGCCTTGGCCTCCCAAGTAGCTGGGATTATGGCTGTGTGCCACCAGGCCTGGCTAATTTTTTTTGTATTTTTAGTAGAGAAGAGGTTTCACTATGCTGGCCAGGCTGCTTGCTCTCTAACGCCTGACCTCAGCCTCGCATGGTGCTGGGATATAGGCGTGAGCCACCACACCCTGCCATATCTTACTTTTCAAACACTAGTTAAATCACACTTTAATCTTTGTCAAAGGCAAACTTCAAAGCCAAAGTTTGAATTAAAAATTAAAGTTAATACAATTTTCCTAAGAAATGTATTAAGGGGCCGCTCCCTGCTAATCCAGGTCAACAACCTAAACTATTATTACAGCAATAAAAAATTTCGTTGCAGAAAACTTCCAGATCTGAAGAGACAGACTGATGAGTCACCTAACATAAACAGAAAAATACACTACTAAAAGCCAAGATCACAATTTCTCAACCCACATCATTTAGGCATCTGCAGAAAAGCAGCTCATTACAAACCAGCTTCCGACCCCTCCACTGTGGGAGCCTCCCGTTCAGCCCTGGCCTCCCCAACCCAGGGTACTCCGGGCTGCCACACCCTGCCGAGAAAGGTGTGCTCAGTATCTCAGGGCCTTTCTGCTTCTCAGTTTCTACTGAGACATGATGAAAAGAAAACCAAGCCAACTTCCTCAACCTCAAATCTCCCCTAACAAGGTGTTATGAGGGTCAAAACTAGACCTGGAAAGAGAAGAAGGGCTGCATTATAGAGAAACCACTTTTAAACTATACCCTGTGAAGCTCTAGTGGCAAAGTCCATGCAGGAGACCGAGGGAGCTCGCGCTGCTCTACCACGGTCACAGGGCCTGCGTGGTTTCAACAACACACATTTGTTTCTCACAGTTCTAGAGGGGAAGTCCAAGATCAGGGTGCCAGCACAAGTGTGCTCTAGCGAGAGCCTTCTCTCTTCCTGACTTGCAGAGTACTTCCTTCCTGCCGTATCCTCACAGGGTGAAGAGCCAGGAAGCTCTGGAGTCTCTACTTATTAGGATGCCAGTAATCCCATTCATGAGGGCTTCATTCACACACGCTCATCTAAACTTCATCACCTCCCAAGGGCCTCACCTTCAAACATCATGACACTGGCCATTAGGGCTTCAATGCAGGAATTTTGGGGGGACACAAATGTTCAGTCCATAGGAGGAACAAATCTGATTCCAAACGACCCCATCTCCGCAAAGCCGGTTTGATTTAACATTTTACAGGGCCTCCAACAACTTCCCTTTTAAAAAGAGTTCAATCTGTATCGAAGAAGAAAGGAACATTTTTAAAGCCCAGGGAGCAAGGCTTGATTATGATGGAAAGGCATGCGATGGCCTTGAGCTGAGCCTCAATGGATTGGCATAATTCAGAATTGTTTTGAAGCAGGAGGGGAGGCCTGTGGGTGGGGGGACAGAAAGGGATTTGTTTGGGCAAAGGCACCGAGTACTCTCTGGCTTAGAGCTGTCCTTTCTTTTGAATTTATACCGTTTGCTTTCTATGTCATTAACGTGGCAACCGACCTGTGCTGCAGTGCGGCACCTTTCATATTTGCTGTTCTCTAACTTTGAGCTAGGTCCTGGGACCGGACTTGAAAGTGGAGTCTATCATGGGGTCTACTTTTAACCCACTTCCTCTCCCAGACCACTTCCTTGTCAATACGGGACAACCTGACCTACCCCACCGCAGGAAGCAGATTTAGAATAGTACTTCCAACCCAACTGGTTCCAGTGCACCAAGTCAGGGCGACAAGTAACTCACATGTGCTTCCGAGCCCCTGGATTATCACGGAGTACAATGCCAGCACTTGAAAGAAAAGCCCAATGTTTAATTAAAATTGCTTGAACATCCAGAAGACAAGGGAGAGGGAAAAAAGGACGACAACGGCTCCCCAGACTCAAGACTTGAGAAATCACAAGCTTTTAATGTAAAAGCAGACAAAATGCATTCAAGGCAAAAAAGAAAAAAAAATTTAGGTTTTGTAAAAGAACCAAAAGTCAAGACAGTTTCTGCCATATGAAATTTATAATATAGTTGGGCAGATTTCATGTACTGAATTTGTACTTAAATAATATTAAGCTTGGGATAGAAAAGAATCATTTTATCCTGACAGAGTTTCAACCCCAAAATTACTAAGGTTTATGCCACAAAATAGCATTTCATCAATAAAAGACAACAAAAACCCTGCAAGAATTTTAAAAGACTCTTCTCAATAGCTGCAGCTTTCCAATTCAGAACGTCGAACTTAGTAAACACAGCATTTCCCCATCCTTTCTTCTCTCCTGGCAAGTCTTCCTTACTGCACTTGTATGCTCCTTTATCCGGCATTCAATCGACTTTCAACCCAATACCTAGAACAATGCTTTTACGTACAACTGCGCACTCAGCACAGTCGAATGTTAAATAACACGCAATACATCTATCTCATGTCAGAGGCAGGGATATCTTATCTGCAATTTTAGGCCCTCATTAAAAGCTATCATCCCCTGATGAAGTGATGATAAAGGCCGTTACAGAAGAACCGTCTTAAGAGGTAGAAGGAACAGCTATTGCAGCCACTGAGGTCTGAGAAATGGAGCCTACATGTGAGTGGCAGCCAGGACACAGGAAGGTATGAGCTACACGGTGGAAGAGGGAGAGCTCTGGTAGAGGAGCCTGGAGTCTTCAGTGACTGGTAAAATCGTACAACAGTGGCACAAATGGCAATTTTAAGAAAAGGAGCCTAATTTTTCCCTCTTGGGTCCAGGAGATGGATTTTAGGTATGCTGGCTGGCTGCTGTTTTTTTTCCCTCTTGAAAAAAATATTTTAGTTGGTGGCAAAGAAACTGTAAACACTAATATATCTATCTATATATTTATCTAAGGAAAAAAAGCTACCTGTAATTCTACCTCCCTAAAATAAGCATTCTTCATATTTTCATATATTTTCTCTCTGGTCTGTTTTTGGATTTTCACTCTATGAATAGATGTAACTTCCATTTTATATTCTGGGTTTCATTAGCAGTACATTATGTGTACCTCCAAGGTCTGAAACCATCCTTAAGACATCAATGGGGTGCAGATTCTGAAGAGCCTGAGCATACCCAAGTACGAACAGGGCTCAGAAGACAGGGGCAGGAGGATCATGACCCCCGTCTCACATAAAGGGATCAGGGCCAGACATTTGCACTTGGGGTTGGATGTGGTTTGCCTGTGTCCCCACCCAGTTCTCATCTTGAATAACAGGTCTCATAATCCCCACATGTCGTGGGAGAGATCAGGTGGAGACAACTGAATCATGGGGTAGCTCCCCCATCCTGTTCTCATGATAGTGAGTTGGTTCTCATGAGATCTGATTTACAAGGGGCTTTTCCCCCTTTTGCTCAGTACTTCTCTCTCCTGCTGCCATGTGAAGTAGGACTTGTTTGCTTCCCCTTCCACCATGATTGTAAGTTTCCTGAGGTCTCCCAAGCCACACTGAACTGTGAGTCAATTAAGCCTCTTTCCTTTATAAATTACTCAGTCTCAGGCATGTTTCTATTGGCAGTGTGAGAACCAACTAATACAGGACTCATCTCTGGAGAGGTGCCACTGGAACATATTCAACGAGAAATAATCAATAATGAGCAAGGTGCCATCACAGCTCTGTAATTTGCAGACGAGGTGGTGAGACATTTGGCAGAATGAACCATGTGACCAAGGGAAAAAAATAAAAAGAGAAAGGAGAAGGAAAGGTCTCAGAGGCACGTACAGGTGATTGTCAAAGGCATCAAGAAAACCCTGATGGGGGTTCTGCTTGCACAGCTGTCCTGAAGTGAGACTCTGTGACCTAGTCAATGGCAAGAGATTAACTGCTGTAGCCTCCAGTTATAAACTCTGCTGCCCTCCACCCTCCCTCCTCTCATGCATCTGTAACTAAAATATCTAACCCCACCCATCCCATTACACAATGCTTATCTGGAAGTGATCTGAGGTCGGAATCCATTAAAGGAAGCCCATGACTTATAAATTAGGAAATACTTTTGTTCCTTGCTGAGGAGAGGGGATGGGGAAGTCCTCACGATGAAACAAGAAGTTTAAAATAGTGAACCAATTCTTCTCCCAACTCAATACAATGTTCACTGAGTTATATGTGGAAATGTGACCTTTCCACCTGGAAAACCCCAGCCTCACTGCTTTCCTTTGAGGGGCCCATATCCTGAAAGAAATCAACTTGGGAAGTAGCATACTTTTTAGGTACTTATGACTCTTTGGCAATTGGGGAAATCGGGTTTTAGTTGAGTTAAGTTTCAGGCTTCAATGTTCTCAAATAACAGAAAACGAAAACAGGATTATATGATCATCAAGATCTCTTGAGTCAGTACACTGACATTCATTTAAAATCCCAATAGATTTCAAAGACTTTAATCTGTTTTGTGCTTAAGATGGACAAGTTCAAATGCTCCTTGAAAACTGTTTCTGTGTAAGCAAATTTCTTAAACATTATCACAGTTTACTTGGACTAAAAACATCATTAAAAAGGTAATATTTCCTTTCAATAGTCTCTACTGACTATGGCTAGGAGTGGTGGCTCACGCCTGTAATCCCAGCACTTTGGGAGGCTGAGGTGGGCAGATCACGAGGTCAGGAGTTCAAGACCAGCCTGGCCAACATGGTAAAATCCCATCTCTACTAGAAATCAAAAACTACCCGGGTGTGGTGGTGTGCACCTGTAATCCCAGCTACTTGAGAAGCTGAGGCAGGAGAAACACTTGAACTGAAGAGGCGGACGTTGCAGTGAGCCAAGACTGGGCCGCTGCACTCCAGCCTGGGTAACAGAACAAGACTCCATCTCAAAAAAAAAAAAAAAAAAAGAGAGAGAGAGAGAATAAGAAAGTCTCTATTGACTATAACTGAATATGGCAAATCCTAGCACACACAGCTTCCATTTGACATCATTAAGAATTGAGCATTGTGCGAGGCTCAGTGACTCACACCTGTAATCCCAGCTCTTTGGCAGGCCAAGGCAGGCAATCATGAGGTCAGGAGTTCAAGACCAGCCTGGCCAATATGGTGAAACCCCATCTCTACTAAAAATATAACTAGCTGGGTGTGGTGGCAGGTGCCTGTTGACCCAGTTACACGGGAGGCTGAGGCAGAAGAATCGCTTGAACCCAGGAAGTGGAGATTGCAGTGAGCCGAGATGGCACCTCTCTACTCCATCCTGGGCAACAGAGGAAGACTCCGTTAAAAAAAAAAAAAGAATTGAGAGTTTTTACATGGGACCAAATATTCAAGCCCAAGACAGCAAAGAGGGAAGGCAGCAGAAGTCGGCTGCTTTGATAAATAATGAAGTAATTCAGTAAAAACTTGCATATTTACCACTCTGAAGGAGGAATACTTTTCTAAATATCCAGGCCCAACACAGAAAATCCAGCGCTGCACGCTCAACTTAAAAGTTGTGCCTTAGGCTGGGCACGGTGGCTCACACTTGTAATCCCAGCACTTTGGGAGGCCAAGGTGGGTGGATCACAAAATCAGGAGTTCAAGACCAGCCTGGCCAAGATGATGAAATCCTGTCTCTACTTAAAAAAAAATTAGCCAGGTGTGGTGGCGGGCACCTGCAATCCCAGCTACTCGGGAGGCTGAGGCAGAGAATTGCTTGAACTGGGAGACGGAGGTTGCAGTGAGCCGAGGTCGCACCACTGCACTCCAGCCTGGGCGACAGAGTGAGACTCCATCTCAAAAAAAAAAAAGGTGGTCATTGTGTGCTCAGATGGCCACATCATTTCACCTCACTGTACTTATCACCTCTGGAACACTGTGAAAACCGCATGTTGTTTAACCCTGTGTTGGGGGATGATTTTAAAGAGTGAAATATCTGTGACTAATTTCTTTACAATGATTCCCTGTCTTTTGTCTCTCCCCATCTTGAGTTTTGAAAAGAACCTTCCCCCATCCCCCATCCCCTCATCACCTATTTTTCAGTATGGTTAATGGAGGTTTTCACTGTCCTTCCATTCAGAGCCAGAACTGCCCCGTAAGGTGTGCTCCTGGGGTGGGGCAGGAGCATCAAGCTGTCATCTCAGGAACCAGGTTTCCTCTGGCTGTGACTTCAGGCTCTTACATGCACTTTACCAAAAAGCTGAAGCAATTGTGTGAACTACCAGCAGCATACTACCCAGGAGGTTGAGAGAGGTCCTTGGCAATGTGACCACCCTCCACAGTCTCTGGTCATCCAAGAATAACCTTCTGGTTGTCTTAAAAGTCCACTGACATTAAAAATGAAGGCAGCAGGGGTGGAATTAAAGAATGACTGCCACTCACGGAGGAGGCTCTTCTTCCTTCCTTCAGAGCCCTGTAAGGAATGGACTGGCTGCCTTCTCCTTCCTAACAAGCTCCTGCGGAGTGAGTGCTATCTCACTGACTCCCCCAACACTCTTAACTACACGCTGGCGCCATAATTACACCCGCATTACAGCTAAAGAAGCCAAGACACAAATGGGACAAGCAGCTGCTCTTGGTCAAAAATGGAGGAGCTAGGATTTAAGTTGAGGCCAGTCTAATTTAATAGTCCATACTCAACAGCAGAAAACCAAGTAGCTCAATTAAAAAATGGGCAAAGGACTTGAGACTTCAAAAGACATTTGCCCAAATATGAAACATAAATGGCCAACCAGGACATGACATGATGCCGAGCAACCTTCATCATGAGGGAAATCAAAACCACAATAAACTATTGCCTCACACTCATTAGGATGGCCATTATTCCATAATAAAAACTTATACAGTTACCACTTCAAAGGAGGGACACTTTTCTAAACATCCAGGCCCAACACAGAAAAATCAACTGTAATCCAGAAGACCACAAGCGTGGGTTAGGATGCAGAGGAATTGGAGCCCTCAGGCACTGTTGGTGGGAATGCAAAATGGCATGGCAGCTGAGGGAAAGTGTATGAGGGTTACTCAGAGAACTACACTATGATTAATCCAGTAGCCCCACTTCTGGGTATATATCCAAATGAACTGAAAGCAGGATTGAAGAGACATTTGCACAACCATGTTCACAATGGGATTATTCACAATATCCAAAAGGTGAAGCAACCCAAATGTCAACAGGTGAATGGAAGAAGAAAATGTGAAATATACAACTCAAAAAGAAAAGAGAGAAGGAAATCCTGTCACATGCTACAATGTGAATGAACCTTGAGGACATTATGCTGCTAAGTGAAATAAATCAGAAATAAGAGGACAAACACTGTGTGACTCTACTTATATGAGTTATCTACAGTAGTCAAACTCAGAGAAACAGAAAGTAGAATGGTGGCTGCCAGGCGCTGGGTGAGGGGAGACAGGAGTTGTTTATTTGGCATAAAGTTTCAGTTTTACAAGATGAAAAATCCTGCAGATCCACTGCATGACAACGTGAACATACTTAACACTACTGATCTTTATACTTAAATATGGTTAAGATGGTAATCTGATAGTATGTGTTTTTACCACAATAAAAAAATTTAAATTTTTTTAAAATTTACATTCTTAACTGTGACACTATACTGACTCTCCAGTCAATCAGCCCTTTCTGGAATTTGCATAAGCCTTTTTCCTCTCAAATGGCTGAAAGCCATTTGCAGAAATATACATTATGATGGGAGTTATTAGCCAGCACTGAGTTTCTCTTTATTTTGCCTAATGACATACCAAGAAAACAAAAGACCACAGGCCAAAATGAGGCAACAGAAAAAAGCTCATGCAGTCCACATTTAAAACTCTGGCCACTCAGAAAATGTGGGTGGGCAGGAAAGAGTCTTGATGTAAATGAAGCTCTGCGATTCCAAGGATATCCTCCCAAAGGTCATACCAATACAAAACATGAAATCAGAACATTCCCAAACCCTGCCTCTCTGCCATACAGATCTATCTCTATCTCTCTCCACCCCTGCCCCCGCTCCTCTCCCTCTCCCCATCCCCCTCCTCCCCTCTCTCTCTCTCTCCCCCTGCCATACAGACCTCTCTTTCTCTCTCAAAGATAGGAAAAAAATGATGGGCTTTTAAATTACTTTAAAAATCCATTCCCAAACGATTCCTGAAACTATAAATATAACAAACTGAAATTTAACTTCTGCTGGATCAAGAGAAATGCAGACTCTCAACAAGCATTAGGCAACACAGCACTTTGGGAAACTTGGAGGTTCTTTCCCAGGGGCGGGTGGGGAGCGGGCAGGAAGTGGCCATGGATGGCAAGGCTTCAGAGGCACCTGCAGCTTCAGCTGCCACAGTAAGAGCAGGGGCGGGAGGGCCAAGAACAAAAGAAACCCTTCAGAAGATGGCCACTGTTTCTCTAGCTTTGGGGGCTTGATTTCTGGAAATCAAGGATTCCACATTCTCACCTCAAATCACTGGTCATGCCAAGTTGAATAATTCCATAGAGGAAAAGGGGAAAAATCTCCAAACAATCATTTGTAGTTTCAGCCCACAAGAGAGAGGGGATTTTATAAGAAGAGTCCATTTCCAACAAATCTGAATACTGCTTAGCATCATGATTCATGACAGAAGTATGTCTCCATCTTAAACTTCTGTAGGAAGGTGAGGTTTTCTAGAAAGACTAAATGTATTTCAAATGTTTCTTCCTGGCCAGGCATGGTGGCTCACACCTGTAATCCCAGCACTTTGGGAGGCCAAGGCAGGCGAATCACAAAGTCAGGAGATCAAGACTATCCTGGCTAACATGGTAAAACCCCGTCTCTACTAAAAATACAAAAATTAGCTGGGTGTGGTGGTTCGAGCCTGTAATCTCAGCTACTCGGAAGGCTGAAGCAGGAGAATTGCTTGAACCCGGAAGGTGGAGGTTGCAGTGAGCCAAGATCGCACCACTGCACTCCAGCCTGGCAATAGATTGGGACTCTGTCTCAATTGATCAATAAATAAAATGTTTCTTCCTCAATTAAAAATTAGTTTTTTTCTACCAAAAAGTCACTACAATACAAAATTGAAAGAAAAGTCGACTATATCACCTATCATCACATCTTGCCACATCTAAAGAATATCAGTGCTTTCTTTGTATTTTTTCTCCATGTGTATTTTTTTAAATAATATAATCTCAGTAGATACAATAATTTTTATAGAGAAAATACCCGTATTTGGTAAATATTCCAAAATCATATACCCCTTTTTCCAACAGAAATCAAGCACCATCTATGACCCAAACCCTGCACCAGGCCGCTGTCCTCACCAAGCTTAAACTGGGTTTTGGAAATGCATCCCAGCCAGGTGTGGTGGCTCCCACCTGTAATCCCAGCACTTTGGGAGACCCAGGCAGGTGGATCACAAGGTCAGGAGTTCAAGACCAGCCTGGCTAATATGGTGAAACCTCGTCTCTGCAAAAATACAAAAATTAGCTGGGTGTGGAGGTGGGCGCCTGTAATCCCAGCTACTTAGGAGGCTGAGGCAGAAGAATCACTTGAACCAGGTAGTCAGAGGTTGCAGCGAGCTGAGATCGTGCCGCTGCACTCCAGTCTGGTGATAGAGTGAGACTCCGTCTCAAAAAAAAAAAAAAAAAGATATGCATCCCAAGTGTTTTCCATGACATGGCAAGATGTCAGTGATGCAGGAGTGCGTGAGGCCTCCCCAAGGCCGGCTCATGCCGAAGGTCCAGGCGGGAACCCAGCAGCAGCTCTGCAGTCTCTCCTCTCACGGGGACACCTGGAACATCTTTGGTTGTGTAGCCAGCCACATGACAACTATTTTGCTATAAGAATCCCAAATTCTTATTACAGGAGAAATATATTAATCAAATGTCAATCCTAGCAGAGGGATCTCTGACAGAAAGTTAGCTAGCTATCTAAGCGCTCTGCTACTAAGAAATTCATGCTACTCACTCATGCGCAATTTCGCCCACTTTTGGATAACCACCAACTGTTACAAAGCTAGGGACTCTCCCATTACTTTCATTGTCCTGGTTCTGCTATCGGTTGACAAGCAATATAATTACCAGGAATATACCAACTTACGGTGGCTGGAGGCGATGCCCTCCCCTACCGGCTCTGACCCTGCCCCACACCTCCCACAGTCCAATTAACGGCCTACGGCAGGGGTGGGTAATCTTTTGGCTTCCTTGAGCCATATCAGAGGGAGAATTGTCTTGGGCCACTCATAAAATACAATGGCCAGGTGCAGTAGTTCACACCTATAATCCCAACACTTTGGGAGGCGGGTGAATCATGAGGTCAGGAGTTCAAGACCAGCCTGGCCAACATGGTAAAACCCCATCTCTACTAAAAGCTACAAAAAAAATTAGCCAGGTGCACTGGCAGGTACCTGTACCTGTAATCCCAGCTACTCGGGAGGTTGAGGCAGGAGAATTGCTTAAACTCGGGCGGTAGAGGTTGCAGTGAGCCAAGATCTCGCCACTGTGCCACTGCACTCCAGCCTGGGTGACAGAGTAAGACTCCATCTCAAAAAAAAAAAAAAAAAAAAAAAAAGGAAAGGAAAGGAAAAAGGAAAAAGGAGAAAAAGGAAAAAGGAAAAAGGAAAGGAAAGGAAAAAGGAAAAAAGAAAAACGAAAACGGAAAACGGAAAAAGAAAAGGAAAGGAGAAAGAAAGAGAGAGAGAGAAAGGAAGAAAGAAGGAAGGAAGGAAGGAAGGAAGGAAGGAAGGAAGGAAGGAAGGAAGGAAGGAAGGAAGGAAGGGGGAAAAAATCTTATAATGTTTTAAGAAAGTTTACAAATGTGTGTTGGGTCGCATTCAAAGCTATCCTGGGCTGCATGCCACCTGCAAGCCGCGGGTTGAACAAGCTTGGCCCAGGGGTTCCCTGACATCATGATGCTTCTACGCTTCTCCTACCTCTCCCTGTATGACTGACCCTGAGCTGGGCCAATCCCTTCTCCCTCTCAAACACCTGGAAGAAAACACAGATTTGCAGCCAGGTACTTGGGTGCCCCTGAGGCTAGGAGGTCATACAGATCTGGGGGCTGGCATGACTGCAGATAGTGACAAGCAAGCTGGCTCAGCTGGTGTGCAGAACAGAGAGACCAAGAGGAAAAAAATCACATGGCCCCAAAGAGAGCCAGAGAGACGGCCTCGGCTCCTGACAACTTCCTAGTTCCCAGCCTTTACCCTTATCTTGCTGTTTAAAAGCCTCCTTTTGATTAAGTTAGTTTGAGTCACTTTTTGTATGAGACAGGCTTACATGTGTCTGCTTCCTGAGCGTTCCCTGAGCACCACCTACAGGCAGGGGGCATTTGGTGAGGCTAAGAAGCTAAAAACAACTTCCTCTCGAAAGGCGTTGAAAACTGATTAACCAGGCAAGAAGGGAACATAATCAGGGAAAACTAACAGGCTGGTGACAATCACGTATAGCTTCATGGAAAGGGAAGCGAGTGAGACGAAACAGTCAAGATTCCAGTCCATGCTACCACTGACTGTATGACCCTGGGTGGACGCCTTTCCTCTCAAGCCTCAATTTCTTCTGCAAAACAAGGAATCTGAATACGTGACACTCCCCACTTGCTTTTAGGATTCTTTGAAAGTGCTGGCTGGGTTCAATAGCTTTTACATATCCACTAACACTAGTTTTAGGAGCAGTGTGGGTTGTAGAAAATTTTGACTCTGCCTGAAGTTTACTTCTTTTTTATTTTTTTTTGAGATATAGAGTCTCACTCCGTCGCCCGGCCAGAGTGCAGTTGGCATGATCTCGACTCACTGCAACCTCCGACTCCTGGATTCAAGCAATTCTCCTGCCTTAGCCTCCCAAGCAGTTGGGAATAAAGGTGCCGGCCATTATGCCCAGATAATTTTTGCATTTTTAGTAGAGACGGGGTTTCACCATGTTCGTCAGGATGGTCTCCATCTCTTGACCTTGTGATCCGCCCGCCTCGGCCTCCCAAAGTGCTGGGATTACAGGCATGAGCCACCACACCTGGTGAAGTTTACTTCTTTAGTCAGGAGACGGTACAACACAAGCACCACCATGAAGCCTGATCGTGCCACATTTGTGGTTCTGAGCGACAGAGCTGGGGGGATCGGAGATCTGAGTTCATCACCTCCAGTAGCGTGTCTAAGAGAACTTTCTAGGATGAGGGAATGTTCTGCAGCTCTGCTCTCAATATGGTAGCACTCTCACAATATTATTGAATGTTCTTGAGCTCTGCTTACAATATGGTAGCCACATGTGGCTTCTGAAATGAGACTAATGTGAGAGGCTAATTTTTTTTTACATTTAAATGTAATTAGTTTGCATTTAAGTTTAAATAGTGTTATGCGGCTGGTGGTTACTGTACAGGACAGCACAGATGCAGAGGTTGAGATAAATAACCCCAAGACACAGTAAGAAGCTCTCCATTAAGGGCATACACAAAGCTGTAAAACATCAGGCATGGAGAGCCTGACTACACCTAAGTGGTAAGGAGGAGAAATGGTGACATCCAAGTGGCCTGAGAGGATGAGGAAAAAGTCTGTCGCTGTTGATGTACCGTGGGTTTGGGGTACAGGGGAGAAAACGAGCAGGAAGAGTGTCGTGGGCAAAGGAAATGATCTATGCAAAGTCATGGCTGCCTGAAGAAATAAAAGGCACCAGAGAGCACTAGAACATTCCAAACCAGCAGAATCGCTATCTCCCTGCCTCCTGGTGGCTGCACATGGCCAGCCAGGTGACTCGCTTTCAGATAACGAGACAATGGAAGTCCACTAGGGATTTCTGGGACAGTTATGCTCTCTGGATATATAGGGGTCACCCTTTCCTCCTTGATGCTTCCTGCTTTGTTCTGCTTGGAACTGGAGGGGAAGCCAAAGGCAAAGGCATCCAAGAGGAGGAAGTAGAAGAACAGAAGCAGCCAGGCTCCAGGGTGACACCACAGAGTCAAGGGGCAGCTTTGCTCTATCATCATCCAGACCTCTTGTCAGGCGAGAACAATCCCTCACTGGTACATCAGTGTGCAGGCAGGCAGACACAATATCTAAACGATGTGAATGTTGGTATCTGGAGGTAAAAGCCTGGAAAATGTAAAAACGGCAGGACAGAGAAACCTGGGCAATGGGAAGTGAGGAGGGCCATACCCACGAGTGAATGGAAGCTCGGTGACTTTTCGTACTGGTAGAACATCTGGTCTAACTGTGTGCAGCCTGCTGTACACTGGGACACGCAGAATGCGTGCCTGAGCTTTCAGAGTTAGGGGAAACAGAAGAAAATGATCAGAATGTGGTACATGTTCGTTTCTCTGAGGGAGAATGAACTGAAACTTCGCTGGCAAGCAGTGCCAGGAAGAAACACCACTTAGGAAGGTATCCCTACTGATGGCCTCCAATCTACAAGCTGCAACGTGAATCCTTGTAGGCTGAAGAAACCAACTGCTTCTGTTTTCTCTCCCACCCGCCCATACTGCCTTGTCTGCAGAGAAAAGGCTGGTACTGGAAGGAAGAAGGAAAACCTTCCCCTGGCAACTGTTTGAGGAAGATGCTGCTGCAAAATCAAATCCTAAAAACCACACCAGCTGTGTACAGCCATAACTTCTCATCACCAGAACTGCTCTTCATCAAACAATCTCCAGCAAAAGCACCTGAACAGGAAACAAACCAAACCATAATATTTTTCCGTGAAAAACCTCTCATTTGCTCAAGTGTAAAATTCATAGTTTGGTACTACGATTCATTTTCAGAATTACATCAGATCATAATCACCATGTTCCAGCTTTGGTAAATAACACTTAAAATTTCGTTAGTACTCATGCTGCAAATATTTTCATTTATATAGAAGTGATAAAACAAACCTACTTGGAAAAAGTTCGCTTAGAAGCAGTTTAATGCATCCTTTAGCTTTATCTCAGGATGTTGCAAAGCCGAGAGCTCGCTGAATGTGCCATCAACTGTAATCCTGGACCCCGAGCTCCCCTCCTGGGGGGCATGCATAGCTTTCCACATCCAGAAAATGTCTGCTCTTTCATTCAAATACATGAAGGCCTGGTGCAGTGGCTCAACCTGTAATGCTAGCATGTTGGGAGGCTGAAGCAGGAGGATTGCTTTAGCCCAGGAGTTCAAGACCAGCCTGGGTAACATGGTGAGACCCCCTTCTCTACAAAAACTGTAAAAATTTAGCAGGGTGCAGTGGTGTGTACCTGCAGTCCCAGACACTTAGGAGGCTGAGGCAGGGGATTGCTGGAGCCCAAGAGGTCGAGGCTGCAGTGAGCCATGATTGCGCTATTACTCTCCAGCCTGGGCAACAGGGCAAGAACCTGTCACAAACAAATAAATAAACGCAAATAACAGAAACCACTCAACTAGGAAGACTCTAATTCTGCTAAAAAAAAAAAAAAAAATTAGGATTGCTACTAATGCCCCAAACGTATGCTTTATCAGCAAGAGTTAACATTTAATTCTAGAGTACTTCCAACATAAGATACATTCCTTCAATCTTTCACAGCCCATCACTGTACAAGCACTAATTTAAGTGAGTAAACCCATCAAAACTCTTGATAATTTACTCATAAACT
This sequence comes from Cebus imitator, assembly GCF_001604975.1. NCBI lineage: Eukaryota > Metazoa > Chordata > Mammalia > Primates > Cebidae > Cebus > Cebus imitator. The sequence continues at coordinate 1,772,769 of NW_016107362.1, forward strand.
GGCAATGGTTCACTGCTGTGATTAAGAGACTAGATGTGGAGCTAAATAGAATGATTTGAATTCTGGCTACGTGATCCAAGAGCTGCGAGAGACATTGGTGTGTCATTCGATCTTTCTGGCCTCATCTCTTAAAAGATGGGCAGTAAGGGCCGGGTGTGATGGCTCACGCCCACACTCCTAGCACTTGGGAGGCTGAGGTGAATGGACCACCTGAGGTAAGGAGTTCAAGACCAGCCTGGCCAACATGGCAAAACCCAGTCTCCACTAAAAAAAATACAAAAAATTAGCTGGGCGTGGTGGCGGGCGTCTGTAATCCCAGCTACTCAGGAGGCTGAAGCATGAGAATAGCTTGAACCCAGGAGATGGAGGTTGCACTGAGTCAAGATCACGCCACCGCACTCCAGCCTGGTGGATAGAGCGAGACTCCGTCTCAATAAAAAAAATAAAAAATAAAAAAGGTGGTAATACCTATGGGACTCATCTAATTGTGTAAAAGTGAAAACACGAAATGCTTCACACATAATTACAATGGCTCTTATTAATAATAAGATTTGTTTCATTGCAAAGAAAACAGGCTTCCTGGGCTGTTTCATCCTCTGCCATAGAACACACTTCTTGTTTTCAATGTGTTGTTTGTTTTCCTAACAATCACTCAGGACTTTTTTGGAAGTTTTATCAGAATAGGGGGTCCCCATGCTTATCAGCTGCTGCGGCTTGAGGCTCTAAGAGAATTCATCTCCAGAATCAGGCATTTGGGGGTGTGGCCCGGCAATCGGTGTTTCTACAAGTCCTCCAGGGGATTCTGGGGCACAGTCTGCAAACAGCTGGCAGAAATGTAGCTATGGGTCAGGCACAGTGGCTCACACCTGTAATCCTAGCACTTGGGGAGGCCAAGGCAGGTGGATCACCTGAGGCCAGGAGTTTGAGACCAGCCTGGCCAACATGGCGAAACTCCATCTCTACTAAAAAAAAAATACAAAAAATTAGCCAGGTGTGGTGGCAGGTTGCCTGTAAACCCAGCTATTCAGGAGGTTGAGGCAGGAGAATCACTTGAACCCAGGAGGCAGAGGTTGCAATGAGCCAAGGTCGTGCCTCTGCCCTCCAGCCTAAGTGACAAAGCAAGGCTCCTTCTCAAAAAAAGAAAGAAATGTAGCTCTGTGCAAATGCTACCAGCCTGTGGCCCTCTGGCTGCCTCCCAGCTGCAGGGTCCCTGATGGAGACATCCTGGAGACTTGGCTCCCCCAGCCTTCCCACGCACTCATGAGGGCAGTGCCAGAACTCGGGGCATCCTCCCTTTTAGGCTCAGCAGAAGAAAGGCAAACACGGCAGCCACAGGAAAGCCTGGGGTTGGCAAGACCAGACCTTTCCCACCCCTGCTGGCTTAACCATCCAGTAGGCGGAATCACAGGTGAGGTCCCCCCCACCAGAGGAGGAGGTTTCACACCAGCTCACACGTAAAGGCTTCCTTAACATTCATCCACACAAAAACACACACATTGATATTCACAGTGGGATTATTCATAACAGCTAAAAGGTGGAAACAATCCAAATGGCTCTTGACTGGTAAATGGATCAACCATATGTGATATCTCTATACAATGGAATATTAATCAGCCATTAAAAAATAATGAACTACTGGTATATATTACGACCTGATAAATTTTGAAAACATGCTAAATCAAAGAAGCCAGACACAAAAGACCACATATTATATATGAGTGCACTCAGATGAAGGCCTTAGAATAGGCACATCTATAGAGGCAGAAAGTAGATTACGGCTGTCTATGGTTAAAGGTGGACAGCAGTAGATTGGAAAGTGACAACTCCAGGTTTTTTTTCTACAAGGACAAAAAATGTTTCAAGATTGATTGTGGTGGGTCGGGCGTGTGGCTCATGCCTATAATCCCAACACTTTGAGAGGCTGAGGCAGGTGGATCACTTGAGGCCAGGAGTTGGAGATCAGTCTGGCCAACATGATGAAACCCTGTCTCTAGTACAACTACAAAAATTAGCCAGGCGTGCCTGTCATCTCGGCTACTTGGGTCACTAAGCCATGAGAATCGCTTGAACCCAGGAGTTGGAAGTTGCAATGAGCCAAGATCACACCACTGCACTCCAGCCTGGGTGACAGAGCAAGACTCCATCTTAAAAAAAAAAGAAAAAAGAAAAAATTAGACTGTGGTGATGGTCGCAAAACTCCGTGAATATACTAAAAAATAACCCAAAAACACTGAATTGTCCGTTTTAAATGAACGAACTGTATAGGATGTGAGTTATATCTCAATAAAGCTGTGTTTTAAATAAAACAAACCTATCATGCCAAAAAGCTCCCTCCTCAAAGCTGATCCAACCAACCCTTCCTTCCCTTGTGGGGCTGACTGTTTACTGAAGCAGGCAGTAGGGTATGCAGAGGACCAGGGACCAGGATGAGGTGAACAGGCACCCAGGGTGTAACCTTTAGGAGACGCTCACTCTCAAGGTCCTGAAGTTCAGCATCCATGCCTGCAGGGCCCTGAAGGTGGGTGCCTCCTTACATTTTGCACCCTGGACACCTGCTGGCCTCACCCTAGTCCCAGCCCCGATTTTGAGGCTGCTCACATTCAGATATGTCCACAAATTCTATCCCCCTGGAAATATTTTCAAACTACTTGTCATTCGCTTGTTTTAAACTCTTTAGAGGTTCCCTGATATAGATTAAAGTTCAAAGGTGAACAGATCAAGAGCATCCACTTGGGGCATTCTCCTGCAGGACACAGGTATACACTCACTCTAGAGTTAGACGAGCTGCTGTCAGATACAAGCTGGGTCAGCTGGTGTCGGAACAGGAGGACATGGATTCAAATCCAGGCCATCTGACTCTAGCATCTCAGCATACAAGCCCTCAGCCCTCTGCCCATCAGCCCTCCTACCAAGCAGCAGTGGCTCAGGTGCTATCTTGTGTCACCAACAACCTTAGTTCCAGCCCCCATGCAATGTTAACCACGGGCTGTTTAAATGCCAGCGGTTCACTAGGAAAGCTCAGTCGGTGTTAACTCACAATTGTTAACAGACACAAAAAGAGCAAGCAGACGTAAAATCTTGTCATTCACTATGACTTCTCTGACTTTTGAAATGACAAGCCAAGCAGCACAATGGGGTGTTGGTAGGGCGATGGGGAGGTGATCAAGTAAGTAGCTTTCACCACAGAAATCCATGAACCATCAGATTCTTGGACTGCAATATTTTATCTTGAACCTGGTCTTGGTTCACCACAGAAAAGCAAAGTTATGCAGAAAGTAAATTAAGAACAATCTTAAAAATCCACGTGTCTCTGCCAACTGAAGACAATTTTTTTCTCGTTTTCCCCATGCCCTAAAACCCTGTAGAAAAAAAAAAAATCTAGATTTCAGAAAGTAGCTCTCCATTCAAATAAGTTGCAAATGAGCAAGGAACATAAATATTGTAACAAGATCAAAAACACAAACACACACACACACACACACACACACACACACACACACAACGCATTTTTCTGGGATTGGAAAGAAACAAGGGCCATCAAGATGCAGGGAGCAACACTGCCACCAAGTGGTGACAGCTTCTCAAGTCATCCTCTGAGGTCTCTGAACGTGGCAACAATCAGAATCCTGAGGAGTCTAAAAAAAAAAAAAGAAAGAATTCATGGCCAGGCCCCATCCCTACACTCACTGACAGTGAGGGAGGCAGCCAGCAGGGCATGTCTGGCCCGTGTTTTAAAATGTCTCCCAGGTGCTGTTGGTGCACAGATGTCACTACGCTTACATTTTCCAGCAAAGTTTCACCTGCAGTTATTCCACTTATATCATCCATTAAAATTTCCTGCTGGTATGTAAATTATTGAAAACTATACAACACATATAAATCATAGTCATGCTTCAAATCAGTTTCTAAGTTTTTCACAATAATATAAATTGGTCATCATAAAGGTTCAATTATACACTTCAGTTCAGACATTACTATATTACTGCTTACATTTAAATTTATATCTAATATCTAATCCACTAGACTTAATATTATAAATCAGGCACATTGACACAGCTACACCCACAAGACAAAAAAAAAAAAAAAAACCTTTGAACTTAAGTTTCACTGGACTATTTGCTTATATAATGGGTTTCAAACCAATAAATCATTCTTATCTATATGTTTGGTTTTCTTGTGTTTTTTTTTTTTTTTTTACAAAACATGTAAAATCTGAAAGCTTCTATTGTTGGCGAAGTGTACAATGTAATCTGAAATGCTTAAAGGAAAAGTATAAGACTATGTTTAAAAGAAAGCAGCTGGGCGTGGTGGTGGATGCCTGTAGTCCCAGCGACTCGGGAGGCTGAGGCAGGAGAATCACTTGAACCCAGGAGGCAGAGGTTGCAGTGAGCCGAGAGCACACGATCTCACTCCAGCCTGAGCAACAAGAGTGAAACTGCGTCTCAAAAAAAAAAAAAAAGACTAAGTTTAATATTGTCCCCTGGCACATAGAGGTAAATAAAATGATTTTTCCCCGTTTCAAAGTTAAGAGTTGCCTTAAAAATGGTTTCTTAACAAGAGATTATCTTTTGCATAATACACCCAGAGGGATAATTATGGAGATTATGTACTACCAGATATCTAGTCAGAAGTTGATTTTCAGCATTTTTTTTGTAGGCTTGACAATCAGGTTAGAGCACACAGCTGAGAAAACAAACATCCACAGTGTGCCTCCTGTGCTCCCTAAGAGATAAGGCCTCCCTGGAAAACGAAGGGGCAGGCAAGGGGCAAAGCACCACACATTTGGGTCCATCTGGCACATGGTCAGATTTTTCCTTAAACCTTACCATGTTTTTTAATCACTGCATTTTCCCCACCACACTCACTCTTTGCTTCTTCAGACAGAACAACCCTTCTCAAAAAACATCCCTGATGACTCAGACTTATTTGAGGCTTGGGAGACTCCTGGAGTCCATCTCTGAAGACCCAGGGCAGCCTCACAGGAAGGCCTGTCCTAGGATGCATCAAAGACCTGGACGGGATTTCCCACAGTCGTTTATTCTAAGCCTGCCTGCTCACAGTGAACCTGAAACGTCAGCCTTGCTGGGGAGCTTGTTAGACATTCAGAACCCAACCTGACCTGCTGCAACAGAGTCTGCCTTTTAACAATTTCCACAGGACTCCAAGCACATGAAGTTTGTGAAACACTGCTTTAAGCCATGATCTGAAGAAAGCCTCTTAATCAACAGCTGCGGTCAGGTCTTCAACTGACGGATGAGGCTGCCTCTATCTGCTTTACCTTCAGTACAGGCCAAAGGTGGGGATCCACAGTGAGGTTCTGAAAATGAGAGAGGGCTGTCACACAGACATAAGCATCCTTACCCTCTACTCAGGGGACAAATATGTCTCTCTCAAGAACAGACATTTCTTAAAAGAAGACATTCATGAAGCCAACAAACATGAAAAAAAACTGCTCAACATCACTGATCATTAGAGAAATGCAAATCAAAACCACAACGAGAAGCCATCTCACACCAGTCAGAATGGTAACTATTAAAAAGTCAAGAAACAACAGAAGCTGATGAGGTTGTGGGAGAAATAAGAATGCTTTTCACATTGTTGGTGGAAATGTAAATTAGTTCAACCATTGTGGAAGATGGTGTGGCGATTCCTCAAAGATCTAGAACCAGAAACACCATTTGACCCAGCAATCCTACTACTGGGTATATACCCAAAGGAATATAAATCAACCTGTGACAGAGATACATGCACACATATGTTCACTCTAGTACTATTCACAATAGCAAAGACTTGGAATCACCCAAATGCCCATAAATGATAGACTGGATAAAGAAAATGTGGTACATATATACCATGGAATACTATGCAGCCATAAAAAGGAATGAGATCATGTCCTTTGCAGGGACATGGATGAAGCTGAAAGCCATTATCCTCAGCAAACTAATGCAGAAACAGAAAACCAAACACCACATGTTCTCGATCACAGGTGGGAGCTGAACCATGAGAACACATGGACACAGGGAAGGGAACAACAAACACTAGAGCCTGTCGGGGGTGGGGTGCGGGGAGGGAGAGCATTAGGAAAAATAACTTAATACCTGGTGATGCGTTGATAGGCGCAGCAAACCATCATGGCACGCATTTACCTATGTAACAAACCTGCACATCCTGCACATGTATCCTGGAACTAAAAATAAAAAACAAAAGAAAAAAAATACAATATCCAGAAAACACGTATGTCTGCCCTCAGCTATGCGCTACAAATGCTGTTTGAAACACACCCAACCTGCAACAGCTTTGCCACGGTGTAACAGCACTCCGCTAACACCACCCTCTGCCTAGTGTAGTTACCAACAATGAATGGCCCTTCCACATAATCAGCGTCACAGAGGGCTTTCACCCTAAGAACACACAGCACCAAGAAGAGAGAATGCACTTTCTGTGGTTTCTGGGGCAGCAGCCAGAAGTGACCGCCACAAACGTAAAACATCACTGAAGCCATCTGCTTTACCTTTAAACAGGCAGCTTTTAGGATTCTATTTCACGATCTATCTTTATTACAAGAGCATTTGCCTTGCCGAGTCTTCATGTAAAAATCACTGATTTTCTATTTATCATGCAGCTTGCCTTCAGTGTAGTACCTGCTGTACACCTGATCTACTTACTATCTCAGAAGCAGGGACCCTCTGAGGTTCAGAACTAAAACCAGCCCTCTTCGACTTTGCTAACTTAAAGCTGTAATTCTGGTCACTGTTGAATTTTAAAAGGAAAAAAAAAAGTCTGGGATTTGGGAATATTTGCCCTGGAGCTACTAGATATATCCAAGCAAATTTCTAAATATAAGTTAACTTCCTACCTACCTCAGACAGGCTTCCAAAATATAAAATTCAGATTCTTGCAACTTATTATTTCATGGGGATTTTGTGTATAGAAAATAGTCAAGGCTGGGTACAGTGGCTCACGCCTGGAATCCCAGCACTTTGGGAGGCCAAGGCAGGCAGACTGCCTGAGGTCAGGAGTTCGAGATCAGTCTGGCCAACATGGTCAAACCCCGTCTCTACTAAAATTACAAAATAATTAGCCGTGTGTGGGGGCATGGTAGCATGCACCTGTAATCTCAGCTACTTGGGAGGCTGAGGCAGGGAAATTGCTTGAACCAGGGAGGCGGAGGTTGCAGTGAGCCAAGATTGTGCCACTGCACTCCAGCCTAGGCAACAGAGTGAGACTCCATTTCAAAAGAAAAAAAAAGAGAGAGAGAGAGAGAAAAAACAGTCACATATCCCTGAGTAAACAAGAGGTAGACTCATTTTGTCTGAGACAATTATGCCCATTAGACTATTAGAGATTAGACTCTCCACCTCTATCCACTGTGCCTGACTTTGTAATTTCCTTCTCTTTTTACGCTATATTTAGTTGGAGCCACACTCCTTATTCACTTAACACACTTTTCTCAAGGAGTTTTTTTTTTTTTAGCCCACCTATAAAAATTAGAATCTCCAAATTACAGAAAATGTCTATTTTTCCTTCACTAGTAGCATTATTCCTATTATAAATACCATGGTTTGTATTTTACTGTTGGTTTGTTTTACTAGCATCTTCCAAGTGCGATGACATGGATAAAACTGTATCAAAACCCTGCCTCACTTTTTCACCTGGAAGAAAGGTTGCGAGATTTCCTGTCCAACTGAAATGTGCACTGCCAGAACATAAATGCAAAACAGGCAGTCATTTTGAGCACCTGAAACTGTTAAGAAGGAACTGTTAAGATCAATTTGTTACAAGCACACTTGTGTCTTTCATGGCAAAGTCAGAGCGGGAATGCAGTGAGTCCGCCGGCTGCAGGCTCAGCTGCCCATGGCTCAGCCACTCAGGCAAAGCAGGAACGGAGTCTTCGAACGGCCTCTGGCAGTGCACACTCCACTGGATACAGTTGTGTAAAGCAGGGACCTTCAGGGAAAGAAACCCCAGAGCTCTAAACTGTCTTTGGATGTGATGTCTCTCAGCTGAAGGGAACATATGGAGACCTGCTGGTGTGGGTCGAAGTGGTCACAGACCACAGTGGTGGGCTCTGGCATCGTGCACCCTAAGGACGGGGAATAAATGGTGGAAGAGGGCAAAGATGCCTGATTTGTCCCTTCAGACAGAAATCAGTCTGCCGTCCACACTGTAGTCCCAGTGCTAACTATTAGGGAGGCGGTAAGGGTGGAAGGGGGCAGGGAGATTGACTGAAGGCAAAGCCATACATTAAAACGCCCAGAAACATGTTTTCCATTCAGTGTTGGTGGCTGGCCAATAGGGAGATGTGTGGATACACTGAGAGTCTACGTCCAACACAGATGCCTAAGGGGAGCTTCCTGTGGGAAGGGGGAAGCACAGGCAGACCCTCCTCCAGAGGGTCCCGCAGGGCGTCTCTGAGGTCCTCCTCCAGAGGGTCCCGCAGGGCGTCTCTGGCCACAGCCCAGTGCTGTGTGCAATTCAGAGCATGAGCTCTGCAGCTCACACCCATGAGCTCAGGTCCTGCCTCTGGCTCCCATTAACTGGTTTGGGAAAAGTGACTTAAGCCACTCCCGGGCTCTACTCACCCACCTGTAAGATGGGCTTCATAAAAATGTCAACTTTCATATGGCTGACTAGTAATTAAGGGAATTAATTCATGTAAAGCACTTGTGAGAGTATAAAAAGAGCATAATAGATGATTATTGTTATATTAATTCTGCCTTAATCAGCCTTTTATTCTCCTCTTTGTTTTGCATAGACAGAAAGAACCCTTTAAACAATATAATCCAGAAATTCAACCAGCATTTCTTAGTTCTAAAAAGAGAACGGAAATAATATGTGCCTATAGAGAAAGAGAAGGCATGTGGAAGGAGTTGAGAAATCACTAATCACTAAGTTTGCAAGAATCTGAGCCACTGACTTCCCTGCCTTTAGCAGCCATCAAGCCTATAGGAGCTGCCGGAGATGGGTGATGAAGATGAACTTGTGAACATGTGTTACATACGGGGAGAGAGGTGCTATGGGAGAGTCAGGATACAGGGCAAGGGGAGGGAGGGAGTCACGGAGGTACCAAGGAAGAGCATTCCGGGCGGAGGGGATGGCCTGTGGGAGGGCTCAGGTGAGAAACAAGGGTGAGTTCGTGGTTGGCATGGCACAAGCCAGAGGGGCTAGTGGAAGCCTGCGTCAGAGGAAAGGTGGACATGTACCGTGATCTCTGCCTAGCGCTGACGGGGGTCGCTAAGACATCTTCCTGCAGGAGATTGGGTGGTGGGGCACAGGACGGAGAGGAGCTGAATTGTTTGGGGACTGATGAAACGGGGTGATTACAGCCTAGGAACAGGAGGAGCAGCATCTATGCCAGGCCCTGCTCTGTTTGGTGCTTTTAGCCATTACTTAAAGGTAAAAAGTCCATGTTTATCCACTTGGCAGACAAATATATACAACTTACTGGTCGCCAGAATAAAGACTCGAAACAATCTCAAGAGGACTGCCCAAAACTAAGGAATACTTTATAGGTACAAACTACTTGAGAGAAAAAAGCTTCTCAAGTATAGACATGATTTTTTGTTTTTTTTTCCCCCAGAGACAGGGTCTTACTTTGTCGCCCAGGCTGGAATGCAGGGGTATGATCACAGCTCACTATAACCTCAAACTCCTGGGCTCAGGTAATCCTCCCACCTCAAGTCTCCCAAGTAACTAGAACTACAGCTTCATACAACCATGCTCAGCTAATTTTTACTTTTTGTAGAGGCAGGAACTCACTATGTTGCCAAGGGTGGCCTTGAATTCCTGGCCTCCAGGGATCCCCCTGCCTTGGCCTCCCAAAGCACTGAGATTACAGGCATGGGCCACTGTGCCCAGCCAGGAATCAGTCCAGATTTAAATAACAGTTCATACCCAAAAGGACAAGATACAATAAGAGCCAAGAATGTGAGTTAATCACTTAAAACAGAAACAGACTACAAAGATCAATCTGTTGAACAGAGCAGAGGCAGCTCGATGGAAGGAGCAACACACTCCCAGAGCCAGAAGCCAAGGGAACACCAAGTTCAGCTCAGGATCCACGAAGGGCAGAGGCTCTTCAGGGACAGGACTTGGACTAGTGGGTCCCAACAGTGACGAGGGCAACTCCCCTGGAGAAGAGAGTTAAAGGAAGCAGCAGTGTCCATGGTGCTCTGTCATCTGAAGGGCAGGAAACAGAAGCAAACACATTCTGTGTGGCTTCAGAGACCAGAGAAGAAGCCAGGGGTGAAGAACAGGGAGGCAGGATCTCGCTCCATCTATGAATGCTGACTTGAAAACTTGGAACTGTTCTAAGATGGAGCAAGCAGTCATCCGTGGCCCCTAACACATCCTGGCCACTGCACAGAGCATTTCCAAGCAACCATACCCCGTGAGGCATAGCCACCACAACACCAGGGCGCTTTTTATTAAACACCGAAACTCAGGTTCTGGCGCCCTTGTTCTATTGTTTCAGACATGAATCAGCTTCCTTCCTCCTCCAGGGCCTGCCTCTGGTGGCTCTGGTTCCCACTGCCCCACTCCATACCCTCTATCAGGGTACTACAGGACCTGGGAGGAAGAGCTCTGCGGCAGGCAGGCCTCCCTGCGGGGCAGGGGAAGAGAGACACAGTCATCCCAGCCATCTAGCTCACACTGGCAGCAAGAGGAATCAAACCCTGGCCAGGTTCAGCAGCTCCACTGAGGGGCCACCCACAGCAGGAAGGTGCTGGTGAGTGGCAGCTCCATGATGCCCCCATATGGAAGGGCTGAGGCAAAAGAAGCAACAGGCCAGGCTCACCAGAGGGACCTCCACAGCATGGGAGGTGACGCTGCCCTGGAAACATTCACATCACTGATTTTCTTTCCAGTACTATGAATTTTGAACCCTTTAAAAAATGTATTCAGTAATGATATCACATTCTCTTGTCGCAGTGTGGCAACAGGCATAATTAATCCCAGGTCATAGGTGGTAACGTTAGACAGCTTATTCTAGTTCACAGCTCCTAAGGGGAAGAGCAGGGATTCGAATGCAGACTCCAAAGCCCAAGCTTATGTTACAGCAGGTAGTTAGTCAGACATGAGCAGGGCAGGAGAGGGCCCCTCCCAGATACACACCAGCAATGTCAAGCGACCATCAGGTGATGGTCAGGCAGTTGTTAACTGTTTCTTAAAGTAGTAATTGGTCACAACCGGCAACAAGGAAGGGCCGTCTCCCGGTAGATAGAAAACACCTGAAACTGGTGAGCAACAGCTTCCCAATAAGATCTCGGGAGCTGGGAGAGTGGGCTCAAGCATGCGCATTAAGAGGCACCATGGGCCAGGTTCGGTGGCTCACCCCTGTAATCCCAGCACTTTGGGAGGCTGAGGCAGGCAGATCACGAGGTCAGGAGTTCGAGGCCAGCCTGACCAACATGGTGAAACCTCGTCTCTTCTAAAAACACAAAAATTAGCCGGGCATGATAGCATGCCCCTATAATTCCAGCTACTTATGAGGCTGAGGCAGAAGAATCGCTTGAACCCAGGAGGCAGAGGTTGCAGTGAGTCGAGATCGAGCCACTGCACTCCAGCCTGGGTGACAGAGCAAGACTCCATCTCAAAAAAAAAGACACGATGCCAGAGTTTAACTGGTACATGACATTCCTCTGGGAATGCTAGGCTGTTAAGGGAAGAACGCCTCAAGTGAGCATGTGTACAACGCCAGTAAACACCCTGCGCATGCTCCCCTGCCGAGTGCTGGGTGAGCATGTGTACAACGCCGGTAAACACCCTGCGGCACGCTCCCCTGCCGAGCGCTGGGTGAGCATGTGTACAACGCC
>NW_016107362.1:1784900-1795423 GCF_001604975.1 Cebus imitator
TGTGTACAACGCCGGTAAACACCCTGCGGCACGTTCCCCTGCCGAGCGCTGGGTGAGCCTGTGTACAACGCCGGTAAACACCCTGCGCATCCTCCCCGGCCGAGCGCTGGGTGAGCATGTATACAACGCCGGTAAACACCCTGCGCATCCTCCCCGGCCGAGCGCTGGGTGAGCATGTGTACAACGCTGGTAAACACCCTGCGCACGCTCCCCTGCCGAACGCTGGGTGAGCATGTGTACAACGCTGGTAAACACCCTGCACACACTCCCCTGCCGAACGCTGGGTGAGCCTGTGTACAACGCCGGTAAACACCCTGCGCATCCTCCCCTGCCGAACGCTGGGTGAGCATGTGTACAACGCCAGTAAACACCCTGCGCATGCTCCCCTCCAGAGCGCTGGCAGGCCACTGCACATGTGGACACCCCACCCCAGAGGAAGAATCAGGGGAGAAGGAACGCAAGACCCCGGAAGTATGCTACCTATAAAACCCCAGGTCAAAAGGCCAAATCACACACTTGACCTCTCAAGTTGCCCACTTGACCATCTTCCAAGTGTACTTTACTTCCTCTCACTCCTGCTCTAAAACTTGCCTCAGTCTCTCCTTTTGCCTATGTCCCTTGGTCAAATTCTTTCTTCTTAGGAGGCAAGATGTGAGGTTGCTGCAGACCTGTGTGGATTCACTGCTGGTAACACTGTGATCACTGGGAACATCAGAGCTCGGTTCCTGTTTATGGAGGGGTTACCCCAAGTGAGCTCCAAATTCCTTCCCTAAGAAATGCAGGGTAACCTCCAAATTCCCTCCCTAGTTACCTTTGTGACTGCCTCAGACCTACCAACACCGAAGAGGCCAGCTCTCTGCTCTCCTACCAGTATGATGGGGCTCCCAGGGTCCTCTGTGAGCTGGATGTTTGCATAGTCTCTTGAAGTTTCATTTCAGGTATAGGCCTTACCTTCATATCTGCTGGGAGAATCGCACGCCTTCTGCGGGGTGGCTACTCGGAGGAATATCTGCTGCCTCCAAGAATGCCGCCGGGTCTTCACGGGGGTCCCACCAGAATCACCAAGATGGTTTGCTTTGGATTCAAAGTCCCTAAAATTATAAGATGATTGATTTATGACTAGTGGGGTGGAATTAATGGGATTTTGTCAGCTTAACTTTTTTTAAACACAGCACTAAATTATCAACTCTCTTTGTGTAAATAAACAATTAGATAATCACAGAAGTTATATCAAGTTCATAGTAGGTCATCATTCCTAAAGAACTGCTTTCTTACAAGATTTTTTTCATGAAAAGAAAGATTACATACCCTTAAATGATTTCCATTATAATAGAGATTAAGAAACATGTTCCACATATCATAGCTTCCAATTGGGCCTCTCTTGGTGACAGTTTGAAAAAAAAGAAACTGCCTAAAGGGGGAAAGGGGGGGGTGATGCCAAGGGTCCCCATTCTGCCCTACTCTGTACATGGGAGTATCATTTGCTCAGCACTGGCCCGAGTCTCCAAGGATTCCCACAAAAAATGAAAAAAGTTGCAATTTAATTACACAGAACCAGCAAGACAGTAACTATGCAGTCACTTGATGATGATGATCGTTTTAATGTGTATATTTTTAAAACTACAAAATATAATTATCAATATATAAACACAATCATAATTTTTTTTTTCTATTCACAGGACAAACTGAGAAGGCCCTTCTAATTTATACCCAAGTCATGTACCTGTAACTAAGCAATCCCCTCAACTTACAGATCAGACATCCCGAACAGATTGGACAAACCTGATTTGGGACAGCTATATGCTCACTACCCAGGAACACGGGTCTCAGAGACTTGGCAAAGACTTTTCTTAAGATAACAACACTTAAAATAATCCTCATCAAAACTGGAGAACAGGTTGGTTGTACATTTTTTAAAAATTACATTTAGTAAGAAAAGGGTATAAGAAAGAAGACACAACAGATTTAGCTGAAATGATTTAATGGCAAAAGAACAGTTAAAACACCCTTGTATATCTAATGATATTCAACATTAATAACACCCAGGCGTGATATTATCTAAATTAAGCCCTACCTTTTTGTGTTCATAAAGTCAGAGGTGTTATTTTCATCTACAGGAGCCAGAAATTTTAGAAAATTTGGCACAGAGGAAGAAGAATGAAGTTTTTTCCGCAGGGCATTACGGTAGGAGATGCTAAGAGTTTGGTTGAAAAAAGAGTTTAGGATAAAGAAACATAAAAACACAAAGTACAAAATATAAACTTCAAAATAAAAGAAACATTTTTGTTCTAATGCTAAGAAAAGTAAACTAGGTAAGAAATTATAAGTAGTTTACGAATGAGATTTAACTTTCATTTTCACCAATAAAATCTGATTTTAAATGAACGAGATCAGTAATTGCTAAAAAAAAGAAAATCAATCCATTTTCCAAATGACTCCTAAATCAATCAGGAAGTTTTTGATATGGCACAAATTGCAGTGTACATGATCAAACACAAATGTTAATGTGTGTATGTGTGTTTACACATGTATGTAAGTGTCCACCAGGGCAAGGAAATTTGAAAATAAGTATACAAAAAACTATTTGCAGTGGGATGCAGTGGCTGACACCTGTAATCCCAGTACTTTGGGAGATCGAGGCAGGCAGATTACTTGAGGTCAGGAGTTTGAGACCAGCCTGGCCAACATGGTGAGACCCCCATCTCTACAAAAAAATACAAATATTAGCCAGGCATGGTGGTGCATGCCTGTAGTCCCAGCTCCTCAGGAAGCTGAAGAAGGAGAACTGCTTGAACCCGAGAGGCGGAGGCCAAAGTGAGCCGAGATCGCACCACTGTACTCTAGCCTGCGGGGCAGTGTGAGACTCTGTCTCAAAAACAAAAACAAACACAAACCAATGTGCCATTAAGATCTGTTTTCATAATAATTTTAAGTAATCAATAGTAAAATTAACTTGGTTCAAATGACAGCTGAAAATAAGACGAAATACAGACAGACGCGCACACACACACACACACACACACACAGACAGTGGCTCTGCTTCCTGCGTGGACACTCCCCCCATTCAGCACACCCTTGTCAGTGTGAACTCCCCAGCAAGACAGACAACACCGAACTTGCCACGTGAGTGTGCTCACCTCTTTGGCACAGCATTCCCACTTTGTTCTCCACTGGAATTATGTTTTAGGTACTTAAAAAAGTTTGGCGAGGAGGCAGAGGGATTAAGACGAGGTGGAGGAGCAGGAGCTGAAGACTGACCTGGGCGGCACTTAGACTCACCCGCAGGTGAAGGATCCACACTAAACAGCAATCAGAGAAAGCACGGTGGGTTAGCGGGAGAGGGGGCGCCGACAGGGACACAGAGCAAACAGACAGAAGGAGCACAACTGCCTTGGTCTTGTTGTTCCAATAACACTATCAGAGTGGAGGGCTTCTTCCACTCCTTTTCCTCATCTCTGCTCTCTCTATGGCAAAAGGAGTTGTCAGTAAAAAACAGAGAAGAATATCAAGGGCCATTCTGGACCATTTCCTGTGTGTTTACGCTCCCAACAATATTTTTCTTTTTAAATGGGTCTCATTGTGTCATCCAGGCTGGAGTGCAGTCACACGATCGTAGCTGACTGTAACCTTGAACTCTTGGCCTCAAGTGACCTCCTACCTCAGCCTCCCAAAGCTCTGGTATTACAGGAGTGAGCCGCTTCACCCAGCAACAATAAGACTTTTTTTCTCTATTTTCTTTTTCAGGAACCGACAGGAAAAAAAATGTTAAAGCAAAAAAATCCTAACGTTAAAAAATACACGTCCCTTTAAAATGAACAATATCCTGTCCTGAATGTCAATGTCTTATTTCCTGTAGATAAATCAGAAAAGAGTCCACAAAGGGAAAGAAAGCAGAATGGGCCATGCCAGAGAGGCAGACAGACAGGCATCCCCCCATCCGTCTCATTACAGATGTCTGACATCATCTATTATAAACCTACATTCTTCAGGGAGAAAGGAAAAGTACTGATACGAAGTCCTACCAACCCTGGCTTATGAGAAACAGCAGACTTCACAAAGGAACTAAGACTCTCCAGGCGGGAATGCTTCAATGATCACCGAACATGCCAAAAACAGAGGAGTGGGCAGGCAGTGGTGAGGCAGAACAGAAGCAGTGTACAGACAGGGTGTTAAGAAACACAAGAAACGTACACAGCTACAACCCAGTGATGCGTCTTGAAAAGCTCGTGTTTATTAAGCAGTACCTTCTGACGTGTGCCCTGGTTTGGGGATCACCACTATCCTGCTGAATTCCAAAGAACCGAGAACTCCTTCCAACGACTGATAGAAAACAAAGCTCTCGGCTCTGCCCCCTCATCCAGGACAGTTAATTCTCCCGCTTCTCTACTCACAGCATTCCCAACACTGCCGTACCCACTCACACTCTCAGCGATCCGTGTGTGAACTACAGGAACACTCAGGGACTTCTGCGGCTGCTAGTCAGAGGAAGGTAGCCACTGTCTACAGGTGTGACCCTGATTTCTATTTGTCAGGGGAAGGATTTAAAAAAATTTTTAAAGTTGTTTTTCAAGATAACTCTGTGTCCATTTACAGTCTCTGGCACACAGAATTAAATGAATCACTAAGGGACACTTGGAAGCAACAGGGGAAACTTCTGATTACCCTTCTCCATAACCAGATGATTCTAACTGGTCACGGGGGCCCAACTAGTCCACTGAATAAATCTTGTTAGAAGAATCTAGAATTCTTACAGTGAGAGATTTTAGAAGACATCTACTCCAATTTTGTTAGAGAATTTTAACAAATTTGTCCAGGTCACAATTAGTTCACAGCAGAGCTAGGACCAGAACCCGAGGTACCCCTGTCACCCCATGAGGCCAGCATACCTCTCCTGCTCTGCCTGTAGGGATCACAGCCTCTCCCTCCCACTGTAGCCCTGCTCCAGGGCTTCAGAAGGGGAGACTCATCCGCCTGCCCTCTTGCTCACCGCAGCAAAGTTCCAAGGTCAACAACTTCTCTTACTTTGTTTGAGGAGTAATGGCTATACATGTTAGGTACCATTTTTGCTCACTTTCTCCACTTCCTGACAATACATGTACCCATTGCTTGTATACATACCAGCAGCATCTTGAGTTGGGAACGAACATGGCACTGCTTCCCGTCTTATCTCTTTGAGCCAAGAGTAAAGTCTGACTCAAGTTTCTCTCACTCAATAAACATACCTGGGATGCACATACCTGGCTAGTCCCAGATATGCCCCAGCTATTTATGCAACAGATTTAAACGAATCTTACTTTCGTTCATGAGGCGTCTCTGTGCTCACTGAGTGATACCTCATAAGTTTCCTTTGCGAAACCCCTGGGGATCCCCGAGCCGGTTGTGGAGACTCCTGGCATTCCATGGGGAAGTGACTCAGGGTGTTTGCTCGCCTCCTGAAGGCCTGCTGGGGCGACAGCGGAGCTGGCTCTTCTGGGAGATGGCTCTCCGAGTCACTGGACAGGTCCTCTGAGGAGCCGAGGAGCCTGAAGGAGCTCTCAGAGATGGGCAAATCCTCCTTTTCACACACAGACGGCTCCTGGCAGCAAACACACAGCAGATTAAGACACACCATGGGGAATCTGTGGGATTTATACATCGACAGTTCCAGTGCAGGCAAACATTTCAATATCTAAGTATGTGTTCTAATTATAACGCCATCTAGAGTCCACCACCAAAAGCAGAAGAAAATGAAGGTCCATTAAATGCCTGCTCCTCAAGGACACGCTGCTGGCTGGCTGGAGAAATGGGGAAAGTGCCCAAGTAGAGGACGGAAGGACATGAGCCACCATCTGTAACGTCCTGGGCAACGCCATGAACAGTGCCCTGCCTCTACAAAACAGGACTGTTTACTACAGCCTCTAAGGGGTGTGGGTGCTGGACACCTTGTCTCCACTGCTTCACTGAGTTCTTTATCTTTGCCACACGTGTTCACTCATGTTAAACCCACATTTTAAGGCTCTCTCTGAATCTGATCTACTGTTGAGATTCAACTTCGTCATCTTGAGATTAGAACTGTATCAACATTCTTAGAATACAGAAAAATCACTCTGTAGGCATTTATTGCTGAAATTCAGGGGAAATCATTTCTTTCTGTACCTCAATTTCTTCATGTGTAAGAGGGTAAACATTTATCTCACTGGGTTTCAAGAACAAAGCATGATAATACAACCAAAAGTACTTTTTATATTGTCAAATGTTATACAAACCTAAGTTACTGTTTTACTAGGGAATAAATAAATCTATGGTATGAGTACTCACACATTTGTTGAGAATCATGACAGTATTTTAAGTTTGTTTGTCTTCACAATGCATGCTTTATCAAGGGAATGAACTACTACCACTCAAGTAAGCTGATGTTTAGCACTGCACACCCAGGACGTGGCTTGTGGCCAATACAGTATATTTCTATATATTTAAAATATTTTAAAAGAGGAATTGTAGCAGCTTGCCCCATTGAAATTGTTGGAAGGGAAAAAAATAAATCAACATGAATAAACAGGAATGAAAGCATTTAATAGAGGACTGGAGACTCTGAGTTCTACCTGTTCATTTGATACACAGTTGAGTGCCTTTTAGGTAGACAGATATTGAGGGTTTTAATTTGAAAAAAAAATGAAATTTGTTCATTAAAGGGAGAAGTTATATATGTTTAATTTTATAAGAAATAGGAAAAAAAATCCCAACATATTATGAAATGTTGATTACTTTCATAACTGAAGTTTTTCATTCTTGAGGACTCAATACTTGAACATCACAGAACACAGTCTCCATCATGCAAACCTGTTGATCTAAATTCTTATTACTATCCCTCCAAATTAGATCACAGAGCTAATCCTTAGCTTAATTTGACAACTGAAAGGGCCGTTTTCATTTGTAAAATTTCAAGGCTATTTTGGCTTCTTTGTAACTCCTAGGTGATCAATTTGTTAGAACAGATGCAATTACATCAAATAGAATATCTTTATAGCAGTTTTTCAGTTCAAGAGGAATAAAAGAAAGATGTTAAGAAGTACACGTAAACATATACAATACACACAAACAGCTTCTGAAAAGTTGCATCTCTCTTCGAATGACTCTAGAAATTGAAATCTTAGACTTTTAAATCCTTAAATTAAAAGAGTCTTAAGAACTATTGAGTCCTGAAGAATGAATATGTATATATTCCTAGACCTGCATTTTGGAGAAAAATAAAAAGCAAGCAATCAGACTTGCTGGAAAGTCACTTGAGTGACATGAATCTCTTCATGGTATCTTTATTGACACTGGTCTGTCTGGAGTGCCTTCTTCTTTGCTCACTTCCACAGGCACAATACCTATACTAAAATTTAGTCCAAAAACACCACAGCCCCCCTTACCCCTCAAGTTTACCCTGGTTCCACTGACCAAACCTAACTTCTCTTCCCTTTGTTCTCCTGACATTTAAGATACCCATGTCTCTTATTTGTGACATTTGGGATCCTACCACACTCTGCTTATGTTGGGGTTGTTTGTGCATCTGTCATCTCTCTCTTCCTAGGTAACTTCCTACATGAAAGGGTTTGTGTGTTGTTCAACTGTATACAACAAATAAACAAATAGCCTTTCCACAGTTGCATGAATTGCAGGATAAGATCAGTATGTATTAGATGGAAGCTGGACGATGCTATGTTCCACTAGATTTTAACTTAGAAATTCACATTTACGAGACTGCTGTCTAGGTCCTTATTCCCCAGAGGGGGTCTGCAGACTAGGAACAGCAGCACTGCCATGGAGCTTGTCAGAAATGCAGCATTTCAGGCCTCCCCCCAGGCCTGCTGAACCAGAATATGCACTTGAACCACAACCCTATTATGCAGGCACCTGAAATTTGAGAAGTAGTCATCTAAGGAAGGGTTTCTCAAACTGGGCCCTCTAACACGTTAGTAGGTAGTACAACTGAGTCTGCCATTGGCATTTTAAAAATAAAATGGAGCAAAATATCAGTATGTATTGTATGTTGTTCACAGTAAATACTGTTTTGTGAACTTCTGATTTTGTGTATGAATGTGTAGGTATGTGTGTTTGTGAACTACATCACAGTGTTAAATGTGCTTCTTACTGTAGGTTAGAAAAATTCTGAAAGCCATGTGTCTAGGAGGGATGGTGGAAGACTGTCAATCATTCCTGTGGTACGGAGCTGGCCTCCACAAACAACCACTACTGCATCAAGAGAGGCCTCTGGGAGCAGAAGGGAAAGCTGGCCTCCCTAGCACAAAACCCAGACCCACTTTTCGGTAGTTATAAAGTTGAACTGACCAGGTTTAAATATGATTAAATGTTTGGAAACCAAGTTATTAAAAGAAGGACATAGATACTTGCTTATTTAAATAAAACAGTAATGTGTCATTATAATCACAGAGCCAGCTACAGGATAAAGTTTCAGAAATTTAATTTACCCAAAAGTCAGGGAGAATGAAAGGGCACGGTGTGAAGGCTGAAAAATTACCTATTGGGTACAATGTTCACTATTTGGGTAACGGGTACACTAGAAGCCCAATCCCCACCAGTATGCAATATACCCATGTAATAAACATGCACATGTACCCCCTAAATCCAAAATAATTTTTTTTAAAAAAAGAAAAAATTGATAGATTACATTTATAGATTTGAGTATGTTGAACCAGCCTTGCATCCCAGGGATGAAGCTGACTTGATCATGATGGATAAGCTTTTGATGTGCTGTTGGATTTGGTTTGCCAGTATTTTATTGAGGATTTTCACATCAATGTTCATCATGGATACTGGCCTGAAATTTTCTTTTTTAGGTGTGTCTCTGCCAGGTTTTGGTATCAGGATGATGTTGGTCTCATACACTCCTCTAAATTCACAAATCCACTCTTTGAGGTTTTCCAAACATTAATTATTTTTTGATTGGAAAATCCACTTGAGAAAGAAATCCACTGGCTGTATTGTAACAAATTAGACATTAGTTGTCTAAAATTGTGATCTTGTTTCTTGGTTTATGGAATGACCAACTGCTCTTTTACATGAAACTTTTATTTTATGATAGACTTGCATGACCAGCCCTCCACCTGTGCCAAGAAATTTGGAAGCCCCAAATGTTTTATGATTGGACGTATGTAGATAGGAGATGAGCAGGACCTATGTGTTGGTTTCTTCAGGGTGTCGTATAAAGAGAAATGTGCTTACTTTGCTGGTGTTACTTAATGTACTCGACACGGAGCTATTCAGATCCACACTGGTGGAGTGTTCTTGCAGGCCTCTGGCTTTATTACCCTACATAAAGAAAAGACAGTCGAGTTATGACCCGGAGGCTTTTGCAAAGGCATCAGCTAGAAGCAGGTTGGTCCATTTAAATAAGCTCAGGAAAAATGTATCTACTGAGAAATGCTACTAAGGATACATGTACATTAAAACAATCAACATTTCCATCATTTTTTAAATAAATAAGACACCAACCTAAATGTTCCAAAACAGCCGGTGGCTGAGTGCCTGGGCGGGGTGATAGGCAGGAAGACAAGATAATTCGTCTATAAGGAAAATCCGGTGCTCAGGCTAGCCCACTCAGCATCTCCCTCCCCTGGGTCACAAGTCATCATAACGGCCAGCTGCACGTCACTCGGACAGTACTCAAATGCAGCCCCTCCCAATGCTGGTTTTGTAAATCTACTGTTTTTCATGATCTCAGAAAATACTACAGAACTTTCAGAAATGTCTTCAAAGAAAATATAATTTAACTTTCCTTAATGAAAAAAATAATAAAAATCAGATGTTTCAAAAGAAGTGTGTCATATAAAATTAAAAAGAACTATAAGATACTGCACACTCCAGAAAGATGTGAAACTCTGAAGGAAAATCAGATTTGATTTCTCAGACGTGCCATCAAGGCTATTTACACTCATGGGAGGGAGGGGTAATTTCTTAAAGAACTCCCAGACTGGTACACATGTGTACTTTGTTCTTCCTGTAGAGCTGTATTTGGCAAATTTTTTCTGTAAAGAGCCAGATAGTAAATATTTTATGCTTTGTGAGGCATATAGTGTCTGTGGCAACTGTTGAACTCTGCAGAAAAGAAGCCTTAGATAACAGGAAAATGAGTGGATGCAGCAGTGTTTCGAGAAAACTTTATTTACAAAAATAGGAGGTGGGTGGAATTTGGCCCATGGGCATGGTTTGCTGACCCCTTCTATACAGCATTTCAGATACCTAACACCAGCAGCTGACAGTAACTGTTTTTTTAAGTTACATATACTGATACTAGGGAGAACAGAAGCCCCGTTAGGTAATGTATCTAATGCAGGCTCTTTAATAGAGACTGGCCAACAAATATTGTTTGGGGACGCAAAAAAGTCCCATGGGATATAATACAAAAGAGTAAGTAATATGTTTTTTTAAACCTAGGCCAAGGCCGGGCTCATGCCTCTAATCCCAGCACTCTGGGGCCAAGGCAGGCAAATCACGAGGTCAAGAGATTAAGGCCATCCTGGCCAACATGAGGAAACCCT
>NW_016107362.1:1796020-1825258 GCF_001604975.1 Cebus imitator
CATCTTTTTGGCACCGGGCCATCATTCTGATTCTATCTATGATCTCGCCTCATTTGCTCCTTAGTGACATGGCTTCAAGTCCAGGAAATAATTTTGCCTCAGAGAGTTGCCTTGATTACCCCAAGTAAAATGAGGAAATGTGCTTTGAAACCAATCCATTGAAGTCATTTATTGCTCAGGCTCGCAACTGGATCAGAGATGTCTTCACTGACCGTGGTCTTCTGCAAGTTTCTTACTTTCTGAGCCTCAAACTTCCTCTTCAGTAAAGGGAGACCAATGGCAAGATCTAATCCTAACACTGTGTTGTGAGACTGAAACAGGTCAAGGGTGTAAAGCATCGAGCACAGCGTGGTACCAAGGGAGCTAGCTAGTATCAGCTTTTCACAATAAAGCAATAACTTACCTTTTGGGGCATTTCAGAGGGTGAGACAAAATCCATTTCTCAGTCAAAGAGCCTATTCTCTCTGCCTATACAACCCCTTCATCCCTTTCTACAGATCTCTGCTTTCTTGCTTCTTCCTCTCTCTACTTTTATTTTCCCATCATCCTTTCATTATCCTCTGCAAACAAAGGTTCTCTCCCTTAACTGCTGGCCATAAAAAATGAAAGCAAAAACACAATGGACCTTGCTCAACAACCTCTAAATGAAGTCTTAGTGTTACTTATTTACAAAGAGGTACTTTTTTTTTTTTTTTGGAGACATGGTGACAAGGTCTCATTTTGTTGCCCAGGCTGGAGTACAGTGCCATGATCACAGCTCACTGCAGTCTCGACCTCCCAGGTTCAAGCAATCCTCCCACTTCAGCCCCCAAAGTAGCTGGGACTACGCGCTACCATGCCCAGGTAATTTTTGTGTTTTTTTTGCAGAGATGGAGTTTTACCATGTTGGCCAGGCTGATCTCAAACTCCTGAGCGCAAGTGATCTACCTGCCTAGGCCTCCCGAAGTGCAGGAATTACAGGAGTAAGCTACCACATCCAGCTGAAGGTACATTTTTTTAAAACATACAACAAAAATATCTGAATTAAATTGTTTCTTAGGTGGATTCTCACCTGATTGCTTTCTGCTAGAAAATAATTTTGTTAGAAAACAAACAGCCAGGCGCAGTGGCTTATGCCTATAATTTCAGAACTTTGGGAGGCCAAGGTGAGTGGATCTCCTGAGGTCAGAAGTTTGAGACCAGCCTGGCCAACATGGTAAAACCCCATCTCTACTGAAAATACCAAAATTAACCGGGCATGGTGGCGCACGCCTGTAATCCCAGCTACTTGGGAGGCTGAGGCAGGAGAATAGCTTGAACCTAGGAGGCGGAGGTTGCAGTGAGCCGAGATCGCGCCACTGCACTCCAGCCGGGGCAAGAAGAGTGAAACTCTGTCTCCAAAAAAAAAAAGAAAAAGAAAAAGAAAGTCACAAAAAGAAAGAAAAACGAATGTACTAGAAAACAGACCCAAGCAAATCAATAAGTAGTTATACAGCATTAAATTTTGTTAAGCCCCTTAAAAAAACATAATGATAAAGTGCTTAGGCATCAGAAAAAGTGTCTCCGTTACTCACTAGCTACCATTTCCTCAAGTATACAATGGGTATTTTACCACCTACCTCAGAAAACTTGCAGAATGAATGGAATCATTTACGTAAGGAATGAGAACTCCAGCTGTTACATGGCAAACAGTCAGTAAGTGGCAGCTGATTTCATACTAATTTTTGTGCCACCTCTGTGAATACAGGTGGAAATGACAATCCATTGACTAAAACATGACAGCCTCTAACTTAATGTATAAGTCTTTCCCAAAGTGAACCCTGTTCCATAAGATCTAAAGATTCATTCAGGGCTTTTTGTATTTCACAACTCCTCTGACAGTTATCCGGCACTATTCTTTCCGTCTTTGAAAAGCACATAGGGCATCCCTGCTAACCCTGAGGCACACAGCACTGAGGAGTGCTCACTGTCCTCCGGCCGCTTTTGAAGTCCCGTGGCCAGAGAAGTTCTTTGTCAAAGCCACGATCCCTACCACTGTCTAGGACACATCTTCCCACATTTTCAAAAGCTAAAGACATTTTTAGGTGCAACAGGAAGGTGATGAAATCCAAGTGGCTAAACTGATAGCAAAAAACATGAAAAGGAATCTATCAGTGAATCTCAGGCCTGCGCCTAATAGGTCTATAAAGCAGCTGCTGCTCGGAAAAACCCACTTCTCAGAGCCCATGAGAGTGTCCAGCCTGGAGGACACCAACCTCGTCGGGGGATTAGGGCAGCTTCTTTATAGACAAAGACATGAACCTTCTGGGTCACGATGTTTAGAAACCCCTAGTGAAAGTGCTGCACAGAAGCCAGCTCTGCTCGTAAGGCTCAGTCACTTCCGCATGGAGCTCTTACGTTTTAGGGGGGAAAAAAAACATTAAACACATTTCTCTATTGGATGATCTATGCCCAAATCATAAAAATATTATCCTGCTCCATAAAAATGAGTCTGCAGTTAGGTCAAAATTTTCCATCCACCATACATGCTCAAAATGTTTAGTAAAAGAAGACTTTCCATCTACCATAAATGCTTCATTCCCCTTTCTGGCAGTTATAAATTACTTTAAAATTATCAATTTCCTGTTGGAACAAGTCAGAGTGACTCAGAGAAAAGAAAATCAGAACAGGGATAAAGCTATCAGTGGCACAAGAGAGGGAAAAGGGTGGAAAAGAGAAAAGACGTAGGCTGAAAAATGAACTCAAAAATTAACTGAAAACTCAGACTGTGTGGTCCATGCAAAAGTGAACAAGAGAGACACAGAACCAGAATGCTATCTTAAGGGTGCAGGCTGGGAAGGGAAGAATGGCTACAAACCAAGGCCAAAAGTCAAAAGCCACAAAAACACAGGTCGTATACTCATCCTGGAGCCACGGCTGAAGGACCCCATGGCTGGCCAATGAGATTCGAAACCATGGCTGACACTCTACACGAGCCCATGGGTTCAGGGAAGGCACGAGACTGCCAAAGCAACCCTGAAGGTAGAAACCTAATGAGGAGATCTGCTAAGTGGACACCCCACGAAAACTGCACGCCTGGTTTGGGGTCCAGATGCAAAGGCTGCCGAGGGACAGAGCACGCCGCTGAGCACAGAAGTGCCTTTGGAACATGCACCGGGGAGTGTTCAAAAAGAAAAAGGCAACACACTTTTGAGAAACTGTACCTCCTTCACTGATTTTTCTCTAGATTTTTGGCAGACAAGTAACTTTAGCAAATATAAAACGCGTATGCTTTGAGGCTATTAATGGTTCATTACGAATGGACTCACATGGAGTCCAAAAGACAAAGGAAAATGGTGTGTGGTACCACGTAACATAGGGACTCCCAAACCTAAAGATCTTCCAAGGCAGAGATCTGCAGAGAGCCTCAGCTTCTGCCTTGAGACCCCACAAAGAGAAAAGCTAAATAAGGCTATAGACAGCGGAGGAGGGGAGGGAGACTCTGTATTTCTGTCATGAAAAATGGCATTAATCCAAGTTCTAACCTGAATAGCACATAAGCCAGGCTTGCTAACATTATATTTGTAACCTAGGGTTTATATTACAAAGGACATTCTGGTACTTTCCTTTTTTTTTTTTTTTTTTTTGCGACGGAGTCTCACTCTGTTGCCCCCGTTGGCGTGCAATGGCGTGATCTCGTCTCACTGCAACCTCCACCTCCCAGTTCAAGTGATTCTCCTGCCTCAGCTTCCTGAGTAGCTGGGATTACAGGTGTATACCACCACACCTGGCTAATTTTTCTATTTTTAGTAGAGATGGGGTTTCACCATGTTGGCTAGGCTGGTCTTGAACTCCTGACTTCGTGATCTGCCCACCTCAGCCTCCCAAAGCGCTGGGATTGCAGGCGTGAGCCACCATGCCCTGCCTCAAGTACTTTTTGTAGTTCCAAAGGCAGCCATGCAATGTCCTTCCAGGTTTACAAAGAAGAAAGGCAAGATGACAGAACAGCTCCCTGCAAGCCATGCAGCTCATCCTGGTCACCCACTCTTAAACTCCGTCCTTGCTGCTCTAAGCCAGTTCTCTTATTAGAGCCACTGTTCCGCCTCCACTATGTGCAGACAGAAACTTTTCTTATCTTCTGAGGCATACATCATTTAACTCTCCCAAATTTCCCCTCCATGTGCAACAAATGAAAACAAAACATAGGGAGAAAAAGAGGCATCAGAGTTTCAGAAAATCCTCAACACTTTGTTTCTACAGAGATTTGGCAACAATTATAAGACACAAAAATGCCATACCTGCTTCATCTCCCCAATATGGATGTGCTCTTTTTGTTTCTCTTCATATAAACATCTCAGGAAAGAAATAATCAATTCATTCTCTCGCTGCTCATTTCTTGGTCTCAATTTCTTAAAAAAAGAAAAATCAGAAACAGGATTTGTTTTTAATCATCAACAATATTGCTAAGCCATCTCTTCATAAATGGTAACAGCTTCCATCCACTAAACTAGTGCCTTTACCCAATCATCTCACTAGGGGGCACTAACGATCCTAAAAGTAGAGAGAATTTCTAAAAAGCAACAGTGGAGCCAGTGGACCAGATTTAGTCTTTGATCTCTGATGTCGTCATATCTAAAATGAATCTTTAATATCAGAGAAAGACACAGTCAAAATATTTAACAAATAAATAGCTTTTAATACAAGAGGAAAAAACAAAATCCATGAAAATACCCAGAGGCCAGGGGTCATAATGACCAAACATTTAGAAACTCTTAGGGGACTGGCAAGGAAAACGGCATCTGAATTCAGTGTCATAATTTCCTATGTCAAATGTGTTCACCGTGAAGTACTCTGTGGAATCCCCACGGGGCAGGCCCTTCCATACACAATTTTATGGCAGGTACTAAATTTCTTTTATATTTCTTTAAAAAAAAATTTTTTTCTCTCTATGCCTTTTAACTTTGAGACAGGGTCGTGGCACAGCACACTGGACCAGAAGTCAGGACGTGTAGGTTCCGCCTGCTGCCTAGAAGTGGGACCGAGGCCAGGTCCCTTCATCTTAGCTTCCCTGTCTGCTGGAGTGAGGACTGTGCACAGAGGAAACTCCAGGCTCTCCTCCTGCTCCCAAATGCTTTGGATTTGAAATGCCAGAGTGAGCTTTTTTCAAAGCCACCTAATTTAATGTATTATTTTATCTGTATATGCAGAAAGTAAAATGAATTAATGAGTTGCTTTAGGAAACACAAAGTTTTTAGTCTATAAACTTTGAAAATACATCCCCTTTTTTTTTTTAGACAGAGTCTTGCTCTGTTGCTCAGGCTGGAGTGCAGTGGTGCAATCTCAGCTCACTGCAACCTCCGCCTCCTGGGTTCAAGTGATTCTCTTGCCTCAGCCTCCTGAGTAGCTGGGACTACAGGCGTGTGCCACAATGCCTGGCCAATATCTTTGTATTTTTAGTAGAGATGGGGTTTCACCATGTTAGCCGGGATGGTCTCGATCTCCTGACCTTGTGATCTGCCTGCCTTAGCCCTCCAAAGTGCTGGGATTACAGGCATGAGCCACCGCGCCAGCATATTGACAAGTATCCATTGTCTGTTCCTCCTGTCTCCCTATGCCAAACTTCCAGCCTGCTCTTTAAAACAAATTCAGTGAAATAAATGGATCAACTATACAAAGATCTGCGTCTGGGTCAACACCACTCCTGGTGACCTTCCTCCTCAGCTAACTGAGGAAGTGACTTTACCCGGCATGTCATAACCATGCAAAGCAAAGGTAGCACTAACACAGACTTTCTGACATGTCCTTTCTTAAAGAGAGAGAGAAAAAGGTAAGTTGATCTTGTTACTTAAGGAAAAGATAGTTAATGATCAGAAGGGCTTGTTTTCATTGAGGACTTCCTTGTTCTTTCAAATTTCGGACTGAAGTATTAAATATTTTAGAGGCTAAAGCAGACACTCTCAACGTGTATTCTGGGCTGTGAAACCCAATATTACAAAACTTTACATATTACATGCGACAAGTGGATTTCTCTAGAGAAAGCTGGCATTAGATTCTCAAACAGGAAAGTGGCAGTACTCCACAATCCCAGCTTAACACTGCTAGATCAAAGGGTGATGGGTACACAGAGCCCAAATGTCCACAAAACAACAAGAACTCTCATTTATGGTGGGCAGGGATGCAAAACAGTACAGCCACTATGGAAAGCGGGCTGGCAGTTTCTGATAAAAGTAAACCATTCTTACCACATGACCCAGCAACTGCACTCCTTGGTGTTTACCCAAATGAGCTGAAAACTTACATCTACACAAAAACCTATCATCTCATGTTTACAGCATCCTTTATTCACAGTTTTCAAAACTTAGAAGCAACAAAATGTGCATCAGTTGGTGAATGGGTAAAGAAACTGTAGTGAATGCATCCATAAAACCGAATATGATTCAGCAACAAGAAATGAGCTATCAGGCCATAAAGAGCCATGGAAGCACCTTAAGTGCACACTGCTAAGTGAAAGAAGCCAGTCTGAAAAGGCTACTGTGTGATTCCAACTACATGACATGCTGGAAAAGGCAAAACTATGGAGAGAGCAAAAAGATCAAGGATTAGGGAGGAGGTGGCAGAACAAGCAGAGCACGGGGATTTTTAGGGCAGTGAAACTATTCTGTATATCGTAATGATGGGCAGATGACATTAAACATCTATCACAACCCACAGAATATAGACCACCAACAGTGAACCCAAATATAAACCATGGACTTCAGCTAGTATTAATGTACAAATATTGGCTCATCAATTATAATGAATGAACCCTCAGCAATGCAAGATATTATATTAAAAATAGGAGAAACTGGCTGGGCGATGCGGCTCACGCCTGTAATCCCAGCACTTTGAGGGGTTGAGGTGGGCAGATCATGAGGTCAGGGGTTTGAGACCAGCCTGGCCAAAATGGCAAAACCCTGTCTCTACTAAAAATACAAAAATTAGCTGGCCGTGGTGGCACATACCTGAATCCTAGCTACTCGGGAGGCTGAGGCAGGAGAATCACTTGAACCCGGGAGGAGGAGGTTGCAGTGAGCCGAGATCGCGCCACTGCACTCCAGCCTGGGCAACAAGAATAAAATTGTCTAACAACAACAAAAAGGAGAAACTGTATGGTGGGGGACAGTAAAAGCTGATAAGGGAACTCTGTGCTTTTCACCCCATTTTCCTGTAAACCTAAAACTGCTCTAAAAAAATTAAGTCTATTAAAAAAAAATGGTCCAGGGAAGCAGACAGTAATTACAAGGGGCCTCTGAGCAAGTACAGGCACCTAATGGTTGACCTATCCTTTCTTCTCCTGTATCTTTAATTAAACCTTCCAGCTATCCCCACAAGAAAATGTATATTTTGCTTTAAGAAATTCTTAATCATCATCTATTTTAAAAGGCTAATCATACAGTAATAAGAGGAGGGGTGTTAATATATTTTCCCCCTCAAAATACACATTAAAAAACTATTCAGGCCAGGGACAGTGGCTCACACCTGTAATCCCAGCACTTTGGGAGGCCCAGGTGGGCAGATCACGAGGTCAAGAGATTGAGACCATCCTGGCCAACATGGTGAAACAGTCTCTATTAAAAATACAAATTAGCCAGGAGTAGTGGCGCATGCCTGTAGTCCCAGCTACTTGGGAGGCTGAAGCAAGAAAACCACTTGAACCCAAGAGGCAGAAGTTGCAGTGAGCCGAGATCATGCCACTGCATTCCAGTCTGGTGACAGAGCAAGACTCTACCTCAAAACAAAACAAAACAAAACAAATATATATATATATTATATATATATATATTATATATATATATATATATATATACACACACACACACACACACACACACACATATATATTCAAATAGGAAGAAAATTAGATTACAACTGAGAACAGTATACTACCATAGTTGTTTTTCATTAAAAACTGATAAGAATCAGAGACCGCATCATGGAGCCTGCTAAACATCACAGAGAAGTCACTAAAGCAGAGAAACGCACGTTTATGATATCATACATACACAATCAAGAAATAAATCTTTTTTTAATGTAATTCTGAATTACAATTAGTGAGGTATCATCTTCCTAAAACCTCCCATGCAACTTCCCCATCCTCGATAGTGGCAAATCATTATTTCTTAAAGTGATTTAACTTTATGAACATTCATCAGTCAGAGAGACAAGTCTTAGGAAAATAATGAGGACTCAAGTTGGGTGACATCACTTTGCCATCAAATTACTTGCTTGTTCAAAATTAAACTATGGTGTCACAAGCCAGAATGATGGTTACCTGGAGGCAGACACAAGACAGGACTATGAAGCAATAGAAATACCCCATTTCTTTCTTTCTTTCTTTTTGGAGACAGAGTCTCACTCTATCCCCGAGGTTGGAGTGCAGTGGCACAATCTCGGTTCACTGCAACCTCTGCCTCCCAGGTTCAAGCAATTCTCATGTCTCTGCCTCCCAAGTAGCTGTGACTACAGGCACATGCCACCACGCCCAGCTAATTTTTGTATTTTCAGTAGACACAGGGTTTCCCCATGTTGGCCAGGCCGGTGTTGAACTCCTGACCTCAGATGATCCACCTGCTTCAGCCTCCCAAAATGCTGGGATTACAGGTGTGAGCCATCACACCTGGCCAGAAATGCTCCATTTCTTAATCTTGGCACTGGCTGCACAGGTGTATTTACCTTATAAAAATTCACTGAACTATACACCATTGATTTGTGGGCTTTTTTATCTATATGCTATACTTCCATTTATAAAAGAATATTACAAAACAATTGCCTGTTAAAAGTAATAAAACTAAGTTAGTTATATCTTTCTTAACCTATAAGAGGCTTATAAATTGTCATAAAGGCAATTCAGAAATAAATTGCCAGCCTGACAAGGTGGCATGTACCTGTAGTCTCAGCTTCTCAGGAAGCTGACGTAGGAGGATGGCTTGAGCCCAGGAGTTCGCAACTGTAATGTGCTCTTAACACACCCTAGAAAACCGCTGCACTCCAGCCTGGGTAAAACAGTGAACCCGTCTCTTACAAAAAATTAATAAATAAATCAATACATTTCCAACACTGATCAATGCATTCCAGAATGTTGAGAAAGCCCATGGTCTTCTAAGGGAACTACTTAAAAAGACAATACTCGTCTGGGCACGGTGGCTCACGCCTGTAAATCCCAGCACTTTGCGAGGCTGAGGCGGGTGGATTGCCTGAGCTCAGGAGTCCAATACCACCCTGGGCAACATGGGGAAACCCCGTCTCTACTAAAATACAAATAATTAGCTGGGTGCGGTGGCATGCGCCTGTAGTTCCAGCTACTCGGGAGGCTGAGGCAGGAGAATCGCTTGCACCCAGGAGACGGAGGTTGCAGTGGGCTGAGATCACGCCATTGTACTCCAGTCTGGGTGAGAGAGCAAGACTCTGTCCTCAAAAAACAAAAACAAAAACAAAAAACACTCACTTCGACACTACATTATAACATCTTTTTAAAGATTATAATCACATTTTATAAGAAATAATTTTAAAATGATGAAAAATCCAAGCTGAAATACATTCTTCAGAAAGTTAAAAAAAAAAAAAATAAGTCTCTTCTGACCATTAACCTTTAACTTGTGAAGTCACGTTATTTGATGAATTAATGCCTATTGAGTAGGCACTGATTTATCTAGTCAGTATTTAACTAAGTCATTTCCTGAAACACACTCATATAGATGAGAAGTAGACTTGGAGATATTTCATTTACTAGCCCCACTTTGGCTTCACAGCAATTCTTATCCTGAGATGACCAATTTGGATTTAGCATATTCACCCAGTAACAGACAGCATGGGGTCATCCTCACATATGCCCAGCAAGATATGTTTGAAAATTAAACATTTCAAAAAGCTCATAAATAAAAAGATGGCTTTGCAGTGTGGTATGCCCACATGCCTGTCTGGCATCAAGTTCTGAGTGCTCAAAATTGGCTTATTTACAGCAGAGATAGCCTCCAGCATCGTTTACACAGTGATTATTGATTTCTTTACAGCTGTTAAAGTTCCATTTTTTTTGGGGCATTAAATATTCATTTACATAATCCTTGACTATGGTATGTTTTAATAACTAAGTAATCATGTACCATTAATTTCAACAGTAATTACATTTCTCTTATGAAAATGTGCACGTGGAGGAGTTTTTCAGAAACAAATCCCACTCCAGGAAAGACTGAACAAAGGAAAATATTTACCATTCTATTTATAAGAGGACTCAGGAAACTGCAAATCCACCTTTTTCCTTACAACCTTTTTGAAATGTATGATGTTCAAACACGGTAGCAGGCACTGCTGTCTAAAATGAAACCAACGACTTGGGTTTATAAAATGTTTTCTGAAACCAAGAATGGTCATTGAGGACATAATGAAACAAGACCATCTAACAAGCCACTAGAAAAAGAGATTCATGGGCAAATCTGTATCATTCAAAAACCAGCCACACTCACAGTGACGGAGGACAGAGCAGGAGCTGGCTTTTCAAAGCTGGGGAACACCACAATTTCCCTTTGTGTTCGGAGCAACTAAACAATTTCAGAGACCTCTAGAACGACACACAGGGGCCTCAGGATATTAACTGAATGCCTTTTTTTTTTTTTTTTTTTTTTTGTAACTGGAGTCTTGCTCTGTCACCAGGCTGGAGTGCAGTGGTGCAATCTCCACTTCCCGGGTTCAAGCGATTCCCCTGCCTCAGCCTCCCAAGCAGCCAGGACTACAGCCACGTGCCACCACACCCAGCGCTAACTGGTTTTGGTTTTTGCTTTGGTTTTTTTGTATTTTAGTAGATACAGGGTCTCACCATGTTGGCCAGGCTGGTCTTGAACTCCTGACCTTGTGATCCGCCCGCCTCAGCCTCCCAAAGTGCTGGGATTACAGGTGTGAGCCACTACACCCAGCTTGAAGGCTTTTTTTTTAAAAAAAGCAAATCTTAGTCAGTGACTTTGCCATGATACACTCAGTGTCTAAAAGCCTGCATGAGTCAAAGAGAATCTCAGAATCATGTCCATTAGGAACATCTCATTGCTGCAGAGGAGTATTTTGTGTATTACCTATACTGATTCACCACACTGTGTTAGGGAGAGCTATGTGGTGCTGTCTAAACGAAAAAGAAAACCCATATAATGAAAGGCAAGTTCCTCTTTGCTTGCTAGAACAACGTTTCTTAAAGTGACTGGAAAGCCCTAGAACGGTAAGTGGGCCAGCATTAGATGAGAAGGGCCCAGCTTGAATTGTAAATGCATTAACAATCAGAAGCATATTGTCCATTTTTGAATTCCAAATGCAAATCACATATTTGTCTAAGAGTATTGTGTACTTAGAACTCTAAAGATCTTTTAAGAAAAAACAAAGTAGCATGTCTCAAGTTGATTCAGAAGAAAACAAGAAAACATAAAGACAAGTGAAAATTGTGAAAATTACCCTCTAGGCTATTTGAGACATTAAAAAAAAACATCTTTCTATGCTCTCTTCCTATAGCATATGCCAATTCTACTGTAGAAGGAGAACAAAGAAATAAGCCAAGGCCTCTAACATGTGATTAAAAAGAGAAAGACGGCTGGATGTGGTGGCTCACGCCTGTAATCCCAGCACTTTGGGAGGCCAAGGCAGGCAGATCACAAGGTCAAGAGTTCAAGACCAGCCTAGCCAATATGGTAAATCCCTGTCTCTACTAAAAATACAAAAATTAGTTGGGCATGATGGCAGGTGCCTGTAATCCCAGCTACTCAGGAGGCTGAGGCAGAAGAATCGCTTGAACCTGGGAAGCGGAGGTTGCAAGTGAGCCGAGGTCGCACCATTGCACTCCAGCTCTGAGCGAGAGTGAGACTCCATCTCAAAGAAAAAGAAAAAGAAAAAGAAAGAAAGACAATCCATTCATTGTTTTACACTAACAGAAAGTGGATCGTGGCTCCTAATATAGTCTTTCCCCAGTGAGGAGGGAAAAGCACTTACAACCCACCCAGTTAACTGTCTTGTTTCGTATAATGGCTCCTCTATTTGTAGAACCTGCTGCCCGCCCCTCAAAAGGAGATATTTATTCTTTGTTTTGATGCGCCTCCCTCCCGAAAAAAGTGCCAGGAAACCATAGAAAATGCCCCTCAGCTTAAGCAGACATGAAATTTTGGATGACCTCATTAAAGATTCATAATGAACAGACTACAGGCATGCCAGCACACACAGCATGGTCTCCCTGAGATACATTGCATCTAAAGGCAAGGGCAGGAGCTAGTTTCCTAGTTTACTGCAGAAAGCTGATGAGCTTGAATTCTGTTTTGTTTTTGTAGGTTTGATATATTATCAGGTTCAAGTAGACAGCATGACCTAAATTTATTTTTTAAAATTAAAAAAAAAAGGGGTGGAGGAGAAGGAACAATTCTGTCCAAGTTCATGTACCAAACGTTGTCTCATTCGACTCCCACACTTAGGGCTGAAATCCTGAGCGGGAAAGGGTGCGCAGAGGTTTCCCAGGGAACAGATGAGTGCATGTAGACCAGAGGCCAGGCCTTCTGTCTCCCAGCCTGAGGCGCTTTCCATTTTATGATTTCCTCTTTCTTATTCTAACATTTGTTTAAGGAGGAGGCTTGCCTGTTTCAGTTACTTTCACTATTTAAGCTAAGGCCTGATGGGAATCTGCCATTCTCACCTGGACCCCCTTTGGGACTGTGAAAGCTTAAGCCAAGCATGTCCAACACGTGGCCCAGAACGGCTATGAATGCAGCCCAACACAAATTCATCAACTTTCTTAAAACATTATGAGATATTTTTCTTGCAATTTTTTTTTTTTTGCTTATCAGCTAACGTTAGTGTCTTTTATGTGTGGTCCTGGACAATTCTTCTTCTTCCAATGTGGCCCAGGGAAGCCCAAAGACTGGACACCCCTGAAAGCAAGACGAACTCAAGGCACCTTCCCCCAGGCTGGGACAACACTGGTTTGCTATTTTGTATACACAGCATTTCCCAGGCAAACTGCCTGCCTTTTCTTCCCTTCTAGAAATTAAAATCTGTACTGTACCTGAACCTCCTCAAAAATTGTCGCCTGCTCCTGATTAGTTAATGTCGTCAGGTGCTTTTGCAGTTCTAGTTTGGTTTTGGAAGAATTCATTCCTATTAAGAGAAAAAAGAGAGGCATGAAAAAAGTCCATGTAAAAGGTATGAGACAGAAAGTTACCTCTTCTACACACATCCTCTTCACATTCTTTCCCAGTTCAGGCTTTTAAGGTTTTATGAAAAAAAAAATATTTTTTTGACACGGAATCCCACTCTGTCATCCAGGCTGGATTGCAGTGGTGCAATCACTGAAGCCTCGACCTCCCAGGCTCGAGCGATCCTCCCACTTCAGCCTCCCCAGTACCTGGGACTACTAGTGCGTGCTACCACGCCCAGCTGATTTTTGTATTTTTAGTAGAGAAGAGGTTTCGCCAAACTGCCCAGGCTAGTCTCGAGCTCCTGAGCTCAAGCAATCTGCCCACCTCAGCCTCCTAAAGTGCTGGGATTACAGGCATGAGCCACTGTGCCTGGTGTGGAAGTTTTCATCAATAATAGTGTCGCTGTTATCACTGCCATCATCTTCTAACTGAGCTCTGATATGCTGGACACTGTATAATAAGCATTAAACTGGCCGGGCACAGTGGCTCATGCCTGTGGTCCCAGCACTTTGGGAGGCCAAGGTGGGCAGATCATGACGTCAAGAGATCAAGGGATCCTGGCCAACATGATGAAACTCCATCTACTAAAAATACAAAAATTAGCTGATGTGGTGGTGTGCGCCTGTAATCCCAGCTACTCAGGAGGCTGAGGCAGGAGAATTGCTTGAACCTGGGAAGTGGAGTTTGCAGTGAGCCGAGATTGCACCACTGCACTTCAGCCTGGCAACAGAGTGAGATTCCGTCTCTCAAAAAAAAAAAAAAGGCATTAAACTTGCACCATTTAATTCTCAAAACAATCTGATGGAGAGGATGCTATGATCCCCAGACAGCTAAGAAAACTAAGACCCAGAGAGCTTACGTCACTTCCACAGACCACTAATTTGGACTCTACCTCAGGCTTGTGTGGCTCCAGATTACTTTCTCCATGTTAAAACACCTCACATCATCAGAACCTTCTCCACTGAAAATGATCAATCCTGGTATCACTACGTAAACCCGACAACTTTTTCTTAGGGAAAAACAACTCCTATTCTGTTGGAAAACTGACCCACATTTCTCTTGCATGCCAAGTTCCCGTCACATAAAACTGATTCATGCGGCTAACAATTTTTCCGACACCACCGCATGCTTATTAATAATGCAATTAACATTACATTTAATTAACATCACAAAGGGTTTTAAGTTATAAAAACAAAGCCATTACATAATTTTAGTACCCATTAGAACCTGATGTTTCAAGAAACTTCTTCCCCATACAAATCCAGCTCAGAGCCTGCACTGCCTTTTCTTGATGTCCAGAGATAAATGTCACCCGTGATGAGAAGACTGACAATGAAAGGATGTGCTGACCCAACAGCCGTGAAAAGAAAACAACTGCACGGGTTATTTTTCTTCTGAGGACGGCTTTCGCCTCATCCACCTGGCACTCTCTTCTCATCCTACCAGGGTGGCCCTGAGGCAGAGGCGTGGCCAAGGCTCTGGGCTGGAGAACAGTGTTGAGGCACCTCCATCACTAAGGACGGCCGGGAGGGAAATCTGCTGTGCCTGGGCCTTGTCTGTAGGGACTTGGAAGCCGTGCCTTCATCTTACAGATGGGTTTGCTGACGCCCAGAGAAGCCAGATGACCTGTGAAAGGCCAGGAGGCCAACTGGCAGCCAAATCTGCCCAAAGCCACAGCTCCTCCCCTCCCACGACAGCTGAGGCAGAGCCCACAACCTCTCAGTAGGCTGACACTGTGGCAGGGGTGGCTGCCCCAGTTGCACTGTTGCGGCCATCTCTGCTTCCAGAAAGACATTCTTTTTCCCTTTTTTTTAACCCAAGAAAACCCTGAGGCCACCATAGAAATAATATTTAAGTGACTACTATGCCATTTCACTTAATACTTCATGTGGATTATTTCATTTCACCCTCAAATGCATACTAGAAATGGGCCTTTTTCTTTTTTTCTTTTTTTGAGACAGAGTCTTGCACTGTTGCCCAGGCTGAAGTGCAGGGGCGTGATCTCAGCTCACTGCAACCTTCACCTCAAGCAATTCTCCTGCCTCAGCCTCCCAAGTAGCTGGGACTACAAGTGCCTATACCATGCCTGGCTAATTTCTGTATTTTTGGTAGAGATGGGGTTTCACCATATTGGCCAGGCTGGTCTCAAACTCCTGACCTTGTGATCTGCCCGCCTCAGCCTCCCAAAGTACTGGGATTATAGATGAGATCCACTGCGCCTGGCCAAGCGCCTTTTTCTTAAGTAATCTCAATGCCCACCTGAAGAAACTGACACATATCCAAGTCAAGTATTTTGTCCAAGGTCATCAGCTAAGTAAGGGACAAAGTTGGAATATGAACTGTCTGCTTGCTTCCAGCAACCAAACTCTTAACTGCTCCACTGCCCTCCCTGCCTAGGAGAGCCAGGTCACCTGACACTCAGGTGGCTGCAATACAAGAGTGAGCTCAGAGGTGGGTTAAAGTGCAGGAAGGTCGTCGCGTTTGTCAAAGTGCAGTGCAGGCACTCTTTTGGCAAGCTGTCAGGTCACACGAAGCCAGGGAAACAGACAAGGCTTTACTGTATCAACTACTGAAATGCTGATGCAAAACAGAGTTAGGATTTTTGAATAAAATAACCACTAAGTCATCATGCACTAAAAATCCCCCCTGCATATGGAGGACATCTCTGACAGTAGAAATATCATATTTTGGAAAAATGATATTGTCTCATGAAACACCCGATGTGGGAAATAAAACCCAAAGCCTAAGAAGAATTAGACTAACTCGACACTCGGCCAATCTCAGGTGAAATCCACAAAATGCAGCCTATTCTTCGCTTTCCAATGGTGAAGCAATCCCGTGAGCAGTTTCACCCTGTCTACAGGATGCCTGACTCATGAGGTCCTTCCCACATCCCTAAACAGTGAGGCCGCCTAGGTCCGAGCCCCTCCCACATGGATTCTCACACATCTAGCCCCTTGTGGGTCATTTCTGTACACCCTCTGAAAACACCCTTCAGTTCCGCACTGAAGGCATCTCCTCAGAGAGCCCCAGGTGATGCCAAAATGGCTTATGGAGAAGAATGGGAAGCAAGGATCGAAGCAGAAAAGGTAACCAGGGTCAAGGGAGCTTCCAAACTACAACCCTTCCCGGCTCCTCTTGTCAGTGAGGCTGCCTCCCTGGTGGTGCAGAAACAGCCCTTATTAGAGGGAGCACTGATGAATGACTGTGTTTTACTGAAGGAAAATTTGCTCTGAGAGCAAAAGAAAATCTCAGTTCAACTACTTCTTTTTTTAATGAAAGTATAAATCAGTCCACTAATTCCCAAAATGCTCCTCAAGCCTTTAAAATAAGCAAAATACTATATAAATACCACTGAGTTGTATATGGTTCAAATACAGAACTGGCTACAGCCGCACTTCTGATGTGTTGTAAGTGCATGTTACAGCAGAGAGTGCAGCACAGTCAACATGACCAGCATTATTTATTCTATCTTACAGACTCTGGGGGATGACTTGACTACACTTACTGACTAAGAAAACACAATCTTAAAGTCTTTCTTTTTGTGGCCACATCACTAGTCCTCTCCACAGTTTTATAGAGTTCTTGATCAGACCATAACTGTCTGATAGAACTACTCTTACACCGGCCGGGTGCGATGGCTCATGCCTGTAATGCCAGCACTTTGGGAGGCCAAGGCAGGCAGATCACCTGAGGTCAGGAGTTCGAGACCAGCCTGACCAATATGATGAAACCCTAACTCTACTAAAAATACAAAAAATTAGCTGGGCATGAGGGTGTGCACCTGTAGTCCCAGCTACTCGGGAGGCTGAGGCAGGAGAATCACTTAAACCTGGGAGGCAGAAGTTGCAGTGAACTGAGATCGCGCCACCGCACTCCAGCCTGGGTGACAGAGACATTTCATCTCAAAAAAAAAAAAAAAAAAAAAGAACTACTCTTACACCAACATACAATGAGTTTTAATAAGCCACTTCATTCTACTTACTAGGAATACAACAGCAAAAAGCAAGGAACCCTAAAAGTGTTAATGTAATAACTAGCGCCTCGTTTACTAATAATGTGCCCTCTACACTTTTAGAAATGAGTTCCAACATGTAGGTAAAACTTACCCCCACCAGACTTCTAATTGCACTATGTAAGAATGTTCTGACATTAGTAGAGTTTTGTGCCTTCGTTGGATTTTATCAGGTGAAAGATGGATTAAATGATTAACTCCGAAATGACGGCAGCAAAATCCCTACCCTGATTCAACTTCTCAGCTGTAACTTTCTGAAAGCTAAGTCAGACCAAAGACAGATTTATCAAGGGCGCTCTGGAAGCATTCCAGTTCCTGCAGATCGTGATCTGCTTTATCTTCAAGGCCAAAGTCATTGCTGGCTTCTTAATAAGCTCTTAAGGGATATTTCTGTCATCATTTACCTTATCTTGGCAACCACTAGGAAAGGGTTAGTGATCCTCTCAGTTGGGAACTCTAGTTAAAGCACACATTTTCTTGTTCCCAGATATATTTTGTATAATGTCAGCAAATAGTAACAACGTGGAAAACACAGTTGAATACATTAATCCTGTTTCTTCAGTTTAAAGAGCACATTATGATGCCACAAATGACCCTTCCCAGACCTTAAGATGTCAATTGGGTGAATTTATCTCATTTAAAAAGGGAAACCAGATACTACTTCACATCTATCTGGAGGGCTTTCATCAAAAACAAAAAACAAAACAAAACAAAAACAGAAAGTAGCAAATTTTGGCAAGGACATAAAGGAACTGGGGTCCTTGCCCATTGCCAGAGGGATTATAGAACGCTGTGGAACAGTACGGCAGCTCCTCAAAAAAAAGTCAACATCAAATTACCGCATAACCCAGCAATTTCATTTCTGGACACATACCCAAAAGAACTGAAAGCAGGAACTTAAACAGGTATTTGCACATCAGCATTCATAGCAGCATTATTCACACAGTAGTCCAAAGGTGGAAGGAACCCAAATGTCCATGGACAGGTAAATGGATCAATAAAATGTGCTACACAAATATAATGGAGTATCATTCAGCCTCAAAAAGGAATGAAATTCAGGCGATGCTACAATACACATGAGCCTAGAAAACATTAGGTTAAGTGAAATAAACCAGAAACAAGAAGATAAATATTTTATGACTTCGCTTATACAAAGTTACCTAGAAACAGAATGGAGGTTGCCAGAGGCTGAGAGGGAGCGGAGCTGACACTGAATGAGTTTCAGTTTTGGAAGCTGGAAAAGTTCTGGAGATGCTCGTGGTGTGGACTGCACAACAATGTGAATGGACATAATGCCACTGAAGTGCATGCTTAAAGAAGGTTACAATGGGTTACATATATTTTTACAATAATTTTTTTAAAAAAAGGAAAATCAGATCTAAATAGCAATGTTGCTTTCTTTCCAAAATTATAGCTTCTAATAAACATTCGTCTTTTTTTTTTTTTTTTTTTGGAGATAGAGTTTCGCTCTGTTTCCCAGGCTGGAGTGCAATGGCGCAATCTTGGCTCACTGCAACCTCTATCTCCCGGGCTCAACAATTCTCCTGCCTCAGCCTCCCGAGGAGCTGGAGTTACAGGCATGCACCATCACATCCAACTAATTTTTGTAATTTAGTAGAAACAGGGTTTTACCATGTTGCCCAGGCTGGTCTTGAAATCCTGGCCTGAAGTGATGTGCCTGCCTCAGCCTCCCCAAGTGCTGGGACTACAGGTGTATAATAAACATTCTACATCTTGAGAAACAATCAAATTTGTGTTTCTTTTCATAATAATGTGGGTTGTTTAAATCATGTGACCCCCCCCGACAAGTCACAAAAAAGTCTTAGAAATCCTCCCATAAACAGAAAAAAAACACAAAATCATGAACAGAGAGGTGAAAACTCCTTCACCTTCCAGATGCCCTCAGATAAACATATCACCACTCCCTTTCTGTGTCAATGAATTCTGTCCTTTCCCTTCGCCCCTCCCTAGAGTCCCAGAGAGGGAGAGTCTCACTTCCTGCCTCAGGAGAATTCCCCACTCTCGTTCAAGAGGAACCCCCTCCATTCCATTCGGATTCACTTGGCCCCTCTGGCCCCTTGGGGTCTGAATTCATTCAAACCTCTCCAGTTCTGAAAAAGGCAAAGTTAGCTGCAATCCCCAGGTCTTCCCCCGGCCTGGCCTTATCCTGGAAATATGTGGTGGCAGGTAACAGGGCTTTACCCCTGGGGTGAATCATGGGCTCTCAAAATACTAGTTTATTCCTAGACATCTCTAATCCTCAATTTACTTATCTGCAATATATGCAAAATAAATAGTCCCTTTTCCTTCCACAAATGTGGTAAGGATTAAATAGATAACAAAAAGCACCTAGTACATTTCCTGGTAGATCTTATTCAATACATACATATTAGCTACAAATCATAACATGTATTACAGTTTCTCCCTAAGCCAGGTTTCTAAAAGTACTGATCAATACTTAAAGTCACCACTTCCTTTATTCCTTCCCATTTGCTCCTCAACTGCAACCAGCTTTCCGATACCTCCTCTCCATTCAAACTGTACTAGCAGAGATTTCTAATGACCCCGTAATGGAGAAACCAGTACAAGTTCCTTAGTTCTTACCTTTCCGATATCTCTGCAGTGGCCGGTATGACTAACCACTCACACAACCTTGATACACACCACGCAACCGGTTTGGTGACCTGCTTCCCTAACTCCTCCCACACCCTCAGAATACCTTGGAGGGAGATGGCAGAAGGGGGTTCTAGGTTCTTTTGTTTGTGCCACCAGCATCTGGCACAATTCCTGACACACAGAAGACACCCACTGCATGCTGAGAGTCCACCTACAATCTCTCTAATACAAGCCTCTGTTAGACAGAAGCTTCCAACAAGTGAGTATCATCTAAAGGTCTCCTGGGACCTGTAACTCCCACTGTGTTCACGCTGGACAGGGTCCTCTACTCACCCTCTATCCTCTCACAGAGCTTGTGCAGGCCCTGCAGGGGGCAGCCCTCGCACAGCTGGGCTGGTGCCTTGGCCGTCTGCTGCACTGCAGCCACCGTGAAGGCCTGTTTCAGGGTCATCATAATTTCATCAACCTAATCAAAGAGAAGAGAGGTTGTAGCCACCAAAAAGTCAATTTGAAATCAGCTGGGCTGCGATGTCAGGCAATCTACGGAAAATACTTTTTAAGCGTTTAAGATTTTTCTGCACTACTCTTCACAGATTGACGGATAATAATTGGAATAATGGCTAGGATTACAGTCTGAAAATACTACAGGGACCCTCAAAGCTCTTAAAGCAGATAAGGTAAATGACATGGTTTGGCTGTGTCCTCACCCAAATCTCATCTTGAATTGTAGCTCCCATAATTCCCACACGTGATGGGAGGAA
Source organism: Cebus imitator (assembly GCF_001604975.1). NCBI lineage: Eukaryota > Metazoa > Chordata > Mammalia > Primates > Cebidae > Cebus > Cebus imitator. Next base: position 1,816,564 of record NW_016107362.1, read on the forward strand.
CCCAGTGGGAGGTAACTGAATCTTGGGGGTGGGTCTTTCCTGTGCTGTTCTCGTGATGGTGAATAAATCTCACGAGATCTGATGGTTTTATAAAGGGGAGTTCCCCTGCACACGCTCCCCTGCCTGACACCATGGAAGACGTGCCTTTGCTCCTCCTTCACCTTCTGCCATGATTGTGAGGCCTCCCCAGCCATGTGCAACTGTGAGTCCAATTAAACCTCCTTTTCTTTACAGATTAACCAGTCTCGGGTATGTCTTTATTAGCAGTGTGAGAACAGACTGATACAGTAAAAACTAAAAATATGAACTACTGAGAAAAAAGGCAAACTCCTTAGACCAGATGTCCAAAATGACACTGTAAAATGCTAGGCCAGTGGGTGACACTGAGCAAGTTCTTCAGAAATAAAAAATATAAAATACACACTGAAGTAAGCTTCAGATGTGTATTAGCTACTTACTGCATAGTCATATGTGAATAACTAAAGACAAATAATGATATGTCAATGACTATCTGGTTTTCCTAGGGACAGAAAAATCAGTGGGGCTAAAATTCCTTGTAAAGAAGGTTCCAAGGTAAGAACTGCTTGTCCTCTCTCACCAGAGCCTCATTTGTGCACTGAAACACGTAACAGACAAAATGAAAGCCGCCACCTCCAGAAGACTCCCGGCAGATAAACCCAAAGTGGTCCACATGTCTGATGCCCTGTCGAAGGGAGAGAACAAGATGTTCAGGTGTATCCAAAAGATGCATCAACATCAGAAATACACCTCAAGATTTACACAGCGCAATTTTATTTATTATTTATTTGAGATGGAGTTTTGCTCTTGTTGCCCAAGCTGGAGTGCAACGGCACAGTCTCAGCTTACTGCAACCTCTGCCTCCTGGGTTCAAGTGATTCTCATGCCTCAGCCTCCTGAGTAGCTGGGATCACAGGCATGTGCCACCACACCTGGCTAATTTTTGTATTTTTTAGTAGAGATGGGGTTTCTCCATGTTGGTCTCGAAGTCCTGATCTTAGGTAATCCACCCACCTCGGCCTCCCAAAGTGCTAAGATTACAGGCGTGAGCCACTGCACTCAGCCTACACAGCACAATTTTAAAGAGCACTAGAAAATTACTGTTTTCTCTGATATTTAAAAAATTTTTTAAGTCTAAAAACATCTCAAATAAGCCTGGTTCACTATAATGTTCCTTTGATTACCTCCACAACAATAAGAGAACTAAGACTTGAAAACTCAAGTTTTAGTACTCATTTTAGTATTTTTTGTTGTTTTGTTTGAGATGTAAGTATTAAAGAATAAAGACAACTCAAAAAAATCAAAGGCAGATCAGAGATTAGTGAAGAAACACAAGTATGCACATATACACATGTACGTGCATGCGCACACACACACCCGAAGGTTAAAAAAAGATTTAAAATACATTTGTACTCCTAAAATAAGTAAATAGTGAAGTGAACTGAAATAAAGAGTCAAAAATTATATGCAAACAGAGTAGAGGAGCATTTAAACATAAGCTGTTAGGTCAAGGCTCTGCCACTAAGAGCTATGTATAATAAATATTATTATGTAAACGTGTTTTAAAATCATCAGCTATCAGAGGCACCTTAATACAAATAAACATTTTCCATAAATTTTAACACATCTATGTGTTCTGAAAGCATCGGCAATCAGAGATAAGAGTGATAACTTAATGTTCAGGTAATTATATAAAGTTGTAAACGACACTCTTTAGGAAATTATAAAGCTATCACACAAAAATGCAAACATTTAACATTAATATTTCAACAGAAATAGCAGCAAATCAGGATAAAAACTCTATGGGTAATGTCACTTTCAAGCCAAATATTTTCCAATAATGAGCAATCACTGACATGCTTTGCCATCTTAATTAATATTGTCCAATAGCAAGTTAAGCATAAGCTAGAGGCTACAACTTCAGGAAGTAGGATTTAGAAAAGCTTTTTCTTTGTAAATGGTTCCCTATTCAATCTATAAAGAATATTCTTTATTTTCACATTTTGTAGAAAAGGAAAGTCCCTTTTGAATATTTATAGACCACATTATAAATCAACACTGACATTTTCACATTTTATCAATTATGAAAATGAAAAATCAGTTTAAAAAAATAAGCAAATATAACTTTAGGTGATCTCGTATTTCTTAGGAAGATCCTGAGTAAAACTGGCACTGCTAATCTTAATTGACAGATTCTTCCAATGTCTCTCTATGAAACACCTGGAAGACTGTCGAGAAAAAAGCTTTCAAGTGGACACTGTACTCTGAGCAAAACATTCCAAAGATAAGCACTATCTATATTTGAAAGGAGAAGAACTACTAATTGGTACCCAAAAAAAGGTATAATTTTTTGTAAAGTAGAAATATGTATCTAATAAAAAGAGACATTTGTGTGAGATGTGTAAATATATATGTGTAACGCACAAAGACACACGTGCATCTGGAAGTCATGACCATGTAATATTACTACCAATAACTGAGAAAATTAAAAGCGGATATATTTTGTCCCTTATTTTGCTAAGAGCCAATTTCTTAATTTCAAAATTATATTTATTATTGACCTTAATATATCAAAGGAGAAAGAAAAGCAAAACAAATATCAATACACTACTTAGAAAACATACACCTTGTAACCTTTAGCACTTCTGTTATATGACAGACGTTAAAGAAATTCATTTAAAAATTCCATTGCAATCAAGTAAAAAAAAAAAAAAATCTCCATTTACCTGAGAGCAAAAGGATATCTCCTTAAAATTTTTCTCCAATGCTATTTTTTTGGTGTCAGGACTGATGAGGTAAACTTCAGACTGGCCAATCTTAAAAGACAAACAAACAAAAAATCTAGCTTTTCAAACTTTCTCATTTCATGACCTATGAAAATAAAGAATAAAAGGGGCAAGCTCCTATAAAATTCTGACTACATCATCGTAGAAATCATTTCAAAGGTTCTCACTTATTCTCTGGATTTCAGGTCGTACCAGACACCTATTACTGCCTTCACTTACTTACACAGGACAGCAGTCTTCCTTGAGATGAAAGAACCAGGTATCCAAAAGTTAGCAATAGGCCTCAAGAGCCACACATCCCCTAAAAACTGAGGTCTCCGCATAAGTGAATCCTCCAGAAAACAGAATCTACTCTTTCAAAGCTTCCAAGATACTTTGAATGAGTTTTACTGACAAGTCTTTCTGAGTTACTGTTAAAATAATCTACCATTTACCAGCACATATTACCAGACCTTTTCAAGTTAGAGTACGAGCATCAGTTGCCATCCTCTTACTGACTCGGGACATGCTAACAGACACGCATTACAGGGGGCTGCTGTGTTGCCATACCCATTCTATTCCGTGTGAACGTGCCCCTGCAGGCTGTGAAAGACTGCCTTTTAGACTCCACGTCTCTGGAGCGCTAAGCCCTTTGGGTTTCAGTGTGTGTTGGTTTCTGTACTTCTAGTTTCTCCTCAGGACCAAGAAGTCGGTGGTCACATCCTAATGTTGCCACTCTAACTCCCAGTCCCAACTTCTCCTCTAAACTCTTTATGCCTTGATGCAAAATACAAATCAGATACATAAGCTTCTTGGAGACTGAGGTCGAGGGGAATTATACTCTCAATGAGGGGGCCCAAGAAACCTGCATTCTGTTTGGGACATGGACTTTGCACCCTGAATCATTTTCACACTTGCTGTTTCTGAACTGTAGAGAGCGGCAGGTAGACTTTTATTCTCGTCTTCCCATGGAGACCAGGGATGATGAAAAACTAATTCATTTTTAACATGCGACATCTTTCTAAATTAGACTGTGTCTCTCTCTAGAGTAGGAGCCATCACAATCGCCTCCTTATTTGTAAAAAACAAATATCTATTTGGAGTACGTTTAGTCTCTTTAGGGGTCACTGTCTTTACCTACATAATGAAGATGGTCCTTATGTTTATTTTTAAAAATAACCTTTGAAAATCTCATAGTTGAGAGGCTCTCCAAGGCATTATTTGGCTGTGGCTGGGTTGTAAAGAGCAAATCAGAATCTAAGATTGGGTGGGGCTCCTGAGATCCCTCTTCTTCCTCATGACATCCAAAGGATTATGCATCTCATTAATTTGACTTCCTGCATGTCTGCCCCTTCCACCCCCAGTGCACTTCAGCACAAACTCCACTATCTCTCACCTGGACTACTGCAACAGCTTCACTCTCCTCCCCATCCTACTCTTACCCTCCCCCAAGTATATCCTGGCTCTGTAGCCAAAGATATTTCACACTATGTTTTAAACCATGTAGTGCCTGCCCACTGTTTCTGGATAAAAAACAAAATCCTGACCAAGACCCATAAAGTTGTGCCTAATGAACACAACTCTCATGGGGCTGCCTCCAGCCCCAGCTCCATCTCTATGCGCCATCCTTCCTTGTTTTCAGAGCAGCCACCTGGACTTATTTCTCACACAACAGGTGTCTACAGAGCACAGCTGTGCTCTAGATACTATAGACGACAGCAGTGAACAGAGAGATGAAAATCCATGCCCTCTTGCAGCCTATCTTCTTGGGGGCATGTGGGACAGAAAATCTTCTATTTGTTTATTTGTAATTGTATCAGATGGATGTTTATTTGTAATTGTACAGAGAAAAACAAAGCAAAAAAGCAGGAAGTGAGGTTGCTAATGGTCTTACTGATAGGATTATTCCTCCATGTCAACATTTCAGCAGAGACCTAAAGGAAGCAAGAGGAGGTGAGACCGTGACAACCGTGGGAAGAATGCTGAGCAAAGGAGGTGCGCAGGCCTCCAGGACTCTCCAGGCACCAGGCACCATCCCTCCCTTAGGACCTTCTCATCTGTTGCTCTGTGAGCCCAGATGACCTTCCCAGGTGGCCACAATGAAACCTATGTTAGGTGACAATCACTTTCTCGAGAAGCCTTTCCTGGTTACCCTAGAAAATGCTCTCATGGCATCCAGTGCCTCTCCTCCACAGCATTTGCCACGACTGTAAGTAGAGAATTATGTGTGCACTCAGTTGCCTGTCTCCCTTACTGGAATCTAAATTCCATGAGGGCAGAGACCATGCCTGTCTTGCTCACGGCTGCATTTCCAGCATGTGGCGAGGGACGTTGGCACAGTAGTCCAAGAGTCAGTACTTATAAATAAATGCATGCAGCAGCTTTCTCAATGTCGCCAAGAGAGTTTTTAAAAGACACAGATCACAAATTAAAGCTCAAATCTGACTACTCTTTTGGTACACTAGATCGGTGGTCAAAAGATGAAAACATCAGCCCTATTTATCCTCTGGTGCACCACCTTGGATTTAAACCTGCACACATCCACGCTGCACTAACCTAGGTAGCTGGTTCCCCCTTTGCCATCTCACTTGTGCCCTGAATTAGACATGAAAAGAGGGCTTAACATTTAAGGTAATTTTGTTCTCTACAGAATGTCAGTCAGCATTAAGCCAAAAAGGAGGCCAAGGAAAAAACTAGCTCCCTCCATCATTAGAGACCGGCTCACTGCTGGGACAGCTCCGCACCTCTTCCATTCAGACCCAGGGGACTCCCGGGGAGGGCATACCCATTCAGAAGAGCCCAGATCAGCATGGAACCAGGAACCCCACGCACCTGGGACAGCCCCCTGTCCCAGCCTTTCCTAGCATTTGGCTCACTGTCAATTTAACATATTTTTTTCTTAAAAAAAAAAAGCAAGCAATTGGCTAAATTGACACTTCAGTTTGGGTATAAATTTCAAATGTAATGTTGCTCACAAAGCCACTTACCCTGACTAGCGAAGGGTAAATGTTTCATAACTAAAAACATTAATAGTAGAGAGAGGGTTTTCCAACTAAAAGATTCTGTTGAAATATATCACCTGAAATTTATCTATCTATCTATCTATCTATCTATATCTATATATAGATAGATTTTTTTTTTTTTTTTGAGACGGAGTCTTGCTCTGTCACCTGGGCTGGAATGCAGTGGTGGGATCTTGGCTCACTGAGAACTCCACCTCCCGGGTTCAAGCAATTCTCCTGCCTCAGCCTCTGAGCAGCTGGGACTACAGGCATGTACCACCACGCCCAGCTAACTTTTTGTATTTTTAGTAGTGACGGGGTTTCACCATGTTGGCCAGCATGGTCTCAATCTCATGACCTGATGATCCTCCAGCCTCAGCCTCCCAAAATGCTGGGATTACAGGCATGAGCCACCGTGCCCAGCCAATTCATATATATTCTTAAACATCTCTCTGTTGGCCTCACATGTTTTCACTGTTCTTCCCACACTGAAAAGGTGTCTTTACAATTATGGGGTGAGATAAAAATTACACACGTGTATGAGATGGATCTCTGCTCCCCCCTGATGACTGTAAAGGCTTATGACTAAAGGAGGGATCTTATTTTAAGAATAGAATTGTTCAGCATGAAAATATATGCATTCACACATAGGCCAAAAGCAACTAAGAATCTTTGCTCCATAAAGCAGATTTTCTCTTGAGCACACATGGCAGACTGGGGCTGAGCACGAGCTGGGTGATATTTTACCGTGAAGAGCATAGTTCGATTTTCCTCAATATCTGTGGGCTGCACAATATTGTGTCCGCTAATAAGGTGGTTCTCAATGTCGCTCTCCTCGAAGGAGCTGAAGAAGCCGCTGCCTCGGAGGCCCGCATCCGGCAGCTCCTTCCTGAAGGCCAGCGAGCGCAGGCCGGGCTGGGAGAAGGACTTGCGCATGGGCCTGCGCCCAGGCTCCTGGCACCCGCCAGTGGGCGCGGCGTGGGGCAGGGCGGGGCGGGGGCTCTCGGACCCCCGGCTGCCGCTGACGTGATTGAACTTCTCGATGCACTCGTCGATCAGGGCTGGCGGAGCCTTCTTGTGCGCCACCGTTACACGGCCGCAGAAGAGCACCTCGAACTTCTTGGAAAACGTGTCGTCGAACTCCGACGGGCAGTGCAGCTCCTCCTGCCGGGCGATCTTCCCCGCCTGCCGGATGGAGCTGATGATCTCAGGCACCTGCCGAGAGAGGGAGGAGTGTTATTTGGAACACGCAGTGTGGCTGGCACTCACGGAATGAAAGCACTATGTTGCATTCATTTCCACACTGAATTCCACACTGGACGCCCCACTGGCTATTCCACCGTGGAGCACTGGAGGAGCCCATGGACGGGGACTAAGAATGTCTTCCCATGGGAGGTGAACACATAGCTTCCACAGAGAAGAGAAGGGGGCGACACTTATGAAGTGCCTCTTATATGCCAGGGGCCGCACTACAGGATTCACATGCCCACAGCACCCTGCAAGGTTAAACCACCAGCCTCGGAACACGCACGGCCCAACCTAGCAGGCCTTGGATTCAAGCCCAGGCTGGTCCCACTCCAAAGCCAAAGGTCCTCTCTGGAGAAGCTGCTGCCTCCCATAGAAGTCTGTCTCCAACGTGCTTCACAAAATGGCTCAATTATTCTAGCTCCCATGGCAGTATACTTTGGAAAGTCTTCTTCAGTAAATAGTGGGATGAAGATCAAGGCTCTGAAATTATCTCATAAATTATTTATCCAAATCCCAGCATCATTATTTCCTTCGATGACAACTCATTTCCTAACAGTTGAATAGTGACTAGTATGTCAACAAAGCTAGGAGGTTTTAACCAAGGAGTAAGCAACCCACGACTAATATTATTCACCGCAATACACTCACCAGGGCCTCTTCACATGGAGACTATAAAGCTTGTGCTTCCCAGTGTTAAAAATCATGATTAAAAGGACGTACTAGAAGTTCTCATCTGCCACGGTGTTGTCCCTACTGCTACATCCTCTCATCATTAACCTCTGAGAAGATTCTTCAAAACAGCATTAGACATAAAGACGAATCCACATGGCAGTGAATGAACAGCTGTGCAACTGCTCAGATGACAGACAGCCTCAGCACTAATATTTGTGGCCAGGCATGAATTTAAACAAGGCTAAGGGAGGCATAAATTTAAGCTTCAAAAGGGCCTATTTTTTGTTGTGACCTAACATACCTAAACCAATTTTTTCCATTTTTCTATGTAAGGAAAATTCAATTTAAGGCCCAATACCCACAGGCCCAATGTCTTTTTAACAACATTATAGAGAAATAAAAAATCACCTTTCCAATTCAGGTCCAAGATCAATGCATACAGTAAAGGAGGTGGTTTTAAACTGTAAAGGTATCCTTGTATTCAGTGTTCATGACATAATTCCCAAACCCAATGACTCAAAAGATTTTTCTCTTTGTGATTTCATATCAAATACACTTTAAAGATCTTTCTGCCATAAAGATTATGAAATATCCTTTCAAAATATTTTATCATACAAAGAGTCAAAAGATCTTTAGTTTTATATTTTAAAGAATTGATTCCTGAAGCACGAGACCTAAATGATACTTTAAGAACCAAAATTTCAGCCAAGCATGGTGGCTCATGCCTGTAATCCCAGCACTTTGGGAGGCCGAGGTGGGTGGATCACAAGGTTGGAAGTTCAAGACCAGCCTGGCCAACCAACATAATGAAACCCCATCTCTACTAAAAATGCAAAAAAAATTAGCTGGGCATGGTGGCGGGCACCTGTAATCCCAGCTACTCAGGAGGCTGAAGCAGGAGAATCACTTGAACCCAGGAGGTAGAGGTTGCAGTGAGTTGAGACTGTGCCATTGCACTCCAGCCAGGGCAAAAGTGCACGACTCAGTCTC
>NW_016107362.1:1825290-1828220 GCF_001604975.1 Cebus imitator
AAAAAAAAAAAAAAAAAAAAAAAAGCCAAAACTTCAACAGGTCAAGCATCTGTCTGCACTAAGTATTTGCTTGTGTTATAGCCCACTTTTATACTGCCAAATAATCATACATCATGCAGAGGCCCAAAAACTGTTGGTCAATTATAAAAGACGAAGGACAGAGAGAAGAGAGTACGAAGTCTAGGTTTCATTCACATCTTTGCCAATGGTTCACAACAGAAACCTGGCAAAAACTTAGCCCTAGTTAGACTGGGCATGGTAGCGCATGCCTGTAATCCCAGCAGTTTGGGAGGCTCAGGGAGGCAGACTGCTTGAGCTCAGGGTTCGAGACCAGGCTGGGAAAATTGGGGAGAACTTATCTCTACAAAGAAAAAACGCAAATATTAGCCAGGCGAGGTGGTATGTGCTGCTGTCTCTGTTACTCAGGAGGCTGAGGCAGGAGGACCACTGGAGCCCGGGAGCTGGAGGCTGCAGTAAGCCAAGACTTTGCCACTGCACTCTAGCCTGGGTGACTAAGACCCTGTCTCAAAGCAAAAAAACAAAACAACAACAACAAAAAGCTATTGTTACTCTCCAAAAAAGAGGACTTTCCTGGTAAAAGTTATTTCTGTAAAGAATGATATTTGTCAAACAAAAATAATCAATTTATACAGGAACCTTGCCACTCTTCTAAGCAAGTGTCTAAGATTATTTTATCAAGTCATATGACTCTTCTCAATTACTAACCCACGCTGAACAGAAAACTCAGAGCTTATTCAGTCCTTTGGGGCTTGTTAAAATAGCTCACGTTTCCACATGCTGTGTCTTCTGCTGCATCCGAAGTGAGCAGCGATGTCTTTCATTATATATCAAAGGGTAGAGAAAATATGTGAAGTCACATGAATTTATTGGTGACTCAGTAGTAAATGGCACAAAAAAAAGACAAAACAAAAAGGATCACTTGACTGTTTCCTCGATTCCCAGGGTCAGAAGAAACCGAAGAATTCATCATAACTTGGTCACGTTCGAGGCTGTGGTAGTTTTTCCAAGGACCAATCTCTCTTCTCCTTTACTCAAAATCTTAAAAAGACATGCATTAGTCAAAGACCAAAGTCTCTCTCTCCTTGCGCTGGTAAATCCTATTATTCAGGCATAATTTAGCTAAAGGTTCTTATGCTCAGGGTAAGGTGTGCCCTGCCTTCAAAAGCCCCAAGAAGCGGTAGTGTAATACAGACATAAAGGAGATAACCGAGGTCTAAAAACAGAAATCACTGGAATCCTGGTCAGAATACTAACAATTTCAGAACATTTGAAGGCAAAGAGCACATTACCAAATATAGTTTCAACAACAAATTGCAAATAATTTAAAAAACTAATGCCATTTAAACATTACTTTTAGTCAAGAATACTAAGACTAAACAAAAAATAGTTATTTTTTTGAATGGTTATTTTAAAACCCTCTACCAGAACAGACCTCAGGCATTGTTTTCTGAAAAATGAAGGCAGAATGTCATTCGTGATAAAATCCTGAATTCTCCATCTTTATAACTCTGTCCTGGACTCACCTATTTGCATGGAGGCCTTGAGTCATTTACTTCATTTTATTCTATACATTTTTCTAGGCATCTGTAGATGCCAGAGCCAGGGATTCAGAAGTGTGACAGGAATGTATGTGAGTCCCTGCCAGGCGGAAGGGGTTTAGTTGGAATCCTTCAGGGTAACTGAGGTGGGGCATGTTGAGAGCCTGCTGAGAACTAAGCACTGAAGGCTGAGAGAAAGGCTGAATGAAAGATTCTGGAAGGCAGAACCAACAGGATTTGGCGGTGACCTGGATGGGGGGCTGCGGATACTGAATATGAGGTGTGGCACCCAGGGCTCTGGCTTAGGCTTCTGTGTGGATGACTGTGCCATTAGCTAGCCAAGGGAGTGCAGAGAGGGAAGGTTTGGGGAGACAGCGCAGTGAGTTCTGCTTTTGTCTGTGTTGAGTAAGACCAGGACTTCAAAGTAAAGGCATCTAGCTGGTAAGTGGGCCTAGGTTCCAAGACAGGAGCTCTAGGCCGGACACAAGCAGCTCATATCTGGGAGGGAAAGTAAAGGAAGGAGCCAAGACAGGCCCCTGGGATACCCCCAACATTTCAGGTGTAGAGAAACTGAGGAATCACAGGCAGAGAAGACGGGGGCCCCAAGGGAGGCAAGGATGAGGATAGAGATGCCCAGGGAAGGGGACACTCCATCTTCAAGAAAAGGAGTCAGCAACTGAGAATAGGCTAAGGGCTGAGACAGCTGGCTGGGGCTTCAGCTCATACAGATAAGTAAAAATAAGTAAGGGGAAGACAATACTAAACCCCTAAAATAAACATGCCTCACTGAAAAATGTCCTCAGGTAAAACTTTATTTAGTCTAAAAGAACATATACTTCCAATGACAATATTTACTGCAAAAACACAGGTCTTTTTAGGGCAAATTCACTGACGCCAGTGGATTTATTCCCACTGATACAATCTGGGTACTTTTAGTGAAAAGCTTTTTTTAGTTTTGTTGGAGCAATAGCATCTATGTCATTTCTGTTTGCAGACAAAGTAAATCAAACAAACTATAGCACAAATAAGAATCCAAAAAGCATCTTAATGGGACAGATTCAATAAGGGTATGGGGCTTGGTTTTAATTTCTTTTACATGGAGAATCACAACAAAACTGTTCATTGAAGTCAATCGCTAATAATTAATGAAGAAACAGGCCTTATTTAGATACATAAAACTCTGTCAAACCCCTCTTCTGGGCCGGGTGCGGTGGCTCACGCCTGTAATCCCAGCACTTTGGGAGGCCGAGGCGGGTAGATCACGAGGTCAAGAGATCGAGGCCATCCTGGTCAACATGGTGAAACCCCGTCTCTACTAAAAATAAAAAACATTAGCTGGGCATGGTGGCGCGTGCCTATAATCCCAGCTAC
>NW_016107362.1:1828395-1849392 GCF_001604975.1 Cebus imitator
AAAAAAAAAAAAAAAAAAAAACCCTCTTCTGCCAACCTATTTGAGTTTATGCTAAAACTCAATTTTGAAAGTATATCTGCATTTTGCGCACAATCAAAACAAGTTTCTTTCTTCACATACTAACAAATGCACAGTAACGTATGACGCTTCTGAAGCATGCATAAGCGAATACTGTTTCATACGTAGCCAGACAATGACATCCCAAGAGAATTAGAAATATTCAGTTCTATAAAAAAAGTCCTTATTTAAACATTTGGGTCAACTTGCTTTTTAAGGATTTAAGGATTGTAAAGGATTATAAATACAATGCAAATGTAATTTTCTTCACGAGGATTTAGGAAAGAGCTCCTGAAGCAATATTTAGAATAAAAAGTCATTTCACTTTACATTTGCTGTTTTGTTTTTCTGTCAACTAGTAAGAAACAAATATTAAATAAATCTGAAGCACTGTGTATTTAAAATTCTAGGCTTTTTTCCTGTTATATGATAGTAACATATTCTAAGACTTCAAAAATATGGCAGGACACGTTGTGTTTTTTTCCCTTGGATGAAATGCTTTCTCGACATAAGGAGTTCAAATGAGCACTTCAAACAAAAAATATGCCACATAATCATTTTCCAGAAGGAACAGATTTGTGGTTTGTTTTTATTGACAAGCAGTTATTTGTATTTGTTGGTCATAAGGTAAGAAGGAAGGGTAAGAAACTACATTAAACCAAGTATTTCCTCACTCTATCTTCCATGCCTTAAATTTCATACAAAACACTTGAGAAAAGATCTTATGAGTGCCTATTATTTAAATCATTTTAAAGAGAAAATACGATCAGATGCTATTTTGATAAGACACATGTAAACATTCATATTATGCAGCAGTTCAGCCTGATAGGACGCGGTTCAATCATGAAGATTTGAATATGCCTCCTACAATACGACATGATTCCCTCTGACTTTAGGAAGCTCACATGTATGTGATTTCTAATACAAGGTGACAGGTGCCAGAACACAAACATGGGTGAATCACTGAATATTCAAGGCACAGAAGGCTGCTCCTGTGCAGAGGTCTGTCCTATTTTGGCTTCACACTGTGGTGAACTCATGCCTCAATGCCTGCTTCATGCCTACAATTAGACAACAGGTCAGATGAATGTGTTATGGCTTCCCACGGAGAGATCAGGTGTCCCTGGCAGCTGGCTGAGGAGGCATCTGGACATAGGTGAAGTGCTAATTACTGCCAGCCCCTGACACAGGGGCCCCTCTTTCATCCCCTCTGCCTTATCTTTCTGTCCTTTGGGTCTTGATCTTTCTTCCCATGTGACACAAAAGTAGTAGTATTCAGCTTCCCTAGTTCTGAAATGGCAAATTGGATGAGCTGTTGGTAGCTTTTAAACCCAACAGAGATAGTCTACACAAACACAAAACCCAGTTTATACTCCAAAATAATTGTTTAAAAGGTTCAATGCAACCTTCTGATGGACCAACACCCTTCTACAAACATTTAAAACTATGATACCACAAAAGAAGCAATCCTATGGCTGTAGGAGCTAAAAGAGGGTGGGAGGAGGTGAGAGAGAAAAAGGAAGGAAGGTAGCACTCTAAAGATACGAAAATATTTTGTAGGTTTTCTAAAATAGGTTTTTGTTTGTTTGTTTGTTTGAGACTGAGATTTCCTCCTGTTGCCCAGGCTGGAGTGCAATGGCACAATCTCGGCTCACCACAATCTCCACCTCCCGGGTTCAAGCGATTATCCTACCTCAGCCTCCCCAGTAGCTGGGACTGCAGGCACCTGCCACCATGCCTGGCTAATTTTTGTATTTTTAGTAGAGACAGGGTTTCACTATGTTGCCCAGGCTGGTCTCAAACTCCTGACCTCGTGATCCACCCGCCTTGGCCTCCCAAAGTCTTGGGATTACTGGCGTGAGCCACTGTGCCCAGCCTAAAATAGTTTTTAAAACTTAAAACGTTGGGTGGCCAGCATAAACATAGATAGAATTCATAGAATCACTGAATATTCAATCTGAATGAGAATGTGTAAATCCTCAAAGTCCAGTCTCCTTCACTGAATGTGTTGAATTCTCAACCCAAATGTGGCTGCACGTGAGAATGGCCAGTATTTTCAAACCCTGATGTCCAGGTCCACCCACCTAAATGAAGCAGCTTGTTTGGAGGTGGGGCCCTCACTCCCACAGTTTTCAAAGTGCCCCGCCCTGGCTGTTCTAATGGGCAGCCAGGGTCCTGAAGCCAGGCTTCATCACCTGTCCTTTGTCACATCCCAGGGAAGGCAGTGCCTCATAGGAAGGCCTCCTCTGCATGCCACCCACAGCACCATCCAACCCAAGTCCATCTCAGTATGGAGGCCCTTGGCAAGTTGTGAACAGCATGAAGGCAGCCAAACTGCACAGATCCCCACCATGCTAACAGCAGAGATGAACAAACTGGTGAGGACAAAAAAGACCGAATCTGTCTAGACAGAGGGAATAAAGCAGCACATAAATGACTAAACAAACAAGGTGGAAAGCCAAGTGCTACGAAGCACTAAGGAGGTTAAGAGGATAGAGAAATGCAAAATCTCAGTACAGAGTGCATTTCAAATAAGTTACTAAAAGTAGACAGGGGCCAAGCGCAGTGGCTCACGCCTGTAAACCCAACACTTTGGGATGCTAAGGCGGGTGGATCACCTAGGGTCAGCAGGTCGAGACCAGCCTGGCCAACATGGTGAAACCCTGTCTCTACTAAAAATACAAAAATTAGCCAAGTGTGGTGGCAGGCCCCTGTAGTCCCAGCTACTTCAAAGGCTGAGACAGGAGAATTGCCTGAACCCGGGAGGCAGAGGTTACGGTGAGCCGATATTGCGGCACTGCATTCCAGTCTGGGCACAGAGCAAGACTCCGTCTCAAAAAATAATAATAATAAATAAATAAAAATAAAAGATAAAAGTAGACAGGATGACAAATATTTACCAAACTCTGCCCTTCTTAAAATAAAACCAGTCACCAGGCGTGGGTGAGGAAAGTCAAGTCCAGGAACTGTAGCTCCTTGCCACTCAAGAAATGTCTTCTCTTTCAGAATATGCCTTGCGCATGTCTTGTCTCAGTGCTTGGCTATTTGGTGAAGTTGCCAGGCCTACTGATTCAAGCCTACGAAAGTGGTGACACTGTTTAGTGAACCACCCTTTGCCAAGAAGAAGGAGGCTTATGACTGGGTATCCAGATGATAACACTTACTCTGTACTCACGGGGACACTCCGATTTCTTTGATTCTATGGAGATGAGCATCAGGATTTTAAGGATGAGCAAAGATGACTAAAGAAGCTTCGTGAAAAAGGGAAACCAAAGAAAGGAGAGGGGAAAAGAGCAGCAAAAAAGAGTGTTGGGCCAGGCGCGGTGGCTCACACCTGTGATCCCAGCACTGGGAGGCCGAGGCAAGCGGATCACAAGGTCAGGAGATCAAGATCATCCTGGTTAACACGGTCAAATCCCGTCTCTACTAAAAATACAAAAAATTAGCTGGGCATGGTGGTGGGCGCCTGTAGTCCCAACTACTCAGGAGGCTGAGGCAGGAGAATCACTTGAACCCAGGAGTGGAGGTTGCAGTGAGCCAAGATCGTACCACTGTACTCTAGCCTGGGCAACAGAGCAAGACTCAGGTCTCAAAAAAAAAATAGTGTTGGTCCCTCAAGAGGGAAAATTTCTTCCTCCATGGGGCAGAGAGAAGAAAACGTATCTACTGTCTTTCCACACACTGGAGGAATGTCATCTTCCCAAATCAAGGTTATGTTGGGAGGTATCATCTCCTTGTTGATGTCTAATCCAGTTAAATGATGACTGGTTTCTTGAACATACTCTATCTAACTGTGCAAATTTATTTTGGCCTTGGCTGTATAATGTAAGGTTTACTTAATTCTCTAATAAAATGAATACATTGAATAAAAACAGTCACCAAAGCCATCTGGGATTCCAAATTGATTCTTTTTTTTTTTCTCCACAAAAAAAGAGATTTAATAAAATTTTTGCTTATATCAAAAATTTTTAACAAGCACAGCCAAACTGTAATTCATGTCTGAATGTCTGCTTGCACCTTATTCCCATGTCCTCTCTGCTCCCTGCTATGTAAAATGAGAAAGAGCTATCATCACATACAATACAAATGGACAAAGAAATGGGACCAAAAAACACGGGTCATTTGCAAAGTATCTACACAGCGCCTCACACACATGGGTCTAATGTGTCACTCGGCGGTGATCTGGCTTCGCCCGAAACGTGGTTTCCTTCCCTGGCACCATGGCATCATGCCTTCTCCACGTCAGTCCCCTGCCATGTCTGCAGCAGGACCAGAGTCCCTCCCCAGTGACTGGGACCGCTGAGGCATCACACGGCCTTTCCCGCTCTCTGGGGTTCACATCAGCTTTGCTTACTTATAAACAGAATCAGCCTCAATGAAAAACACAGCAAAGGAATTTTTGGGGCTTTAGCCAGACCTCCAAGGGTAGGACTTCATTTCTAAGGTAAAAGATAAGGCTTGCCTCCCTCAGAGGAACTAAGGAGAAAAGAAAAGCTCCCTGTCCCAGGCTCAGGCCACAAGCAACATGAAACAGAGAGGTCCCTGAGGAGGCTGCACTGCTGTCTCAAACCAGCCTGGGGAATCACATGCACACCCAGACATAAACACCAGGGAAGGAAAACATTACTGAACACTCACTACTGAAGCCGCAAACAGTCTCGTCTTCCAGATCAAATCATAACCTTAATTCTCACATCACGCGCAATACCCAAAATTCAGGTATAACTAGCCCCAGCTAGCACCTTACAATCTCACTCTGAGTATTTAAACCACAATGAATGAGATCAGCTTATCAGAACTGCAGCAACTACTGAAAAATTCAAGCTTGACTCTTGCATTCTTCCTCTCCCTATCCTTTAAGAGGAAAATAAAGCACACATTTTTATCTCTGGAGCACCCTCCTCTTATGTACACCCTTTTTCCACATCCTGGAGCCGAGCCTCCAATCCAAACCAGCACCAGCAGAGGTGTTGCTAGGCTGAACGGAAAGGTCAATCATTTCATAACCAAGAAGTGGCAAGATGGTTACTGCTGAACAGAAACTTGGAGGAGATGAAGGAGAACACCTTGCTCTCTCCCTCCCACTCCCTGCCAGGGAGCCAGGTCAGACCCTTCTCCTGGGCTGTTAAGATGCTGCTGAGGCGTCCTGCCTTGGCATAAAAGCGCCAATCTCAAAAACCAAGGAAAACAAATATTTATGTTTTACCTCTTTTCAATAATCTACCCTTCTTTTTAAACACAGCAGCAGAATGTACTTTTTTTTTTTTTTTGAGACAAAGTTTTGTTCTTGTTGCCCAGGCTGGAGTGCAGTGGCGTGATCTTGGCTCACCGCAACCTCCACCTCCCCCTCCCAGGTTCAAGCAATTCTCCTGCCTCAGCCTCCCAAGTAGCTGGAATTACAGGCATGCACCACCACAGCTGGTTAATTTTTGTATTTTTAGTAGAGATGGGGTTTCCCCATGTTGGTCAGGCTGGTGTCAAACTCCTGACCTCAGGTGATCCACCCACCTCAGCCTCCCAAAGTGCTGGGATTACAGGCATGAGCCACTGCACCCAGCTAGACTGCACTCTTTAATCACCTTTGGTTTCTAAAAATTAGTTCAATACACATCCACATAAAAGAAAAATAGGGAAACATAAAGTCGCCTATAATCTCTGGAAACATCTACAGTTAACAGTCTGGTTTTTCTCTCGTGTAGTTCTTTGTGTACTTAATGGTAATTTCTTTTACCACTTTTTTTTTTAAATGGGGTCATAGTGTTCTGCGGCTAACTTTTATCAAGGGCATATTTCATTAGAACCCGTATTACAAACATCTTATTCCTTTCTGATAGGCAATTAAGGCATAGATTTCATTAACTGCAAACACTGTGCAAAAAGAAAGTACAAGGTTTCTTTTAAAGACCATCTACCTATCAGTACAGAACAAATAAAAAGTGACAAAAATAATTTCTATAATATCAGCTGGCAATAGATAATGACAAAAAAAAGAAAAGAAATAATAAAGCATTTTGGCAAACGTGTGACGAGTATCCCAACCTTTGCATAAACTGCTAGGACTGCTAGTTGCATTTCAGTGTAAGAAAACTGATGTGGGCAGGTTGAGGGAGGGAGGCAAGTACAAAAATGAGCGCGAGCCCGGGACTGCTTACTAGACCACAGACATCCCCTCTGGAGGGGGCCAGCGATCTGGAGCAGGAACCAAAACACAATAACCTTTAAAAGGGTAGAGGTGAACTCTCGAAGCTGGTCACAACTGCCAAGAGAAAGTCAGCCCTAACTGCTAGACAGCTGAAACCATGATCTGTGATGCTGACAGGCCCCATGGGGAACTCTGTGGCTTGAAATGCTGAAACGAGCTGCAAGAACTGCTTTGGGCACGCTACTGAGCTCTCAGAACCTTGGCTCCTCTTCTATTAGAATGAGGCATTACCAGATACCTTGGAGGGTCATTCAAAATTAAATATTGAATGTGAAAGTTTAGCATAGAGTCTAGCCTATAATGGTGCCCAATAAAAGCTAGCTGTTAGCTTGATGTCTGTAAAGGAAGAAAAGGCCAACTCTTTGTTTTTTTGAGACAGGGTCTTGCTCTGTTGCCCAGGCTGGAGTATAGAGGCATAATCATAGCCTGAACCTCCCAGGCTTGAGCAATTATCCCATTTCAGCCTCCCAAGTCACTGGAACTGCAGGCACATGCCACCATTCCTGGCTAGCTTTTTTGTTTTTTGTAGAGATGGGTTTTCACCATGTTGTCCAAGCTGGTCTTAAACACGTGGGCTCAAAGGATCCTCCCACCTCAGCCTCCCAAAGTGCTGGGATTACAGGCATGAGCCACCACACCTGACTGCCAACTTTATTAAAATAACAGTACTTAGAGGCAGCAAGCTTGCTATTATCCCATCTACCTTTCAGTACAGAATGAATAAGAAATGACAAAAATAATTTCTATAATATCAGCCAGTGATAGATAATGCCAATCATGTTCAAACCTTTGACCAAATTTCCAAACACCCTGTAGGCAACAAAACTCTCCATCTCACCCCAACCCCAACCTTCCAGCAATCTCAAATATATGAATATGAATGTTCTGATGAAAATGGGGCCGAGGAAGCAGAGCAGGCCCTCCTCCTTCCTTCTGCCAGCCCTAAACATCATAAACACCCACAGAAACAGAGTGTAAAAACCACTACCTTACAAAACACACAAAGTCTGTGAGTGCTATCAAAAGACACAATAACGACCAATTTAGTTATAGATCTAATTGTATTTTATTCACGATTCATAAATCAGGGCAGATTCCACTCTACAAAATTGAATGAACGCTCCCACCAGCAATGGCAGAACAGTAGGTACTGTAAGATGAAAACAAAGAAACGGAATAGAAAAAGCTGACTGGTTAACATCGGGTTACTTTAGGCTACTTTTCTGTAAGGGCTAAATAAAACAGAAGGGACTTCCTTGCTACACTGACTCAGATAGACTGGAATCTCCCGTTTTCAGGAAAAACTGGTCTGTTCTGGGATCCATCTGCTTTCTTACATCACCTTTAGCATGAGTGACTCCATTTTGGTTTGGTATGTTAGGATGGGGCTCAGTACAGGAGTTCAGCCTAAAACAATGGCCTCCCGTAATTTTTAACAGTGTCAAGCAGTTTTTATGGCACATCAGGGCAGCCCCCTAAGCCTCAGAGCACAAAACACCTAAATACTCCAAGGTCAGCTCCAAGAGAGTAGGATTACTGTCTATCTTGCTACTTACGTAGGAAGAAGTGCCTAGTATACCGTCTGGCATACTGCAAGTATTCAATAAGTCTGCTCAATGTATAAATGATTGCAATGCAAAATAATTTAATGACTTCAAAGTTTTTAAGTAATGAGAAAGACATATTTCAAATAGGTCTTGGAAGAGAAAACCGCCATAAATCTGTAAATCTCCAACACAATGCCTGAGCATAGTGGGCATGCAATAAATATTTGCATAAATATTTCTTGAAGAACTGCTTATGAAGTTCTGAAAAAGAGGATGACGAAGTAAAAAGATAAGGCCAGACCCGCTTAATTTGCAGAAGAAACAGATGCTGTAACAATAGTAAACCAGAAACACAGGGAGTAAGTCCTTTTGTATTATACGATTATTCTAGACAGCTGAAGACTTTGTATCTAGCTATTTTTATTTTAAATATTTTTGGATGGGAACTGTTTAGTATATATACTTTTTCAAAGGCTGCAGAGAATCTAGTTTAACCCTTTCTTTTCTATGATAAGTATATATTACAATGCCCGCAGGAGTGACTGAGGTTTTGTTAAATTGCGTGCTGCTGACTATATGGGATCAGTCTTCAGTGAGAAACAGCATCTCAATTACATATCCCACAATCCTGAACGAATGCAGGCTTGCTTTCTCTCTAACACACGCCAGGGGCTGCAGCAGAGATTCTTCAACTTTTTGTGCCACAGACTCCTCTCACAGCCTGGTGAAGCCTATGGACCCTTCAGAATAAACTTCTCAAATGCACAAATTAGAATGCAAGGGATGGGCTGCACACGGCAGCTCATGCCTGTAATCCCAGCACTTTGGGAGACCAAGGTGGGCAGATCACAAGGCCAAGAGGTTGAGACCATCCTGGCCAACATGGTGAAGGCCTATGTCTGCTAAAAATACAAAAATTAGCTTGGTGTGGTGGCGCACGCCTGTAGTCCCAGCTACTTGGGAGGCTGAGGCAGGAGAATTGCTTGAACCCAGGAGGCAGAGGTTGCAATGAGCTGAGATCGTACCACTGCACTCCAGCCTGGGTGGCAAAAGGACTCAATTATGTTGAAAGGGAATTATCCAAATAATTATGATATAGTACTAAGTGTTTATTACCATATTTAACAAGATCAAGTGGCAAGTCAATAACTTATTGTAACTCAAAGTAATGATGAGCACATATAGTATTTGAGACATGTATAAAACTGTAGTGCATATGGAAATAACTGATGTGATACAGTGATATAAAAAGAAATATTTGGTCTTGACACAAGAGCATCTAAAACCCTTGGAATTTCCTGAGAGAAGCGTGTAATATTAGGAATGCCTAATAATAAGCCCCTATCAACTGTCCCTGAGTTTATGCTAATGAGGTGACTCTGGTTGGGCCCCACATAGCTCTAGGATTGTCACTGGTTGCCAGAGGAACCAACTTTGTGATTAGAGGGTTGGGATTTTCACCCTACTCCCAATCCCTATGTCCTGGAAGGGGAGAAAAGTGAATTAGTCACCAATGGCCCATGATTTAATCCATTATGGCCACATATTGGAACTTCCCTAAAAACCCTTAAATGGTGGGATTCAGAGAGCTCCTGGGTTGATGAACATATCGAGGTATTGCAGCATGGCAGCCCCAAAGAGGGCACGGAAGCTTCACACACCCCCAAGGCCCCTCCCATACCTTCTCTATAATAAACCAGTAAATGTCAGTAAAAAGGGTTTGAAGTCCTGTGGGCCATTCTAGCAAATGACTGACCCTGAGCAGGCAACTGTGGGAACCCGATTTATAGCAGGTCAGGGGGTGTCTTGGGCAGTCTTGTGAGACTGAGCCCTTACTTGTGGGGTCTGTGCTAACTCCAGATAGTCAGTATAAGAATTTAACTTAATCACTGGAGACCCAGCTGGTGACCAGAGAATGGGAGAACTGGTTGTTGGCGTGGGAAAACTCTGACACATCTGATGTCGGGAGTGTTTCGAGTAGAAACAGGTCATACTGCTTTGATTTTATTGATGTTATAGTCACAGGAACTGCTACAGGCTGAGTATCCCTAGTCCAAAAATCCAAAATCGAAATGCTCCAAAATTTGAAACATTTTCAGCACCAACATGACACTCAAAGGAAATGCTCATTGGGGCATTTTGGATTTTCAGATTTGGGATGCTTAATTGGAAAGTACAATGCAAATATTCCAAAGTCCAAAATCTACAACACTAAGCATTTCAAATAAGGGATATTCCATCTGTAATGCTACTGGGTTTGCTGATTACATTCCTAACAGAAGGAAAATATTAGATTTTCAGTTACCGATTAGTGAAAATAAAGATATAATTTTTTCCCCATCCAAGTTCATGTACCTACCACCCCCCCACACACCGACTTCCATCCTGTGACCTCAGATTAAGGACCCTTGAACTAAAGGAAGTCCAGGGAAGGGGAAGCATGAGCTACATCTCAAAAATACAATCACCACCACCACGAGTCATCTCTTGAGACCATGGTGCATATGTACTGCATGTATGAATAATGCAATAAAGCCAGCCCCATCATTCCAGTGAAAAGAAATCCACCTGAAAATGAGAAAGCCTCGCCAGAAGCTACAGCCATCAAAGCCTACCAACAGAAATTAAAATCCACATGAAGAGCAAATTCTAATGGGGCAAAACTCAAGTGTCCACTAGTTAGAATGGAATTAATTTCTACACAATATAAATTCTTCATCAATACCAGCACATTACAATCTTTTCAAATGTTACAAGTACTCAATTTTAGTCTGTGATTTACTGCCTAGCTAGTCCTCGGAACACAACAACTCAGTCCAGTACAGACACAGATGGAAAAGCATCTTCAACCATCAACTTGATATTATCACTGCCAATGGGAAAACAAGATAAGCATACCCAGCAAATACCTTTGATACCTCATTTTAAGAAACTGCAGCTCACATCCGACACCCACGGCAGCCAGGTGGGCAAGGCTTTCCTCTGGAATGTCTTTCACTGACTCTCCTCTGGTGTGTGCAGATTCTTCCAGATCCAGCCCAAATGTCTCCCCCTTTCCCTTTCCACACAGGCCTGCTCTCCCGGTCCAGAGGGCACCTGGTTTTCTGCTGTGACACCCACCACAGCCCCGAGTCCTTCCCCTACACCAGACGCTGGGGGCAGGATACGGTTGGATTTGTTTCTGTGAACCCTGCAGGCCTACATCAGAGTATTTGCTTAACACACCCATTTTAATATGTGAGGCAGTTTCTGTTTCTCTAAAAGTGTAAAATGCATAATGTAACACTAATTCACTTCAATTAAATATATTTACTTGAAAATAACCCAAAGTACTGTAGGTAAACTGTATTGGTTAAAAATGAAAGAAACAAATAAAACCTGTCATTTTTTTTTTTGAGTCTTACTTGCCCAGTCTTGCTGACCCAGGTTGCATTTCTGACACCTTCACTTGAACACAGCCATTTAAGTTAATATAGTATCTTAGGCATCAATACCACTTATCAACGCCCACTGTGTGCCAGAGGCTGTGCTTTCCTTTGATTATTATCTCAATTAATCCTCACACAAATACTCTGAGGAAGACACCCCGTTCCCATTTTACAGAATGCAGACTATCAGGACAGAAACTGTGCTGGGCACTGGGCTGAACAGTGGGGACAGACAAGTAACATGATTTAGAAAACAAGGCAACAGAGGCAAGGAAACTGACAAGGTGGACAGAGGGGAGGTAAGAAGGGGACGTGTGGAGGAAACTGCCTCAGGGCGAGGAGGCCTGGTGGGTCAGGGTAGGCAGGCAAGGAGGGAGGTGCGGAGTAGGCACTCCAGCCCAGGACAGCCCGACCCGGCTGCCAGCAAACAGCTGAGACTCAGACAGCTGAGGCCTGAGAGAAGAGGACTCGTCCAGGTTTGCATTTCCAACGTATCGCCAGGGCTGCGGGGGAGAGAATGGGCTTGATGGACAAAACAGCAGAGGAAGGGTGCCAGGCAAGAGGATGAAATGGCGATGGCTCATCCACCTAGCTTCGTCCCCACAGAGACAGTGGCTGGAGGCAAGGGCCTTGCAACCCAGTGCCTGGCACTGTCCCTCACAGCCAGAGTGAATATATCGCTGATGAGGGAACAGACAGGGAACTGGGGAGAGAGAAGGGAAGATCTCACCTAGGGTAGTGGCAATACAAACAGAGAGGAGAGGATGAAGTTAAGAACCATCTAGAAGGTAAAGCTGGCAAGAAGTGGTAACTGACTGGATGTGACAGGTGAGTGTTGAGGGCAGGGAAAGGTGGGAGGGCCCAGTGGTTAGACAGCAGAACCACTGTGACGAAAAAAAAAAAAAAAATCCAGGAATCTGAATACAAATTACAACTCAGCATTTCCTCACATGGGTTTTCTCTTCTCAAGGACGTCTTACTCCTGAACAAAAAGTGCAAGCTGTGTAGATAGTGAAACCAGGGTGTGCTGAAGCCCACAAAATAATCCCCTCACCCATCCACCCGCAGTCTACTCCAGCATTCTGGCAAAAAAAATCTCATTTAAAAAAACGAAGCACGGCCAGGCGCAGTGGCTCACACCTATAATCCCAGCACTTTGGGAGGCCAAAGCAGGTGGATCACCTGAGGTCAGGAGTTCGAGACTGGCCTGGCTAACATGGTGAAACCCTGTCTCTACTAAAAATACAAAATTAGCCAGGCGTGGTGGCACACACCTGTAATACCAGCTGCTTAGGAGATTGAGATAGGAGAATCACTTGAACCCGGGAGGCAGAGGTTGTGTTGAGCCGAGATTGCACCATTGCACTTCAGACTGGGCAACAAGAGGGAAACACCATCTCAAAAAACAAACAAGCAAACAAAAAACAAAGTAAATGTATGTGAACAGCTGTTACTTCTTCTACTTATTTACGGCAAAAGGGATAGAATTTTAAATAGTGCTTACTAATAAAACAGATCTGGAAGGGGCCACTTGTGGCGATCTCTGGGTAGGAATATGTATTTCGGCTTAACAGTATGTTATTTTTCATATATATGCATTTTTGTAATCATAAAAGGTAATTTTAATATGTTTTAAAGTACATTTTTCTTAAACTTTAGTCTTTTCAAAGTTACCATCTACTGCTACTAGGTAAAAACTTCTAGGGGCAAAATCATTTGGAAAGAAGAAAAAGATCTTCATCTTAGGATAAACTCTTTTAATGTACAAGTGAAATGGCATACAGTTCTAAGTGCCCCCAAACGCTTCACTATCTAACACACAGAAGCCTTTAAGTCAGGAAGCACAATACTGTATAAAAACAAACTTCAGAATAAACCCCGGAAACCAAAAACTTCAGATGGCAGTTTAAAAGCAATATTCAAAAGTCTGCCCCTGCCTTTGCATAGATAATTACCTAAGAAGAAAATGTGTAGCTTAAATTAAAATTGTGATAATACTAAGCACTGGTCTGTTTTTTCGAAGCTAACAGTTCAAGCTTGAGTTCAGATAAACCATTAGCCTGTTAACCAGATAAATACTCTTGTTCCTTCTTAGGAATTGCAGTGAAATGAATGTGATTCAAATTATTACATATGTGGACATAGTATAGAATCACCTCAACGGCACCAAAATTAATTTTTTAAAAATCAAAGTCATTTACAGCATAGGCTATGCCTCAAACAGACAGTGCCTTTGTTCAAATCATTAAAAGCTAAACTCCTGTTCTGCCCCTCACAGACAAAAACCCACAGGTGGCAGATTTTGCAAGACAAGTGTGGGGTGGATCTCAGTCCTTGCTTGTGCCACCGGCTGAGTGCCTTTGTGCAGCATGCAACTTGCACAAACACTCGGTGCAGCCCCGCCACAGCCCTGTCTTCATCTCTGAGGTCCATGGTCACTTCAAATGAACAGAAATTTACACATTTCCAAATGAATAGAAAATTACACTGATTCATGAGGGCCAGTCTCAATTATAGGAAAGGGCTCTGAGCATGTGTTCTAACTATCAATTATTCACAATTTTAAAATATGCCAGACTAGCTTTACAGCACTAACTGCATTTTTGAGTAAAACTTATCACATGTGCTCAACAGCCCAGAACTTCATCCAGAGCAGTGGTAGAAACAGGTTTCCCTCTCGCACAGCTAGACTCACCAAGTAACCACTCCTTTTCTTCAACTTTGGTCAACAGGCAAATCAGAATTTTTGCAAGTAATGGATGCTAGTTAAAAGCTGTCTAATCTATTTTACACTTTATATATTTTAGACTGCACACAATACCAAATGTAACAATAACAACACTATTCATTGCTCCTTGGCATTCTTGGAGTTATGAATGTTAGATAACTTCAATATATGTTTATAAAACTCAGCCTGTTAATTTTAAAACCCTGGGCGGCTGGCCAGAAGACCAGAAACCCAGCAACTGAAGCCGCATGGCCAAGCCTTGCGGCGGGTGCCTGAGCAGGGAGGCCCGCACCCAGCTACATGTCTTCAGGCAAGGTCTTTCCCAAGAAGCTGAGGAATTCCTCGACAGGTTCTTGCCACAGAAAATCATATACCTGCATCAGCCCTTGCAAAAGGATTCCCTTATTTTAGCTACCTGACCACCCTCTGGGTCCCACTGGACACCCCCATCCCCTAACCCCCACCCAAGGATGATAAGGTGGAAACAGAGAAGCAGGAGAAGTCGTCCCTGAGTGTGGATTCATCCCTGGGAATGAGAAAGCCTGCTTGCCCTGATTAAGCCAGAAGTCTGGATTCTCCAAAAGAAAAGCATTCTGGTGATCACATGGATCCAGCATCTGACCCCTAAGACTGAAGATGGAAATGATTTGGGGTAGCAACCCAGGAGAAGGTGCTGAACAGGGTGAATCCAGTTAAGACCAAACTGGAAGCCTTCCAGACACCATTTCCAAATGCTTCTCAGAACATGGGGATGCAGTGGCCAAGGCCCCCAAGGGGACCCACGTAATGGATTACCCGGCATTAGTGCAAAAGTGAGATAAGACGGCCTATTGGGAAGTCAAGGCTGTGCTGGGTCTGAAGGCCTTCTATGCTGAGCTTTATCATCTAATCAGCACCAACCTGGAGAAAACCACAACCCAACGGGTGAAGAGAAACCATCTGTGTACTGAGCCAGGGATAGAAGGAAAATAAATGAGCTATACTTTGTGGGGGAGGAAAAAAAGAAAACCTCAGGTTGTATACTAGCATTTGATACCTAAAAAGCAAAACTGACGGGCAAATATTTTCTTCCTGCTTTTACAGATGAAGGAAATCCAAGAAATACTACACAGGACAAGAATGAAACAGTACGAAGTTGCACAGACTACGAAGTTTCCAAGTCTTAATTGGTAGCCAGTGCCTAGCCCTCTGCGACATTTCTCTTTCCACCTTTATCTGTCCAGGCTCCTTGCATATGAGGAAGAAAATCTCAGCTCCTCTTAGCAGCCATCGCTCCAGGTCAGTTTCCCCAGG
Source organism: Cebus imitator (assembly GCF_001604975.1). NCBI lineage: Eukaryota > Metazoa > Chordata > Mammalia > Primates > Cebidae > Cebus > Cebus imitator. Next base: position 1,843,651 of record NW_016107362.1, read on the forward strand.
GCTGCTGTATCAGTACTGAAGGGAATGAACTGCAGTGCTCTTAAAATCACTTCTAGTTCCAAATTCTACTATTCTAAATAAATTGGCTAATAGGTTGAAAATACAAAAAAAAATAAACAAAAAAAGACCCACAAACAAAGCAAAAAAAAAAAGTCAACATCAAGAACATAGTGATACAGGTTAAGTATTATATATAAGTGGTAAACACACACAAACACACACACACACACACACACACACGCGCGCGCACACACACAGAAGCCCTCAGTTGGTAAGCACCCATGGGGTAGACCTAGCTTGCCAAAAGTTCATGTGAAAAAGATTTAAGGATTGTAATTGACTGTAAGCCCAGGATAAGCCAGCAGAATGGCCTGGGGAACAAGACAATGAAAAGGAACAAAAAGCCTAGGGTATTAGGAGAAATGTCATCCTCGCATTAAGAGAGGGGTCACAGCCTCACCCTCCTTCTTGCTGATCAGGTCACACAGAAAGTTTCATTTTTGGTTTTAGGACACCTTAAAAGCAGCAGCAACAAGGGAGATAAAATGCATGAAGAGAGGCTGGGGGAAGGAACTAAAACGCCTTTGGCTTGGGAAGGGGAGACAGGGCAGCTGCCTTTACAAATCTGTCGCTGGGAAGAGGTGTTAGCTCCACTCTTCTCATAAATGAGAAAGAAAGAGGCCAGGCGTGGTGGTTCACATCTGTAGTCTCAGCACTTTGGGAGGCTGAGGCGGGTGGATGCTTGAACCCAGGAGATCAGGACCAGCCTGGGCAACACAGTGGTGCACACCTGTAGTATCAGCTATTTAGGAGGCTAAGGCAGGAGAATCACTTGAACCCACAAGTTCAAGGCTGCAGTGAGACTGGACCACTGCACTTCATCCGGGTGACAGAGCAAGACCCCATCTGAAAAAAAAAAAAAAAAAAAAAAAAAAGAAAAGAAAAGAAAGATTTCTACTTCGATTATAAAAACCTTTCTTTCAACTAGAGCTCATTCGAATGGTAGAGACTTCTTGAGGAGTCAGGCATCCCTTACAAAGGTTCGAGCACCACAGTCGAGGGCTTTCGGGCTTTATTAATAAAGACAGGCATTGAGAACCTGCCTCCACCTTCCAGGGCCTCCAGAGCAGGTTCCCTTCAGGCAGGATTTGAAAGCAGTTTTCTCTCCCCCTTCAGGCCTCTCAGCCTCTGGGGGGTAGAGAGGAGTGCTGACTTCATTTTCACAAGATCAGATATTTTACAATCAGGGACATTTCTGCAGAATCAACACCAAAGTCAAGTTTGACAGATAAGGACTGGCTTCCCCAGCCAAGAGCTGCTGCTGGGAATGTGCTCAAAGCTTTGTTATGGCCTCGACAGTGGCTCACACCCTTAATCCCAGCACTTTGGGAGGCCAAGGTGGGTGGATCACCTGAGGTCAGGAGTTTGAAACCAGCCTGGCCAACATGGTTTAACTTCTTCTCTACTAAAAATACAAAAATTAGCCAGGTGTGGTGCCAGGCACCTGTAATCCCAGCTACGTGGGAGGCTGAGGCACAAGAATTGCTGGAACCCAGAAGGCGAAGGTTGCAGTGAGCCAAGATGGTGCCACTGCAATCGCTGGGGAACACAGCGAGACTCTTGTCTCCAAAATAAAATAGAGATCAGCCTTAAGGGGAGGCGCAGGGTAATAAAATCTTACTAATGTAATTCTCTCCTTTAGGATGTATTTAGTAAAATCTTTCGTTTCACACACAGCTTAAAAAAGATTCTTTATAGTGTTCTGATTTTCTCTCTTTCTCTCTCTCTCTCTCTCTCTCTCTCTCTCTCTCTGTGTGTGTGTGTGTGTGTGTGTGTGCGTGCGCGCATGTGTCTGGATAGCATCTACTCTCCAAAAACTAAAAAAGATTATTTCTTTCTCTACTTCTGTACATTTCCAGCTCTGAATTTCTAAACTTGGCTCACATTTACAATCACCTATTTAGAGAATTGCCAGGCCAGGAGCGGTAGCTCACACCTGTAATCCCAGTACTTTGGGAGGCTGAGGTGAGCAGATCACCTGAGGTCAGAAGTTCAAGACAGGTCTGGCTATAACATAGTGAAACCCTGCCTCTACTAAAAATACAAAACTAGCTGTGTGTGGTGGTGCACACATGTAATCCCAGCTACTTGGGAGGCTAAGGCCAGGAGGATTACTTGAACCCAGGAGGCAGAGGTTGCAGTGAGCTGAGATCATGTCACTGTACTCCAGCCTGGGTGACAGAGTAAGACTTCATCTGTGGAAAAAAAAAAAAAAAAAAAAAAGAATCACCAGATTTCAAGTCCTTGACCTTAAAATACCCACATCAAGCTCATTCTCTTTTCCTTAAATAGACCTTTCTTCCTACTTGTTTCCAAAATGCCTTCTAGGTAACCAGGCTCAAAACCTGGACAGTGGCTTCTGCTCTTCTTTCTCCTCGCTCCCTCTTTCCCTCCGCTGTCTGGATGTATATTCTCTCACCATGAGCCCAAAACCTCAAGCGCTGATCCGGGCCTGCACTTGCTTCTGCCAGACCCCAGCAAGACCTCCCCTCTGGGGCCCTGCCTCTGGCATTTCCCTACATCCACCCCGCTCTCCACCAAAGCCTGATCTTCTGGAAACACAGGTCTGATGGGGTCAGCCTCCTGCTCACAAAATTCCTAGAGCGCCTCTGCAATCTCTACTAGAACAAACACGGTCCTGCTAACCCTCAGGTCCCCCACCAATGGGGCTCCACTCAATTCTTCCTGCCTTATTTCACCTGGCTTCTCTGCGAGTTCCCTTTGTACCAAACAAGTTTCGAACACCTCCTGAGCCTCTGTCCATTTGGGTTTCCACCTCCGTGCCTTTGCTCGGAGGTGGAATATTCTACAATATTCTTTGTCAACCCCTGGATGGGACCTTTGAATCACTCACTCAACCTGTTCACTTTCAGGATCATGAAATGCAGCCACACGAGGCTGGAATGGCTGGCATCTGGTCAGAGAGCCAGGCTACACAGAACTGGACCTCCCCAGTAAGGACTGGTGTTTTAGGTCACACCAGGTCCCTATGATTTGCTTATAATTAGAATAAAATCATCTAGTGTGAAATTTCCTTATTAGGCTAAAACCTCTAAGCCCACCAAATTTAAAAAAAAAGAGAGAGACAGAACAGCCAGCACAGACATTTCTAGGGACTCACAGGGATTCTCCGAAACTCACAAGCCTTCCCAGCTCTGCATACTCATGTGCAGCAGCAGGTGCTAGGTGAGTGTCAAGGGCTGTGCTGCCCACCCTGGGGTCTTCATGCGGTGCTTCACGAGGGGTAAAGTCACCCTCTGCCCCACAGTGACAGGCCAGGTGGGCTCTACTGCCTCCATCTATTCAGTCAGGATTAGCACAGAAACTTGTTAGAGCCCCCAAATCAGCGGAGAGGTACTCCAGGGCACTGCAGACCTTTCCTAACGCCGACACCCAAGCCAAATCTCTGGTACCCAGAAAAATAAAATGATGTTTTTGAGAAGGACAATATCCAAGCTAACAGTGTACAATCGGTTCTAACTATCCCTGATCAAAATTAACAGTGAGATTGCAAAGGGGGATTTACTACATTTGGGAAATTATTACCTCTATATACCAAGGTTTACAGTTCCCCACCGGCTTTCCGGTAGGCTGACCATGTGGCTGCCTTCACTGCCTTCCCTGTCTTCCCCTCTGAGGTCAGAAGCTGGGTCTCTCTCATCCCAGCAGTTGTGACTCAAGTGCCTGCCAGAATAAAGGCACAAGAAATAGATTGTGATCAACACTGAGCTGGAAGCAGCCAGATTTCTTGACCAAGAATGTCTGGAAACACCACACGACTCCCCCAGATGGTGTAGTTATTGCAAAACAAATACAGAGTTGTGTGGTCTGGTGGTCTACTACATCAAGCTCTTTCCTTGGGGAAAAATATCCAGAGACCGCAATCTCAGCTAATTGACAAAAATCAAACTCTGGTATGATGTTCTTTCAGTTACACCAAAATCGGATGGCACAGACTTGAAGGGCTGCTTTTACTGAAGCAGTAGTGTCATGGAAATCCCTATGTATTTATTACATTCACTAATTTCTGGAAATGGAAGTAGAATCCCTTCCCTTCCCTTCTCCTAGAAATTCAGGAATATAGCCTTTTCTGGAACCATAAGAAGATTTTGGTCTTGAATGTATTAGCAATATTTCATGCTTATTATACAATTAATTTGTTAATAATCAGTACACAAGGGGCCACAAACTCCTTACTCATAAGCGGGCTTTTGGTTTGTGTTTCTGAAGTCAAATTTTACAAGCTTTAATACAGGGGTGTCCAATCTTTCGGCTTTCTTGGGCCACACTGGAAGAATTGTCTTGGCCCACACATAAAATACGCTAACACTAATGACAGTTGATTAGCTTTAAAACAAAAACCATATAATGTTTTAAGAAAGTTTACGAATCTGTGTTGGGCTACATTCAAAGCCATCCTGGGCTACATGTAGCCACAGGCCGTGGATTGGACAAGCTTGCTCTCATATTTTAAACTTGGAAACGTATTTTTTTTAAAAGCCGAACACAATGGAGACTGTCACAAAAGACCGGTGTAAATGTCTCTAAGCAAATAAGTCTCAAATATCTGACAGTTTATTTCCACCTAATGACTGGTTTCCTTTGGGCCCACCCTGTAAAAAGAACTTCCGCAAAATACCATTTGGCTAATTCTCTGCCTTGGGCAGTCCTACAATTATAAACTCTGCTAAACAAATAAACTTCCTTCCTATTTTTAAAGTGTTCCAAAATTGGAGACTCTATGTCTTTGGTTGGCAAACTATTTTCTAGAGTCTAACAGCCTTAGCCGTGAAGAAATTCTTCACAGCATTTTGAGAGATGAAAAAGACCAGACACTGTCAAGGAGTCCCTCCCTACACCTATTTCAGGGAAGCGGAACTAAAGGCACAGAGTTGCGACCTTGGGCAAGGTCGCACAGGCTGCTGTGGCAGAAGCCAATGTCATCCTCTCTCCCCCAGTTTCTCTTTAACTGATCTAAGTTACTGTGGCCTGAAGAAAGCAGTTTGCTCTTGTTCTGTACTAGGAACCAAGGTTTATGTTTAATTTATGCAGAATGTGCTAGAACAACAGAAAGAATCTAAATATTAGTGTTGGCGAAAAGAATCAAACTCCGTAAAACATTTAGAGAGATTTATGCTGAGCCAGATGTGGGGACCACGGCCCACGACACAACTCCAGGAGGTCCTGAGAACATGTGCCCAAGGTGGCTGGGCTATAGCTTGGTTTTATACATTTTAGGGAGACATAGACATTGGTTGGGTCAGGAAAGGGGAGACAACTTGAAGGTGGAGGGGGGTCCAAGTCACAGGTGGATTCAAAACTTTGCTGAATGGCAATTAGCTGCAAGAGTTATTATCTAAAGATCTAGAATCAATAGAAGTAAGTGTGTAGGTTAAGGGCATAACCTGGGTAAAGACCAAAGCTTTTCTCATGCAGATGAGGCCTCCAGGTAGCAGGCTTCAGAGCTCTTGTCAGATCTAACAAAAAATGTGCCAGACGCTTAGTTAATTCTCTCATGAATCTGGGAAAAGATCTGTAAAGAGAAGGGGATTCTTTAGAGAATGTAGATTTTCGGTATTCCACATTTGGGTCCTCTTCTACAATCTTCGTGGAAGCTTTCTCTCTCTCATCTTTTTCTCTCTCCTTTTCCTCTTTCTCTGCCTAAATAAATCACTTTCTGCA
>NW_016107362.1:1849440-1864097 GCF_001604975.1 Cebus imitator
TAGATTTTCCCCACAAAAGACAGCTTTCCAGGGCCATTTCGAAATATATTTTGTGGTAAAATACTTCATTTCTTTCAGGGCCTACCATCTGTCATGTGATGTTAGGCTAGAGTGGGGCTGGAATTTGAGATCTGTTTGTGGTAGTCTTAAGAGCTCTGTTTTAATGTTTTACGCTGGTCAGTTGTGTCTGAATTCCTGAGAGGAAGATATAATGAAGCACGTACCCTTTCCCATCACGACCTGAACTAGTTTTTCAGGTTTCTTTGGAATGCCCTTGACTGAGGAGGGGGTGGTCCATCCATCAGTTGGGGGGGTTCAGACTTTATTTTTGGTTTCCATTTGAATGAGTGCCAGGTGATACAAAGAGCTCTGTTTGGATCTCAGCTGCGGCTTTGGGAAAGACACCTCGCCTACGCAGGGCTTCACGTTTCTTCATCCTTAAAAAGAGGGAACACAGCTAAGCAACTATTCAAGTCTTTCTTCACCCCTAAACTCAATGATGATGATGGTTCGTGTGTACTAAGTGTTTAATCTAGGCACTAAGTGTGTCACATGGATAAATTGTCAACAGCCTCGAAGATAGCTTTTTTTTATCCTCCTTTGATGGATGAACACATTAACGTCTAGGGAAAAAAATAACTGGCTGGGCACGGTGGCTCATGCCTGTAATCCCAGCACTTGGGGAGGCTGAGGCAGGTAGATCACCTGAGGTCAGGAGTTCCAGACTAGCCTGACCAAGACAGTGAAACCCTGTCTCTACCAAAATTACAAAAATTAGCCAGGCACGGCGGCGTGTGCCCGTAGTCCCTGCTACTCAGGAGGATGAGGCAGGAGAATCACTTGAACCCGAGGCAGAGGTTGTAGTGGGCCAAGATCCTGCCACTGCACTCCAGCCTGGGCAACAGAGCAAGGCTCTATGTCAAAAAAATAAAACTAAAAAAAAGAAATAAAATGGCTTATTTAAGGTCATACCTCCACTGGTAACCGGTGAAAAGATGTGACCTAGACCAATGATTCCAGGGACCCTTTCCTCCTTATCAGAGGTAGACAACATAAGATACCTGGCTTGACTTGCAGTCACAGAGACACTGATTCTGAACTGAATACAACTGTAGCAATCATTCGACACAATGCTCTCATTTTACAGATCAAGGACTGAGGCCCAGACAAGTATAACTTGCCCCAGGTCAAAAAATGTATTGGAAACACATAGCTACACCCTGCTCTTCCTAGACAAGCTCATCCTAGAGTGCTTGACAGTTTACATGTGCTTACATCAGCTCACCTGATGCCAAACAAGACTACCTAAAGGGCAGCTGGCATTGATCATCTTTCCCATGTCACCTAGCCAAGGCTAAACAGCAAACGCCCAGCACACTGGGGCCTGCAACCCACGCCTGCAACTGCCCGCCTAGTGTGCTATCATAGGCTGATAAAACATCCACCACAGTATGATTCTCTGGAGAGAATGGAATGGACTATGCAGAATGGACTCCCAAAGAAAACTTTCCAGAGAAGCTGAATAACTGTGAAACATGGGTCTGTGGTACTTTGAAAAGAATATCAGAAAATAAGTGAAAACACTCTAAAACCCACAACTGAAGTCAAAGAGAAAATGCAGTCTTAGGCTTGTGGTCACTCAAAACCGACCTCTTTCGGTCTATCATTTAATTGTCTTAACCTCCTCCCAATCTTCGCCTTCAATCTTCTTTGTGATTTTTCTCTTACTTCCTGTTTCCTTTTCTCCCCAATGGAGAACATCACAAAATTCAGGGATTTAAAAAATATGTTACACTTCTTGTATAGTTTCAATATTGTATATCCCTTTTTAAAAGCAGATTAGTTAAATGTTTTAGATCTCTCATCTAAGAAAGGAAAAAAGTTCAGTTTCTCAGTGGAGCAAGATATTTTTTGAAGCTCTTCTGCCCTTCTTTCACATCCTGAACATGTGTTGTAATCCCCTTGTTACAGAGATAATGCAGGTACAACAGAAAAAATACTAATTTAGAGCCAAACAAGTCAAGCTTTCATCTTAATAGCTAGGACAAGGTACCTAGCCTTTCTGAGCTTCAGTTTCTTCATATTCCTTTCCTGGAAAGAAAAAAAGAAAAAAAAGGAAGGAGGAACTAATATCACTACCCCCACAATTATTTTGAGAATTGAATAAATTATGAGACTTGACTACTCCTAACGCAATGACTGGCACATAGAAAGTTCTCAAAAACACAATCATCTCTTCCCTTGTGTTATTCGTGCTAACATAATTGTCCCTTCTATTAAATGCCCTTTGCAGGTGTTTTTCTGAGCAAAGTCAATCTCTCATATTAGAGGGAAGAGGTCCATTACACACACACCCCTCATCTCCTAGAGGATGCCTTCAAGGAAATAGGAGCACTCAGTGAATGGGTGGGTCATTACAGCCCAGTGCTAGGGAGCTAAACAGACACACTAGACACTGGTAATTCCGCTCTCTTCAAATACTCAGGCTGTGGTTCTTGTACAGTTAACACACTGGTTGGTCCTCCCAGGCTGCAGAGACGGTTACAACAACCTTCACATGTCAAAGGATCCCCACCCACCCCAACCCGACTGCTCATGCTTCCTTTCCTTGCTCATTTCCCTGCAGGTACCTTGACCTGAAATTTTCAAGAATACACTCAAGTGATTAAATAAAGTATTCTGGGCCAGGTGTGGTGGTTCACATCTGTAATCCCAGCACTTTGGGAGGCCAAGGCGTGCAGATCACTTGAGGTCAAGCGCTCAAGGCCAGCTTGGCCCCCAACTCTACTAAAAATATATAAATTAACCAGGCATGGTGGTGTGTGCCTATAGTCCCAGCTACTCAGGAAGCTGAGGCAGGTGAATTGCTTGAACCTAGGAGGCAGAGGTTGCAGTGAGCCGAGATCAAACCACTGCACTCCAGCCTGGGCAACAGAGCAAGACTCTGTCTCAAAAATATAAATAAATAAATAAATAAATAAATACAGTATTCTGAAATACAATATATTATTTGATAGATGTGCCTAGTTTTGATTTTAGTAAAACATTTTGAAGATGAAAATGCAAACATATCAGCAGAACAATGTTAACAAGGTACATCAAAAATAGGTTTCCAAAAACTTTTTAAGTTCTGCCATAAACTAGCTGTGTGATCTTGTTCAAATCAAGTTATTTCATCGCTCTGGTGGTGTCAGTTTCCCCATGCAGAAAACAACAAATGGAATTGCATTCAAGATGACATTCTGGTTACACCGTAACTGCATTACTAAGTCCTACCAGAATGACCGCCACCCTAAGCCACAATTACTGACAGGTATTTGTGGGCCCTAGGCAGTGCTGGGATGAAAGAAAAGGGTCCTCTTAATCCTTAACCTCCCTGAATCTGAGTAATTTATCTAAAATGATGTACCTTTCTCAAGGTTAAAATCAATGGTCTCAAAAACAAGGCAAACACTTAGAAAACAACCTTGGATCATTCTGAAACATGCTAGAAAGTACCAGTAGTATTTCCTAGCTATTCCTTTTCATAGTCTACCACGTCAATGACCTACAATTACCCTTGAGACCTCATCTTCTCATCTCCTCCAAAATCTCAGCTGAGTGATTCTTTGTGCATCTATCACATTAAAATTAAATTCTCTCCACAGGTTTCCCTCTCCCCATTAGACCACAAGCTACTCAAAGGCTGGGTCCATGTCCTACTCATCTCAGTATCCAATACCCCCCCGCCATTAACTTAAACCGCTTTGTGCATCTATCACATTAAAATTAAATTCTCTCCACAGGTTTCCCTCTCCCCATTAGACCACAAGCTACTCAAAGGCTGGGTCCATGTCCTACTCATCTCAGTATCCAATACCCCCCCCTTAACTTAAACCGCCCATTCACCCATGTTTTATATGGTCTACATCTGAAGACAGTCTTCACAATTTCCTAAGCAGATTTTTGACATTATTCCATTTTAAAACAGGATCTATTTTTAAAAAGATAATACAAAACAAATATATTAAGTTGATTTTTGAGATAAGAAAACAGTCTCAGAAAAGTTAACTTTGCCACGTCCAACCAGAGAAAAAGAACAGAGCCTGTGAGTCTAATCCCATTTAACATGACAGATACAAAAATAATTTACAGGAAAATAACCAAAGTGCATGAAAATTAAGGAAATTTTTCTGCCAAATCTTTCATATAAATTTAACATAACAGCATAGAGTACTTGTTCATCACTCTTCTACTAACAAAATTAGAAATCATAGAAATTTTAAAATGGAAAAAATGGAAAAATCAGATACCTAAGATTAGATCAATAAATATCATAAATATAACCAAATAAAGGTTTTTGTATAGGTTTTACAGATGTTCCTGAATATTACTGTGCATTATAAAATTAAATCCAAAACCACTAACTTTTTTTTTTTTGAGACAGGGTCTCACTCTGTCAGCCAGGCTGGAGTATAGTGGCACCACCTGGCTCACTACAACCTCTGCCTCCTGGGCTCAAGCAAATCTCATGCCTCAGTCTCCCAAGTAGCTGGGATTACAGGTACATTCAACTACTCCCAGCTGATTTTTGTATTTTTCGAGAGACAGGGTTTTGCCATGTTGGCCAGGCTGGTCTCAAACTCCTGGCCTCAAGTGATCTATCTGCCTCAGCCTCCCAAAGTGCTGGGATCACAGGTGTGAGTCAACATGCCTGGCCTAAAATTATTTCTATTCCTTAAAAGTTAATCAAAAGAAAGGGAGTAAGACTAAATCAGCTGTCATTAGATAAACATAAATTAAAACAACCATGAGGTACCACTACACATCTATTAGAATAACCAAATTCCAGAATACTATAACATCAAATGCCTGTGAGGAGCAACAAAAATTCTCATTCCTTGTTGATGGCAATACAAAATGGCACAGGCACTTTGAAAAGCAGTTGGCTGCTTCTCATAAAAACACACATACTCTATTATAATCTAGCAATCATACTTCTTAGTATCTACTCAAAGGAACTGGAAGCTTATATCTACACAAAAACCTGCACAGAGACCTTCACAGTAGCTTCATTCATAATTGCCAAAACTTGGAAGCAACCAAAATGCCCTTCTGTGGGTGAATGGAAAAACTGTGGTACATCCAGGAAATGGAATATTATTCAGCACTGAAAAATGAACTATCAAGACATTCAAAAAAAGTACACAGGAAACTTAAATGCATATACTAAGTAAAAGAAGCCAATCAGAAAAGCTACATATACACCATATATTTCCAACTACATGACATTCTCTATAGGCAGAACTATAGACAGTATGAAGATCAGTGAGCTGCCAAAGGCTCTAGGAAAGGGTGGGATAAACAGATCACAGAAGAGTGGTAGGGCAATGAAACTACCCTGTATGATATTAGAATGCTGGATACAAGTCATTATACATTTGTCCAAATCTATAGAATGCACATCACCAACAATGAACCCTAATGTAAACGACGGACTTTGTGTGATAATCATGTCAGTGTAGAGTCATCAGTTGTAACAAATGCACCATTCTGGTGAGGAAAATATTGATAACAGAGGAGGCTGTGCAGGAGTAGGGACCAGGGCTATACAGGAAGTCTCTGTAACTTCCACTCAATTTTGCTGTAAAACTACAACTGCTCTAAAAAATAAAGTATATTAAAAAAAGAAGAAGAAGCTGGGCACACTGTGGTGACTGCACACAAAGCATCATACAGGGTAAAATATGCAGCTCTAGGAGTTTGGGGAAAGATCAGCTTTGTTTCCTAATGGGTCTTCACAGCTGCAGAATAAAATGCCAAAGGGGTCTGGATGCCATGCTCATCCTGGTCCCCGATCACCTGTCCAGGCTCACCTCTGCTACTCCCTCCAGCCCCACAACCTCCTGTGACTGCGGCTCCGCCGAGGGGCCTCCAGGCCTCAGTATGGCACACCCTGCCCTTCCCGTTATTCTCCACCCTACTTAGTGCATTCATCCAATGAATGAACGGTTAATCAGAGGTGCTTCAGGAAAGAAATGAAGGATGAGGAGGGTTTTGATAGAAACTGAAGAACGGGACAAACACATGTAGGGCAAGATTAAAGATTTTGTCTAAGGAAATAAATTATACTTTCACTAGCTTTTTTCTCATTGGGCATTGCTCTGGGCTACGTTCTATTTGCAGATTAGGTGGGATTTCTATCCCTGTTTTCCTCCTTTCTCTCTCAGTAAAACCAACCTATGTCCAAGTTCCCGTTCCTAGCACACTCCAAGCAACTAGAGTTCCCAAAGCTGGAAGCACAGCTGCCACCACTGCCAGATAAAACGCACTCCACAGGAACTCTGATGAAATCCTGGTCGGGGTTATACCAGCTTTGCTTAGCAGAGCCAGCAAATTTTTCAAATTCAAGGAATGGTTTCACTATGACAATAAGGAGTTTTCCTCTCCTAATTAAACTCAAGCATCCGCTAATTAAATGGAATGAGTCTACGGAAGAAAAAAAAATTAAACAATACACCACATTAACCTAGGACAAACTTCAAGGAGAAACCAACATAACCTAGGACTGACTTCATGCAACACAAGAGAATTGTTGCCTAAATACTTGCTGTAGTCAGATTCACACCTTACATAGGAAGGCTGATGTGCTGTGTGCTGATAAACAGAAGGGCAACTCCAACCTCCTGATAAACAGAAGGGCAACTCCAACCGCCTAGAAGCACCCAAGGTGGGCCGGTCCAGTCTGCAGGACACCTCAAAGGTAAATAAATAAGCCCAGAGTCGGGACAGAACCTTGCATGAAAGCTGTGCTTACAACAGATAATGGAAGGACAAGTTGTACTTGTACTCAACATATAAACAGCAATTAGTTACTTGTTAGCATCAAACTCAAACAACAATATAGCAAAGCCGGGGCGTATCATTTCAAAAGATAAAGGACAATGAGTATCCACTGGTGCTCCTTTCTTATTACTGAGGTCCAAGCTACCACTATCACCTTCTGCCCGAGCCACAACAGCCTCCTAAGTTGGCCCTCTGCTTCATCCAAAATATACATCAGGTGACATCACTCCTCGCTCCTACATCCTCTGATGGCCTCTAACTACACATAAAAGCAAATCCAAACCCCATTCTGAGCCTACAGTCATAAAGAGCCTGGCCCATCTTACCCCTCCCCAATCTGAGCTAGTGCTCTGCACCCAGCTGGAGGTATTCCAGCCACACCTTCCTTCTCCTGCGGTCTGCCTGGAGCATGTCTAGTGCCCTCTCACCACTCAGAGGAAATGCCACCCTGCACCACTCCAGCCCGGAGCCACTCTTACTTCTCTTCCTAGCACTGACCACCATCTGAAATTTATCTTGTTTATCTGTTTGCTTGTTGCTTTGCTATATCTCCCATCTACAATTCCATAAAAACAGGGACATGGTCTGCCTGTCAGTTGCTAAATCCCCAGCTCCTCAAATAGTACCTGGCGGATGGTAGGTTCTCCATAAATACCTGCACTGAATACATTTGTTAAATGAATGGTGGCTATAAACCAATGTTTTAAGTAATGCCCAAATATGGAAAACCTGGTTCTACATAAAATGTTAATTAGCAAGCAGTTACTTGCTTTACAAAAGGATTTCGTGGGCTGGGAACAGTGGCTCACATCTGTAATCCCAGCACTTCGGGAGGCCAAGGCAGGCAGATCACTTGAGGTCAGGAGTTCAAAACCAGCCTGCCCAACATGGCGAAACCCCATCTCTACTAAAAATACTGAAAATTAGCTGGGCATTGTGGCATATGCCTGTAGTCCCAACTACTAGGGAGGCTGAGGTGGGAGGATCACTTGAATCCAGGAGGCAGAGGTTGCAGTGAGCCAAGATCGTGCCACTGCACACCAGCCTGGGTGACAGTAAGACTCAGTGTCAAAAAAAAAAAAAGATTCCTTTTTTACTGCATCTTTAAATATTTAATTTACAAATCTTTCAAGGTGCACACTTTTTCAAGGATAATCAATTCTGCAGAGTGAATTAACTCCTCCAGGGCATAAACATTCCATATATACTGAAAGTACCTAGTAAACACCTGTTGAATGAGGACTGGAAAACACACAGTTAAATGGCTTATTAATACATGATATATACAGTTAAATGCTTTATTAATAAACTAAATAATACACACCATAAACTATATGAAACTACTTGGATTTGAAACACAGCAAACTTGGCTATATTTAGGTCTCATTTTCCATTTTTTCTCATAAACTGACGTATGTATATTTAAAATCCACTAACTTGAGAAACCAGCAATAATCTTAGCTACAAACTCTATAAGCAGGTGCAAATCCAAATAAAGTCTTAAAGTTATTTGGCAGTTCTGCTACAGTTAGTTTTGTCCAACAGATACATGGAGGCATAGAAACAACAGATATACTCAAAACTGCCAGGTTGTTGGGGACGTCTGTGAGTTTAATATGAAAATCACAAACCTTGAGCAGTTTTATTTACAAACTATATAAAAAGTCAACTGTCCCCAGTGAAAGACTAACCAAGAAATCACATTGCTCTACAGCTAGCCACATTCTTGATGCCATGCACACCTGCCCCAAAGTTCCAGATCATGTCGAAGTTTTTTTAAAAGTACACTTTTTCTTTCTTCCTGAAGCAGATAATCTCTTTAAAACAAAACTCTTCCCTTTTTTGGCTTTATTTCTACATCATGGGATTGCCCACTCTAGGCACTCAATATTCATACAATACTAATGCATCACCCAAGAAAAACACATTCATGCTCAGGTATCCACCTGAATCAACCGACGACCACCCCGTCTCCTTCCCTACCAGGTGTTCAGCCGCAGTTGCAAAGGTCAAAATGAAAAAGGAAAGTCAGCTGAGTAACTAGAAGTGCAGGTGTCTATGTGAGGCCTGTGCTCATGTGCAGCTGTGTGTTTCTGAAGGGGCATTCTGAAGTCAAACATAACAACTTCAGGATTATTCACATTGTGTGCATTATCTCTGCCTTTTGTCGTTGTCTTTGGGATATGACCTAGTTTGTAATGTAAAGTGTGTTCATGACTTGCCTCTTCACTGTAAACCACATCAGTTCCATAGAATATCATTCTTACAGGCCAAGTGTAGTGGCTCACGCCTGTAATCCCAGCACTTTGGCAGGCAGACGTGGGCAGATCACTTGATGTAATGAGTTTGAAACCAGCCTGGCCAACATGGTGAAACCCCATCTCTACTAAAAATACACGAAACAATTAACCGGGCCTGGTGGCATGCACCTGTAATACCAGCTACTTGGGAAACTAGGCAGGAGAACTGATTGAACCCAGGAGGTGGAGGTTGCAGTGAGCTGAGATCGTGCCACTGCACTCCAGCGTAGGTGACAGAGCAAGACTCCATCTCAAAAAAAAATCATTCTTACAGTCTATAACTCCAAGAAATGAACTTCCAAGGACTAATTTCATATTCTGAAATCTTTCACAGGATAACATGTTATCTACAAAAGTCATTCAATTTCAGGATATAATTTGTAATGGCCGCACCACCTAGAGGAAATTAAATATAACCACATTTTTAAAATTTATGCTAAGAGGTATATATGAATTTGCTCCAAAAACATTTAATGGTTTTTTGCTATTGTTGTCCTGTAATTGAAATAATTTTGAGGCCAGGTGCGGTGGCTCACAGCTGTAATCCCAGCACTTTGGGAGGCCAAGGTGGGTGGATCACTTGAGAACAGGAGTTTGAAACCTGCCTGGCCAATATGGCAAAACCCCAATTGTACTGAAAATACAAAATTTAGCTAGGTGTGGTGGTGTGCACCTGTAATCCCAGCCACTGGGGAGGCTGAGACACAAGAACTGCTTGAACCTGGGAGGTGGAGGTTGCAGTGGGCTGAGATCGCCACGCCACTGCACTCCAACCTAGGCAACAGAGTGAGGTGCTGTCTCAAAAACAGTAACTTTGAAATAACAAGATTCAGAATCCAAATTAAGCCACCAGCCTACATTTCATCCATATAAACTTTTCCAAAGTATTGACACTCAGAGAAGGCTAACAATCCTCCTAAAGGTCTGTGACGGTTTTTGAAATAAGGCTTTGTTGGCGGCGTTTTCACCGTCTCCTCTGTACCAAAGTAAACAAAAGTTCATCTCCCACAGTGAACAGCATCTTACTAAATATGTTCTGGAAAAGTAAATAAAACTTAAAAAACAGCACTAGCAGTAAGTTTTGAAAAATTTACATCTGCAATAAAATAATGAGTCTCAATTTGTTATTTTCCTCCCTTTGGCCTCCCAGTACAAAAGTATAACAATATAAAAGTAGACTCAAATCCTCAATCTAGGATGAGGAAGCAAAATATAATCAGAGAACACGCTGAATTACTTTCCAAACTTCAAAACAGGTTTTAAATTCCCCAATACTTACAAAAGCTAATTAGCTATCAGTTCAAACCGGAATGTGGAGACATTACCAATTTTTCTTAGGTTCGAAACCACTTTATAATGACTCAAAACGTTTTTGAAAGTCATCTCATTTTACCACCAGCTATGTTTCAGTAAGTGATTCTAATGGAATGTTATTTACATAGTAATAAAATCTATCTAGAAACTTTTGCCCACCTAAAAACTAGTGTTACTAGTTTCTGTGTCTCCAATTTTGTATCCCTTAAATCATAGGCAAAGCCATACCTGCTCACAAAACAGGTATTCATAAAAATGTAATTAAATAATACTGTAAAAGCACTGCGTGATAGCTAGAAATATAACCATCACCTGATTATTCATTGGTAAAGGCTCTCAGAATGGCTAACGGGTTGTGAGCTTATTACTCAACCTGACATACACAGGAAGCAAGCCCTGCGACGGGGCCGACCGAGGGAGTGAGTGCACGGGGTGACAAGATGCACTAAGACCAGCGAGCCTTCCAGGGCTGCGAGGACTGCATCCTCCAAAACACACTCAGACACCTGGCGCTGCAGAAGTGGAGAAAAAGAATGACTGATGCTATCACTGTGTTCTCCAGCTGGTGGGAACTCTGGACATCTACCCTATTGCCTTCCTGTTAGCAACAGTGCAACTGGCCTGGATTTGTACCACCCAGTTCTCTCGAAAGCGCTGATGTTCTGAAAATAAAACTTTGTGGGAACGGAAAGTTAAAAACTTCTATTTAAAACTCAGACCTCAGAACATGCCCTTTGAAATCAGACGGTTAAAAACGAAAGACAGGCGCCCCCTGCGGGCACCAACTTCATTCACCCTTTGGGCATCCTGGGGGCCCTGTCCGCCGCGAGCCTGCATCCGCGAGGGCGACAGACACGAGCGGCGGCTGCGCGGCGCGGGGGGCAACAGGGGCCGGAGGGGCTGCCCGCCGGGTTCGGGCTCCCGCAGGGGTCCCCGAGTCCAGCCTCAGTTTCCCCACCTGTGAAATGGGCGCCGCTACCTCGACCGTCCTCCCTACAGGGATTTGGGAAACTAATGAATGAGAAACGCACGGCGAACGACCCGGCCGCGCCCGCCGCCTGACCCCCCGCGGCCCGGCCCAGCCCCGGCCCGAAGGTTACAAACGTTCCAGCCCGGCGCCCGCCGCTCCGCTCCGGTAACGGGCGCTCGCCCGACGTCCCCCGACGCCGCCTACCTTGGCCACCCAGCTGAACAATGGTGACATCGCGGGCCGGGCGGCGGCTCCTCGCCCGCCGGCTCCCGCTCACTCCCGCCGCCGGCCCGTGGGCCCACCGGCGGCCGGGGACGGGCTTGGGGCGCGGCGGGGCCGGGGCATCGCTCTCCCCGGCGGCGGCGGCGGGCTCCACCCCGCTCGTCACTACCCCGAGAGGTCGCGCCCGCTGGGCGGCCGGGCAGAGAAAGGGAAGTGGGAGGGGAGAGCGCGGGGAGGGGGTGGGCGGGGGGAGGAGGGGAGGGGAGGGGAGGGCGCGCGGCCGACCCCGCCCACCCCCGCGCTCCGCCGCCGGCGGGAAGTCGGGACGCCGGGTCGCCCCCTTCCGAGATGCCTAGGGCTGTGCAGGAAACCCTGGAGGCCAGGACGCGCCTTTCCAGGTCTTTAGGGTCCATTTCGCACAACTTTCAGAAATGTAAGAATTCCTCCCTCTCCGAGGTTCGACAAAAGCCCCAGAGTTGGAGCTAACACAAAGCCTGCCTGCCCAACTTTCCAGGGGTGACTCCCACCCCCAGGGCGTTTCTTCCTAAGCGCTTTAGATTGCTGGTAACAAAAGGACCAGTGTTCCCCAGCCCCTAATACCTTTATATAATCATAGGTGGTTTTCTTGGAGTCAGAAAACTCGACGATTGAGACCAAAAATGGGGCAGAGGAAAAGAACCTTTTAGCTTCTGCCAGCCGGAGGCTTTAGCAACTTAAGAAATACTGATTTCACCATAGTTTTCTTCTCTCCCAAGGCAAGATGACGAGACAAGGTGGTCAGTTTCCGGCTACAGCGGTAAAGCTGCCTTTCAATCCCACAACCTTCTGAGTTCCACGTTGGAAAAAAAGTCCAAAGGTCTAATCGCTGATGTGTAATGTATGTGTCAGGTGGAACCACTCACCGAGTTCCTCAGGCCAAATGGCCAACCCAGCCCAAGAATGCTACTTCTCTTTTCCTTTTATAATGGTGCATTATCTTCATGAAGGGCCAACAGGACATCTTAATGTTGTTCCCTAAATATCTAGCATCTGAGTTTAGTGAGGGTATTAGCTACCTATTGCTGTTTACAAAATTACCCCAAAACTGAGAAGCTTAAAACCAGAAACAACTTCTGTGGGTCAGAAATCCAGGAGCATCTTCGCTGGATGGCTCTGGCTGAAAGTCGCTCTAAAATTTCAGCCAACCTGTTAGCTGAGACTGCAGTCATCTCAAGACTGGCCTGGGACTGAAGAATCCACTCCCACGCTCATCCACATGGGGGTGGCCAGCATTTTGTTCCTCGCAGGGTGCTGGACTCAGGACCTCTGGTTCTTGCTGTTTCTTTCCACAGTGCTGATGAGAAAATGGCAGTTTGTATCCACCAGCACAAGTGATCCAAGAGAATGCACAAATCCAAAAAGTTTTTATAAATTAAGATGTGACATCCCAACACTTCTGCTGTATTACCTGTTTGTGAAAAGCAAAGACATAAGGCTAGTCCACACTTAATGGGAAGAGATAATATAAGGGCATGAATATCAAAAGAAGAGGATCATGGGGGATGATAGGGTTTCATCTCTTTTCCACCCTTGTGGTTTTATCTCATGCATAGGAACAGGTAAAACCATAAAGGCATGAGGACCCTGGGTGCAGTGGCTCACCCCTGTAATCCCAGCATTTTGGGAAGCTGAGGCGGGTGGATTACCTGAGGTCAGGAGTTCAAGACCAGCTTGGCCAACATCGCGAAACCCCGTCTCTACTAAAAAATACAAAAAAATTAGCCGAGAGTAATAGCACACACCTGTAATCCCAGCTACTTTCAGGAGGCTGAGACAGGGGAATCACTTGAACCTAGGAGGTCGAGGTTTCAGTGAGCTGAGATCACACCATTACACTCCAGCCTGGGGGACAGAGTGAGACTCTATCTCAAAAAAAAAAAAAAAAAAAATGTCATGGAGAAAGTCAAGAGTAATATCAGGCCATGCATGGTGGTTCATGCCTGTAATCCCAGCACTTCGGGATGCAGTGATGGGAGCATCACTTGAACTCAAGAGTTCAAGACCAGCCTGGGCAACCTGGTGGGACCCCATGTCTATAAAAAATAAAAATAAACTAGCTGGGCATGGTGGCACTTGCCTGTAGTCCTAGCTACTTGGGAGGTTGAGGTGGGAAGATCATTTGAGCCCTGGAGGTCAAGGCTGACTCCAGCCTGGGTGACAGAGCAAGACCCTGTCTCAAAAAAAGTGACCTCATTCCAACAGAGTCCAGCCTTGAAAAGGGCCTTAGGAGCATCTTAGGGAAGTGCTATTCTCTCATTCTTTTAAGCGGTGATATTCTCTGCTTAATGAAGGTGGAAAGGGAGGTGCATTTGCAGCCATTTAGCCAAATCTTTCCCTGTGACCACATCACTTTCCCAAACACTTAGAAGAAATGGAGGCTGACAACTCCATTACAGTGAGAAGCTTGTGGACTCTCCAACCTTACTATTCAAGGTGTGGTCCACAGACCAGCAGCCTCAGCAGCAACTGGCAATTTGTTAGAAATGCAGAATGTCAGGCACTGTCCTAATCCAGACCTACTGCATCAGAACCTTCATTTTACCAAGATTCCAGGTGACTGGCATGCTCATTAAGGTTTGAGAAGCACTAGGAGATGAGATTCATTAACACTGGTCTTAAAACATTAATGATAAAAAGGTACTGTCCAATAGGCCCTGGAGAAAGCAGCCAAAATTGTCCTGTGTTCTTGGGCCAGCTCAGCCAGATGACAACCTAGAGAGTTTTCAGGCAACAACATAGTTTTGATGTGAGTGGATGGGCAGCTGAGGACCAGGCTGGACAAGCTGAACCCAGGACAAACGTCATCATACTCCATCCATCACTCCAACTCCTCTACAGAACTCTCCAAAAATGCCCAGAACTTAGAAGCAATTCTGGGGAAAGGATGGGGGGAACCCTTAATTGACTAAGGAAATCTGAAGGACCTATAATGAGATAAATTTTCCACTGCAAAAAATAGGGATACCAAAAAAAAAAAAAAAAAAAAA
>NW_016107362.1:1864168-1872500 GCF_001604975.1 Cebus imitator
TAGCAGTTACAATGGGAATGTATGCAGGCAGGTGAAATAAGGACATGAAAGCTTCATTGTTTAAACCTGGATCCAATTCTCTGTATGTACACATCCAGGGTAGAGGCTCCTGCAGTCCAGGTTAGAATTTGTCTAAGGTTTGTGTATATTTTAGGCACACAGTGTCCTTCTCTGATCCAAGTCTTCCTTCCTAATCCAGAAGTAGGTGGAATCACTCATCTCATGGGAAAGCAGGAGCCTTTGCATTGGGCAGATTTGATAGTAATATGTGGTGCTCTAACACCAAATATTTTAAGAAATACACATGAAAGCTTATATTTTAATTCACTACCAGCATGTAGCTTGCCAGTCACGCTGCACAAAGACATTCTCTTTTATAATCTGGAATTCCATCAAAGGGAAACTTAACAGACAATCTGATCCTACACTCAAATACACAATTTTCTGTAAAATACTACTCTCCCACCCAACTGAAAAATACATCCTTTCCTCAAGAAACTGCCTATTCTACCGTGAAAGGATTGTATGTATACCGGGCATCAGTATTTTTTTTTTTGTAGACGGAGTTTCACTCTTGTTGCCCAGGCTGGAGTGCAATGGCACAATCTCGGCTCACCATAACCTCTGCCTCCTGGGTTCAAGTGATTCTCCTTCCTCAGCCTCCTAAGTAGCTGGGATTACAGGCATGTGCCACCACGCCTGGCTAATTTTGTATCTTTAGTAGAGACAGGGTTTCTCCATGTTGGTCAGACTGATCTCAAACTCCCAACCTCAGGGGATCTGCCCGTCGTGGCCTCCCAAAGTGCTGGGATGACAGGCAGGAGCCACCTCGCGTGGCAAGGCATCAGTAATTTTTAACATCTCCAAGGTGGTTCTCTCATGCAGTCAGAATGGAGAATCTCTGCAGACAGAATAGTCATTGCTCAAGGCAGTGATAGTTTCCAGCGCTAATTGCTTATCAGAGTCACCTGTAATGGGAAGGTGGAGGGGTGAAAGGGAGAGTAGAGGGCAGATGATTTGACTATTTTGGAGCAAAGGTCAAATTCTCAGTGACCTGAAAGGGCAGGTACATCATATAAGTGTGTGAAGAGGGCCAGGTGTGAGAGGATAAAGAATGAAGGAACTATGGCATCTTTGAGAATGCATTCTCAATTATTAAAACAGTCCACCTCACCAGGTCACATGTGTTAGCCCACTGAACACAGCCAAAGAAGTCATTATTGGTATGGACTCATCATGTTGACTCTGGGTTTATTTAAAGCTTAGAAATATATTCTAACAAGTGATTCTGATTATCAGCCAGGATCGAGAACCACTCTTACAATTTTAGATCCTTTATTTAAAAATACATATTATACTTGCTCTGTAGAAAGCAATAGGCTATCCAAATAGGACTGCAGAGATCTGAACATGATAGTATCTAAGATGGTTTGGCTGTGTCCCCGCCCAAATCTCATTTCTAACTGTAGCTCCCATAATTCCCATGTGTTGTGGGAGGGACCCAGTGGGAGATAACTGAATCCTGGGGGTGGCTTCCCTCATCCTGTTCTCATGGTAGTGAATAAGTCTCACAAGATCTGATGGTTTTATAAGGGGAAACCCCTTTTGTTTGGCTCTCAATTCTTCTCCTGTCTGTTGCCATGTAAGATGTGATTTGCTCCACCTTGCCTACTGCCATGATTTTGAGGCCTCCTCAGCCATGTGAAGTCAATTAAACCTCTTTCCTTTATAATTACCCAGTTGTGGGTATGTCTTCATTGACAGCATAAGAATGGCCTAATACAGTATCCCTACAGAAATCCCAATCTGTTGTCTTCCTAAGTAACTTTAAAAGGATGCTTTAATGTTTGACCATGTCAGCACTCCTGAAACATTAAAGGAGGACTTGAAAGGCAGGGGGCCGGTCTGGGAACTGGAAGAGTTGCTTCCCTACTAAGCCTGACCATACCCCCTTCAAAACAAACCCTGACACTCCTGCCCCAGCTCTTCTGCCAATTTCTTCTTTCGAGGAGGAGCAAGAAGCAAGGGCAGCAAAACCTCCTGAGAGTTCAGGAGGTGATGCCAGGCAGGCTGCCTTCCCGTGTGGGGGCCAGGGAGGCAGGGACCCATGCAAAGGAATGACCTCACTTTGCCAGCTTGCTCCTCCCACCCTAAGACCTGGTTAAAAGTATAGCCATTGTAATACAGACTCTACAAGGAAATTCAACTGGGTTTCAAGTGAATCAGAACCGCTTGGCAATGGATCAGGAATGTATTCAGTTCACAAATATGAATATTCATTAGCATCTACTGTGGAAAGCCACAGAAGTCCTTGCAGGAAATGGCAAAACTGAGTTAGACCAGAATCCTGCCCTCAAGGGGCATACAGGGTAGCAGGGAAGCTCAGGCAGGGAGAAGAGTGACAAAAGCCTGAAGTTATTTTCCCTCAAAGCCCGGGTGAAGCTTTGATGAGTTCCCAGAGGAGGGAAAGTAACTTCAGGCTACAAAGGAAAACCCAGCTTCCTGGCTGGTTTCAGTGCTTTTACAGATGGTGGAGAGGGAATGGGTTTTCCAGGAAGAAGGATCCTCATGGAGAAAGGCTTGGAGGATTAGTGTTCATCTCTGGAAATCAGGCCTTGCATAGGAGGGAGATAGGACAGAAATCAGAGGTTCGTAGTGGAGAGGGAATGTTAGTGCTAGTTTAATGATAACAATCATCTCTTACAAACAGAAAAGTTTGTTTCCAAAGAAACCAATATTTGCCAAGTATAATATCAAATCCTAAAACTCTAACACTAAAAATCTCTCTGCATAAATTGAAAACATATATGCCCATGTAAAAACATGTCCATAAATGTGCACAGCAGGACAAGTCACCAGAGCCAAAGACTGGAAACAGCCCAGAAGCCCCTCAGCTGATGAATGAATCAACAAGATGTGGTATGTCCATACAATGGAATATTATTTGGCTCTAAAAAGTAATGAAGCACTGACACATGCCACAGCATTGATGGACCCTGAAAACATTATGCCAATTGAAATAAGCCAGTTACAAAAGACCACATGCTGTATGATTCCATTTATATGAAATATCCAGAATAGACAAATCCGTAGAGACAGAAAATAGACTAGTAGTTGCTGGGGGCTGGAGAGAGGAGAAAATAGGGAGAGACTGCTAATGGGTACAGGGTGTCTTTTTGCAGTGATGACAATGTTTTGACAATTAGATAGTGATGATGGTTACACTAATATATTAAATACCAAAAACTGTGGATTTACTAAATACCAAAACATTACAGAATGTAAACTACATCTTAATTTTGTTAAATCCCTCTATGTGATGATGATTGAATGACTTTAGGTAAGTTAATTCGCTGAGCCTTTGTAACAATGGAACCCACATTTAAAAGGGCTAGTTTGGGTCAGGCGTGGTGCCTCGCACTTGTAATTCCAGCTCTTTGGGAGCCCAAGGCAGTGGATCACCTGAGGTCAGGAGTTCAAGGCCAGCCTGGCCAGTGTGGTGAAACCCCATCTCTACTAAAAATACAAAAATAGCCAGGCATGGTAGTGGTGGATGCCTGTAATCCCAGCTACTCGGTAGGCTGAGGCAAGAGAATCGCTTGAACCTGGGAGGCGGAGGTTGCAGTGAGCTGAGATGGTGCCATTACACTCCAGCCTGGAAAACTCTGTCTCAAAAAAAAACTCCTAGTTTTAGGATCAAATGAGATAATACAGATAAAACACTGGCATATAGTAGATGCACAGCAAATTTTGGCTGTAGATGTAGTGATGGTAGTAATAGTATTAGTAGTAGCAATAATGATTGCTATTGGAGTAATGGTGGGTATGACGTGTTTTAAATGTAGAAGTAAAACAGAGTTTATGGGCTGGAGGCCTCAAGCTCAGAGCTGGGTTTACAGACACACAGTTAAGATCAGAGAAGTGAATGTGTGTGAGCCAAAATTCACCCCAGGACGGTGGGCCTCCAGAATGTGTCTCAATATTTTCCTCTCCCTTTTTATGAGCTGCTGTGTCTAACAGCAAGACTGTGCTCCATTTGTTACTTTAACTCCATAAGCCAAGCCACAAATCGTCCAAGTGTCTCCAGTAAATTCCTATCATACTAGCTGGGCAGAGGCATGGTACACACAAGCATCACTAGCCTGCCTCACTTTCAATAGCGTAGAAATTCATTGCCAGGCCTGGGTCCTGCTCACTCACACATGGACCTCATACTCGCCCTCCCAGCCCCACTCCTCAATCCCTCCTTACCTGTCTACATCACTCACTTTCTCTCAAGGACACACCCACGTTCACATTTTAAATCAGGCCAGATTCAAGATGAATCTTCAGGTGACAAGACAGAGTATTTGAAGACCATTTTCAGAGCAAACCGTGCTCAGCAAATTGGTTCATGAAGGCAAGAAAGTGTAGGAGAAGTGGAAGGACAAGTTAGGTGAGGGCTTTTTGAGCAGTACCTTATAAATTCAGGTGGGTGCCTCAAGAACATTCCACCTTGATGCATCCATGTCAACATTTAAATCAAGGTCTCTCATTTTGTGTTTTCATTTTGTGCATTACGTTGTCGTTTCTTGTGAGTCAAAATAACAGCAAGCGAACTTAATAAGAACATTTTTAGTGGACCCCAGCCACCTTCATTAAATTTATCGAAAAAGCCTTGCAAAACTAAAAGCTGGCTGCAGTCCCACCAAAAATACTAAGAAGATTGCAGGGTAAAGGGGAACCCATGAACTTGCAACTCCAGAGGAGACAAGATGGTAACAAAGCCCCTTGAGAATAAAGTTCACACCAGCTTGGGGATGCCTTTTCCTCTCCTTATATGTAACACTGTTGCTGAAACAGAAGTTTACTAATAACACGGGTCTATCTCTTCATTAACAATCAATTCCTTAAAATGTTGTGATATTTCAAAACCAGCTAAATTATTATGTCTTGCTATTTAAATATGTGTTCTCAGTATGTTGCTCCATATGTACAGCAATCATGTTTACTTTTTAGCTTGTAAGGCATTCCAAAAATAGAATCAGTGTTTTTCTATTTTTAGCTCAGCCTATAAAGTTTAAGCAAATAATCTTCATTTCAAAACACTCTATACTTGTTTCAAATTCATGGAAAAACCCAGCAGTCATGAGCTCATAAAAGAAAACACTGTAAAAATTTAGAGTCAAAGGATTTTCACGTCCACACCCTGTCCTGTAACTCAACATAGACTCTTAGCTTTAAACTCAAACATTTTGTTATAATTTATAGTGGAAACATTAGAAGCATCACTCTAATTTCAGAGCACTAATTTCACCAAGAAATAACTTTTTTTTCTAAACAGTCTTATTTCTCTGTCAAAAAAAATACTGAAAAGAATTAACTCCTATTTCCTGATCAAATCTGTTAGTGATTAAAAATCTGACCCAAACTTCTCTTCCCACTTCTTCCATAGTAAATCAAAATTTTCTATTTTTTATAAGGTGGTTTAGTTTAACTTTGTTTAGAATACTTTCCCACTTCTAAAATAATTTCTCTTTATCTTTTTTTTTCGTTAAGATGGAGTGTCACTCTGTCATCCAGGCTGGAGTGCAATGGTATAATCTCAGCTCACTGCAACCTCTGCCTCCCAGGCTCAAGTGATTCTCCTGCTTCAGCCTCCCAGGTAGCTGGAATTACAGGCATGTGCCATCGTGCCCAGCTAATTTTTGCATTTTTAGTAGAGACGGGGTTTCACCATGTTGCCCAGGCTGGTCTCAAACTCCTGGTCTCAGGTGATCCACCCGCTTCAGCCTCCCAAAGTGCTGAGATTACAGGTGTGAGCCACCATGCCCGGCCCTCTTTTTCATCTTAATCAAATTCCTTTAAAATTGCCAAGTTTTAAACACAATTGAAGCTCTTTGTGAATGTCCTCGCTGTTTTTCAAAGCCTAAATTTATGTGCTTCAGCATTAAATTTTGGATCAGAATTGCACAGCAAGCACCTGGAAGGAAATGGTGCCACGAACCTCTGCACGAATGCACAAAACAATTTGAATTTGTTTCCTTGTTGTAGCTTAAGATTCCTACAAAAACTTGGGCCGGGTGCTGTGGCTCACACCTATAATCCCAGCACTTTGGGAGGTCGAGGCGGGTGGATCATGAGGTCAAGAGATCAAGACCATCCTGGTCAACATGGTAAAACCCTGTCTCTACTAAAAATACAAAAATTAGCTGGGTATGGTGTCACTCGCCTGTAGTCCCAGCTACTCAGGAGGCTGAGGCAGGAGAATTGCTTGAACCCAGGAGGTGGAGGTTGCGGTGAGCCAAGATCGCTCCATTGCACTCCAGCCTGGGTAACAAGAGCGAAACTCCGTCTCGGGAAAAAAAAAAAAAGATTCCTACAAAAACTCCACCAAGCCACATGTATTTGCATCTCAATAAGAAGAGCGTGCCTAGCAAAACTCAGTGTAATTTTCAGGTGCACCGAGCAAGTTCATTTTCCAGAACATCAGACCCAAGTGCCGTGTTCCTAGGCAAATGCCCCTCTGAAAACCTTGAAGATAAAAGGTGTCTCTAGGTTCAATACTTAGCAAAGGAATGCATAGATTTTAAACCACCATCTGCATCTCAGTCTCTATGCACAGCCAGAGAAGTTACATAATTGAAAATGTCCATTGGCCTTGACAGGAGATGTAGGGCTGAGAAGATATAAGAGGGAAATGGCTTCTCTTTTCTATTTGTATTGGGGTCCCATTCAATTTCTTAAATGCTTCTAAGTAGTGAGGTCTGAGTCATTGCTCTTCTCACCTGGAATTTTTCAAACATGACAGGAATTTTCCTGTGGGCGAGGTAAAGATAAATTCAGCTTTCAGATGAGGGTCAGGCATCCTCTAAAGTGGTTCCATCAATTTGCACATGGACTTAATGGAGTCTTTCTCTGTGTAAGGCAGCCCAGGCTGTCCCAGTGCTTGCTACTAGCTTCTACCTGCTGGCAACCAGCTATGTGACCTCACACAGATCATGTCACATAGCTATGAACCTGTTTCCACCTTGTAAATTGTGGGTATTAGGCCCACGATCTCCAAGGTCCCTTCCCAGCTTCCCTCGGTCATGTTGTGAAATATAGATGAAATTAAATGCCCATGGCCTGGGACAGAGGCTCACACCTGTAATCGGCACTTTCAGAGGCTGAAGTGGGCAAATCACTTGAGGTCAGGAGTTCAAGATTAGCGTGGCCAACACGGTGAAACCACGTCTCTACTAAAAATACAAAAATTAGCTGGGCATGGTGGCACCTGTAATACCAGCTACTCAGGAGGCTAAAGCAGGACAATTGCTTGAACCCAGGAAGCAGAGGTTGCAGTGAGCCAAGATCATGCCACTGCACTCCGGCCTGGGCGACAGAGTGAGGCTCCATCTCGAATGAATGGATGAATGTCCATGACAGGTCTGCGTCTGGCAGCCTTAGCTCAGGATCAAAGTAGAACTAAATATATCTGCTCACCAAACTTGAGGTCATAATATCACAAGGGCCCTGATGCTCCTGGAACTTTTCCAGACATCTAGAGGTAGTTCTTGTTCTCAGGAACAAGAAGAGCATTAAAAAGAATGGCAACTCAGTCAGGGATCACCTGCTTCCACTCCAAGGTACCCCTGCTCCAAGATCAAGGGTCAGGAAGGAAGAAAACAATATCTGCTGAGTACTTACGGCATGCCAGATGTTTTCATATGTTATCTATCTCACAACCCTAGGTGGTAAGATAAACAATAATAGTAACAGAACATAATGTGTATCGAGTGCTTCCTATCTGCCGGACACTTCTAAAACCAGAAAACCTTCAGACAGCATCCATCCTGGACCAGGTATTGTTGTAAGCATTTACAGTGCATGAGGTTGAGAGTATGAATACGTATTTTTGGATGGGGAAACCGAAGCAGTCACCTGGAAAAGGAGAAAACCAGGATCAGGCCCAGGCACTCCGCCAACTTAAACACTTTACTTCACAGCCCCTAATTATCTTAACACCCTGCTGCAAGGTATTATTTATGCTGTTTTGCAGATGAGGAAACTGAGGTTCAGGAAAGTAAAATAATTCACCCAGCGCTTTACCGAGACACAGTGGAGCAGTGGCTGCATAGGCCACCTGTCAGCATTCCTCCAAGCAGGCGCTAACTGCTACGAACACAGGGCTTCATGCTCTAAGATTTCAGGAAGCTGGCATGGCCAAGAAAGGTTCTCTAGACAGCCACCGTGCTCTGGCAGCTTCCTGCCAACAGCAGGCTCTGTCAGGGAAAGAGCTTGGCCTTTTTCTTTTCTGGTTTTTTTTTTTTTTTTTTTTTTTTTTTTTTTTTTTTTTTTTTTTTTTTTTTTT